>NC_141534.1:44114166-44423333 GCF_021556685.1 Rattus norvegicus | reverse complement strand
AATAAAGTCATCTTCTAGGTTTGCATATCTGTGCGTTACTAATTTAAAGTGTCTGTCTGTATACAGGGCCAAGAACCTGGAGAAAACACTCAACTCCATCCTAAAACACAATCACTCTATTTGACACTCATCCGGGAGTTGTAGAAACCTACTTTTGCTCTCTTGCTGCTAACATTCCCCTCAGATCCCTTTCATTTTAATGTCCATAGCTGACAGCCAGCTGAACCAGTCAGTTCGATTAAAGTGCTGCCAGAATGTCTCTCCGTTCCTGGCTCAGGAATGATAGAGAGGTGATGGCAGAGAGTGTGGCAAGATTCATGCCCTGAGGAAAAGTAGGCGGTTGCAGCTGGACACCCCTTTCCCAGCTGCTTCACCTGAGCTGACCGCAAGAAAGACGGCAGACCACAGGTATCTCTGCCTGACCAAGAACAGGATAAGATCCTCTGCAACCTACCACATCCCTTAGAATTGTTTCTGCTCTCCACAACAGGACCTAACTTTGTTGTTACTTTGGCTTTAAAAGTATCTCTCCCTTTCCTTTTGTTCCTGCCTCCTGTTTAGTGTCACATATGTCTAAAATATAAAATGTCTATTTCTAAAATTTAAACATTAATAACATGACTTATTTTGATGCTGTGGCATTTCTTGAGGAACTCATTTGAGACTAGCAAGTGACACTAAAACCTCTATGGACACTGACTCACTAAAACAGTTACAAATTAATGTATTTTACACTATACGAAACCTTGCACAGGTGAGGGGAGGCACACCTGCCTCTGGCCCTGTGGATGGTGAAAGCCAGTCCAGTCCTCCAGCTGCCTGGAGAATGCTCTCCCAAATTTCAGCTTCTCCACAGGAGAACTTTACATAAGGAATGACTTTTTTCCTCTAGTATCTTTATGTTAAATTTTATCTTGAAATTTCCTGATGTTTTCCATCAATCAGTTGACATGAGTCAGACAATTAAAAGTCATTAAAGCATCTGCGTCTGCCACTAACAGGTTCCCATGACAGAATACTGAAGTAATAGATCTGGGCAAACTGGGGCCTTCTCAAAGGCAATCTGCATGTGTATCAGGAACAGCTCTTTGCATGGTAAATATAGATGGTTTTACCTTCCTTTTCTATGTTTTGGCTTTAAGTGGCTTTTTAAAATATCTCATCAGTAAACTCTGAGGAAGTTCACTGACTTATACAATCTTTAGATTCAGGTTTCTGAGGCTGTTCCCTTTCTGGAAGGTAAACTAGTATAACATTAAGCAAAGGATCTCCTTTTAGCTGGATTAAATGTAAAGAACATTTTACAGGTAGTTCCTGTCATTTCTCGAACTGTGAAGAAACAGACATTACTAGATAATGTCTCTTCCCTGACCTACTTGATTGAGCACAAGGGCTGCTGGATCCCTGTTCCCGTAAAGGTTACAATGAGCTGCAGCTACTAACTATAAATACAATTTCTTCCTCAACTTCTCATTCAGGTGATAGGCTAACATGTGAGTCAGCACCTTTCTTTTTTTTTTTTTTTTCTTTTCTTTTTTTTCGGAGCTGGGGACTGAACCCAGGACCTTGCACTTGCTAGGCAAGCGCTCTACCACTGAGCTAAATCCCCAACCCCCGAGTCAGCACCTTTCTTAAGAGGCTCAATGGAAGAAAATCATATTTCCCATCCTGACAGTGGCCCAACGTCACTGCTCATCCCCAGAAGTACCACAGCTAAAAAGATGACAAGGGTTATGGAAGAACTCGGATCCGATGTTAAGGAAACGAAAGTAGAATGACATTGCATCCACGCAAACAGAGACTGAAGATGCTCAGTATCCAAGGAGGGATTCCATGAGTGATGCTCCAGGCCACTCATTCAGTCAGTGCATTCCTCTCTTGGAGATGCCTTTGGAAGTAGAGAGTCAGACCAAGAACTTTCCATTTTCTCCCCCTGCATGGTATCAGTACAGAGACAGTCAGGTAGATCCATGGAATAGAATTGAAGACCCAAAAATGAACCCACACACCTGTGGTCACTTGACCTTTGACAAAGAAGCTAAAACCATCCAGGGGAAAAAAAGACAGCATTTTCAACAAATGGTGCTGGTACAACTGGCGGTCAGCATGTAGAAGAATGCAAATTGACCCATTCTTATCACCTTGTACAAAGCTCAAGTCTAAGTGGATCAATGACCTCCACATAAAACCAGATACACTGAATCTAACAGAAGAGAAAGTGGGGAAGAGCCTCAAACAAATGGGCACAGGGAAATTTCCTGAATAGAACACCCCTTCAGCTCCTTCAGTCTTTCCCTTAACTCCTTCATTGGGCTCCTAGTGTTCAATCTGATAGCTGGCTGCAAGCATCTGCATCTGTATTTGTCAGACTCTGGCAGAGCCTCTCAAGGAGACAGCTATATCAGGCTCTTGCCAGTAAGCAAGCACTTCTTGGCATCAGTAATAGTGTCTGGATTTGGTGTCTGCAAACGGGATGGATCCCCAGGTGGGGCAGTCTCTGGATGGCCTTTCCTTCTCTCTGTTCCACTCTTTGTCTCCATATTTCCTTTAGACAGGAGCAATTCTGGGTTAAAATTTTAGAGATGAGTGGGTGGCCCCATCCCTCAACTGGGGGCTGTGCCTATCCTCTGGATATGGTCTCTAAAGGTTCTCCTTCCCTTTTGCTGGGTATTTCAGCTAATGTCATCCCAGTTGGGTCTTGGGAGCCTCTTGCTTTCTTAGCATCTGGGACTTGTTGGTGGCTACCCACAGTTCCCCATCCCCCATTGCTACACACCTCTGCTCAGTTTCCTGACCCTCTGTGCATCACTCCCATCTCCTCCCATACCTGATCCTGCCCCCCGTTTCCCCTCCTTCTCGTATCCTATTCCTAGTTCCCTCCCATGATTATTTTTATCCCCCTTCTTAGTAGGACTGAAGCATCCACACATTGCTTTTCCTTCTTCTTGAGCTTCATATGGTCTGTGAGTTGTATTGTGGATATTCTGAGCTTTTTGCTTAATATTTACTTATCAGTGAGTGCATACCATGTGTGTTCTTTTGTGACTGGGTTACCTCACTCAGGATGATATTTTCTAGTTCCATCCATTTGACTATGAATTTCATGAAGGCATTGCTTTTAATAGCTGTATTCCATTGCATAATACATTTTGTAATACACTGTGTAATACATTTTCTGTATCCATTCCTCTGTTTGAGGGACATCTTGGTTGTTTCAAGCTTCTGGCTATTATAAATATGCTATGAACATAGTGGAGCATGAGTTTTTGATCTTAGCCATTCTGACTAGTGTGACTAGTGGAATCTCAGGGTCCTTTTGATTTGCATTTCCCCGATGACTAAGGATGTTAAACATTTCTTTAGGTGCTTCTTGGCCATTCAAGATTCCTCAGTTGAGAATTCTTTGTTTATCTCTGTACCCCATTTTAAATAGGGTTATTTGATTTTCTGGAGTCTAATTTCTTGAGGTCTTTGTATATAATGGATATTAGTCTTCTATAGGATGTAGGATTGGTAAAGATCTTTTCCCAATCTGAAGGTTGCCATTTTATCCTAATGGCAGTGTCCTTTGCCTTACAGAAGCTTTTCAATTTTATGAGGTCCCATTTGTTGATTATTGATCTTAGAGTATAAGCCATTGTTGTTCTGTTCAGGAAATTTTCCATGGTGCTCATGTGTACGAAGCTCTTCTCCATTTTTTTTCTTCTATTAGTTTGAGTGTATCTGGTTTGATGTGGAGGTCCTTGATCCACTTGTACTTAAGCTTTGTACAGGGTGATAAGCATGGATCGATCTGCATTCTTCTACATGTTGACCTCCAGTTGAACCAGCACCATTTGCTGAAAATGCTATCTTTTTTCCATTGGATGGTTTTAGCTCCTTTGCCTAAGATCAAGTGCCCATAGGTATGTGGGTTCATTTCTGGGTCTTCATTCTATTCCGTTGATCTACCTGCCTGTCTCTGTACCAATGTCATACAGTTTTTAATCACGATTGCTCTGTAATGCAGCTGGAGGTCAGGGATGGCGATTCCCCCAGAAGTTCTTTTATTGTTGAGGATAGTTTTCATTATCTTGAGTTTTTTATTATTCCAAATGAATTTGGAAATTACTCTTTCTAACTCTATGAATTGAGTTGAAATATGATGGGGATTGCATTGAATCTGTAGGTTGCTTTTGGCAAGATGACCATTTTTACAATATTAATCCTGCCAATCCATGAGCGTGGGAGAACTTTCCATCTTCTGAGATCTTCTTCAATTTCTTTCTTCAGAGACTTGAAGTTCTTGTCATACAGATCTTTCACTTGCTTGGTTAGAGTCACACCTAGGCATTTTATATTACTTGTGACTATTATGAAGGGTGTAGTTTCCTAATTTCTTTCTCAGCCTGATTTTCCTTTGAGTAGAGGAAGGTTACTGATTTTTTTTTTTTTGAGTTAATTTTATACCCAGCCACTTTGCTGAAGTTGTTTATCACATTTAAGAGATCTCTGGTGGAATTTTGGGGGATACTTAAGTATGGGGGATACTTAAGCATAGATCATATCATCTACAAATAGTGATATTTTGACTTCTTCCTTTCCAATCTGTATCCCTTTGACCTCCTTTTGTTGTCTGATTGCTCCGGCTAGGACTTTGCATACTATATTGAATAGGTAGGGAGAGAGTGGGCAGCCTTGTCTAGTCCCTGATTTTAGTGGGACCCACCAAAGTTTAAGTGAATACACACTTTTAAATGAGTTGTAGGTTAAATAGAAAATATTATATAAAATGTGTATGACCTAATAATTACTACCATGAAGATAACAATAATCAAAAAGTAAAGATACAAGAGGGAGATGTACAATAATAATTTTAGCATAAATGTAAACAGTAGATTAATTCAGCTGCTGTATTTCTTTACCTTAAGCTAGTCCCCAAAAACCACACAGAGAAATGAAAGTTTTTTTCAAAACACTGCTCAATAGCTGGGCAGTTAAATGATCTCCCTTTGCTCCCTATGCTACTTTGGCTTCCTTCTGGCACCATGGCTGTGATTCTTGCAGTTTAATAATGGTCTAGCTCTCTCTTCAGAGAGTTTAATATTGGCCTATCTGTCTCTTCTTCAGATTGTTTTTTACCATGATGTCTTCCCAGACCCTCTTCTCATGGCTCTACTTTCCCTACCCTCCAGCAGATCTCCTTTCCTCCTTCTCTCCTTCCTCTGGCTTGCAGAAGTTCTGCCCTATTCTCACTTCTGCTCAGCCATTGGATAATCAGCATTTATTGACAAGGCAATGAATAAATGGTAAAAAGTGTTTACTCAAGATAGGAGATTCTAGACTTAAGTGGTACAATGCTATGTCCTTATTGAAGCAAGATTTGAGGGCAGAGAAATTAGCATTTGAACAACATAAGGATATCCTTTACACAGTGCACAAAGTCACTTTGCCTACAGTGAGATGAGTCATTAAACAGAAATAAGCTGACTCTTAATTTCATCATCTGAAAAAAAATCAGTTAATACTTGCATAATCCCCCAGGCTCTGTGTGCTAGTAAGGTAGATTTTCCTCCATTCTCTGCACCTAATTTCCCTGAAACAATATTTACACATGGAGTCTAGATTTCTTTATATGGAGTAGCCCATTAAATGGTGAAATGGGTTATTCCTGAGAAACATGT
This sequence comes from Rattus norvegicus, assembly GCF_021556685.1. NCBI lineage: Eukaryota > Metazoa > Chordata > Mammalia > Rodentia > Muridae > Rattus > Rattus norvegicus. Next base: position 44,417,670 of record NC_141534.1, on the reverse strand, counting down.
AGAATTAAAGATTTGTCCTTTTATTATTTAGGCAAATATAATAATTGTCATTAAACTCATATCTGTAAGATCATGCTACAATGATAGCTGTCCATTTTCAATATCACTACTCATGTCAAAAGCAATACAACTCAAGGAGTATGTATTTCTAATGTTCAGCATTTAATTTCCAAAGTCTTCACCTAGTTATCGGTCACATATTTAAAGAATCATTTTCCTTTACCAAGTTAAAAGTTAAACTTATCTATTTGCAGATGATATGATTGTATACATAAGCTACCCCCAAAAAATTCTGCCAGAGAACTCCGACAGCTGACTGACACCTTTAGCAAAGTGGTTGGATACAAAATTAACTCAAAGAAATCAGTAGTCCTCCTTTATACAAATGATAAACAGGCTGAGAAAGAAATTAGGGTAACAACACCCTTTACAATAGCCAGAAATAATATAATATATCTTGATGCAACTCTAATCAAGCAAGTAAAAGATCTGTTTGGCAAAAATTTCAAGTCCCCAAAGCAAGAAATCAAAGAAGATCTCAGAAGATGGAAAGATCTCCCATGTTCATGGATCACTAGGATTAATGTAATAAAAATGGCCATCTTACCAAAAGCAATCTACAGATTCAATGCAATCCCCATCAAAATCCCAACACAATTCTTCACAGACATACAAAGAGCAATTCTCAACTTCATATGGAAAAAAACGCCACAGGATAGCCAAAACAATCCTGAACAATAAAAGAACTTCTGGGACAATCACCATCCCTACCTCAAGTTGTACTACAGAGCAATAGTGATAAAAACTGGATGGTATTGGTACAGAAACAGACAGATTGATCAATCAAAACAAACATCAAGAAATAAAACCACACACCTATGGTCACTTTATTTTTGATGAATAAGCCAAAACCATACAATGGAAAACAGAAAACATCTCCAACAAATGATGCTGGTCTAATCGGCTGACTGCATGTAGACCTTGTGTTCCAGCGATAGACAAGGTTCTACCTCATGCTGCAGCTGTATTTGGTAGTATGTAAGAGTCACCCAAGTGGTACTGGTTTTGAATGCATGAAGGGGTCATGAAAAGCACCTGAAGCTTGACACTGTGTGAGCCATGGAAGGCCATTGGTAAAGGTACAGCCTCAATGTCAGTTGATAGCCGGGGACTGAAATGTTTACTACACAAAGAAGTTGAGGCTTGACCATAAAGAGAGCTTATGAGTGTCTGTTGGTGAAGCTTAGGTACAGTGTAAGACTGCAGCAAATTAGAAATGCCAGTACCATGGGATAGTTACCAATAGCAGCAGGAGCAATATGGAGTCAACCAGAGCCTAGAATCCTACAGAAGGCACAGCTGAAGAAGTGACACAAGCCCTTTGGAGGAGCCCAAGAGATCATGTGTAGATCCAAGACATTGGAACAGGAAGCTGTGAAGTTGAAGTTGCCTTGGGGTTCTTTTATGCTTGCAGATAGGAGTCCAGCATGACTGTCCCTTGAGAGGCTCCACCCAGCAGCTGACACAGATGGATGCAGACTCTCATAGCCGAAGAGTGGATGGAGCTTGGGTACTGTTACGTAAGAGTATAGGGAAGGATTGCAGGCGCTAAAGGGGATAGGAATGCCTCAGGAAGACCAACAGTATCAACCAACCTGGACCCTTGGAGCTCTCAGAGACTGAAGCACCAACCAAACAGCATACATGGGCTGGACGTAGGCCTCCCCACACATATGTAGCAGATGTGCAACTTTGTCTTCACTTGAGTCCTGAACAACTGGAGCAGGGCTATTTCCAAATCTGTTGCCTGTCAGTGGGATATGTTCTTTTAGCTGGCTGCCTTGTCTAGCCTCAGTGAAAGAAGATACACCAAGCCCTGAGGAGACTTGATGTGCTAGGGTTGGGGGGACTCTCAGGGGAAGGGACTCTATCCTTTCAGAGGAGGAGGGGAGGGAGAATAGAGGAAGGATTGTGGGAGGGAGTAACTGGGAGATGACAGTGATTGGGATGTAAAGTGAATAAATAAAAAATAAAATAAAGTTAAACTTTTTATTGGATATTTTATTTATTTACATGTCGAATGTTATCCCCTTTCGAGGTTTCCCCTCCATAAACCCCCTATCCCATCCCTCCTCCCCCTGCTTCTATGAGGGTGCTCCCCCACCCACCCACTCCCACCTCACCAGTTTGGCATTCCCCTACACTGGGGCATCCATTCACCTACAGAGGGGCATCGAGCCTTCACATGACCAAGGGCCTCCCCTCCTATTGATGCCAGATAAGGCCATCCTCTGCTACCTATGCAGCTGGAGCCATGGGTCCCTCCATGTGTACTCTTTGGTTGGTGGTCCCTGGGAGCTCAGCAGGTCTGGTTGGTTAATATTGTTATTCATCCTATGGGTTTGCAAACCCCTTCAGTTCCTTCAGTTCTTTCCCTAGCTCCTCCATTAGGGTCCTTTTGTCAGTCCAGTGGTTGGCTGAGAGTATCTATATCTGTATTGGTCAGGTTCTAGCAGAGCCTCTCAGGAGACAGCTATATCAGGCTCCTATCAGCAAGCACTTCTTGCCATCTGACATAGTGTCTGGGTTAGGTGTCTGTGTATGGGATGGATTCCCAGGTGGGGCAGTCTCTGGATGGCCTTTTCTTCAGTCTCTGATCCACACATTGTCCCTGTATTTCCTTTAGACAGGAGCCCTTCTGGGTTAAGAATTTGGAGATGAGTGGGTGGCTCCATCCTTCAACCAGGGGCCTAACCCTGGTTATGGTCTCTACAGGTTCCCCTTCCCCTTTGTTGGGCATTTTAGCTAACAACCTTAAAAGTTTATCCTTTCTAAGTCATCAGTAGTTAAATTAATTCTTAATATATACAAAAGGAAAAAATTCAAACTCAGTAAGCTAAAACCACTAAACATTTATTAGGTCTCGAGAGTCTGCAGGTCAGCTGAGCAGTGAATCAGGTCACTGCTGAGCTCAATCCTGCATCATCTAATCAGCTTCCAAGTGGGGTAAGAGTCTTTAACTTGGCTGACCTTCTGTGGGTGTGGGGACCTAGGGACAGCCAGCTCTAGAACCATCTAAATTTGGTTGGGTCCATTGAGTTCATTTCTAATGGTCTCTTACAAACCTACTCTTGTTTTGATTGCATAGTGAAGTCAAGAGAAGCTCCAAGGGCATCCAGCTCTATTGGCAGTCAGGGTTTGGGTTCAGCTGCTATTCCTTTCACTACTTTTAGGCATTTTCCTCCAGGCACTTATTTCTTAAGTTTATCTTTGGGTTTTTTTCTCATTGTCTTGCCATGGATACTTGGAACAGTGTTACACGTGTAATAAATATCTGTGATGGGTGTCAACTGGACTGGATTTAGAGTTACTATGGAAACACACCTCTTGGAGTACTGAGAAGAGGCTTTTCAGAAAGGCCCAACTGAGTAGAAAAGACCTGCTCCAAATGCAAGCAGCCTTATCCAATGAGCTATCCAACTGGAGCAAATAAAAAGGAGAAATCAAGGTGAATGCCAGCATCCATTCATTCTGGGCTTCAGATAAATTATGAGTTTACCTCACACTCCTGATTTACCCACCATGATAGATTGTACTGTTCTGCAGTCAGGAGCCAGAATAAACCCTCCCTTCCTTGTGTGGCTTTTTTCAGATATTTTGTGGCATCAACTATAAAAATATTATACAATGACATACTTTAAAATGCTTTAAAAGTCCTCTAACTAGGAAAAAAGGATATAAAATATATAAATAATGTATGTGGATTTCCTTAATTTAACCATTCCTTGGTTTCAAAACATCATGGTGCCCATTATAAATATATACAATTTTTCATTAAAGTAAGTAGATATTTGACTAATGTTTTTATTCTCTAAGCTATGAGTTCAATAAGGCACAAGAGTCTAGCTCTTGTCAGTGTCAAGGTCTCAACTCCACTCGCCATTCTGGCAGAAGGGGACTCAGTCCATGTCTGCTAAATAAATGAATGGGAAATCTCAGCACAGGGGGTTCAATTCTAAGCCAAGGAAGCTGGTGGAAAGCTGTGAGCAGAAGTCAAATAGACAGAGGGTGTGGTCCACAGCACCCAATCACTGGCCTGTGAGATAGGTAAGGTAAGCAAAGAGAAGAGCAGGCATTCAACTTGACCAAACTTGGAATGCACAGGCTCTGGGACGCCCATGAATGATGAAGATTTGGATGCTGAGGGAGGAACCTCTCTCCCATCTTACTCCACAGGGAAACTATAAACATTGGTGGATGTTAACACAGAGAATGTAAGAATTTCAATGTCATGTATAAACAGCACAGATATCCTTATGTGACTTTTGGTTTAATATATCAAAGAAAAGGGTACTGAAAAGGGACCTACCATTCTTGCTAATACTCTGTGTACTTAATTTTTATTTGAAGACCATTAATTATGCTTGGACTGATTGACTAAAATTCTGATCCCTTTTATCTCTACTATGTGGCAAAAAATAAACCTACATTTTATTATCCCTTGGTTTTGTTAACAGAAAGAGGATGAACAAAAGCCTTTACTAAGCAATGCCAATCCCTGCCAAGCACACTATGCTCAACTGAACTCAAGGACTCACCTGAATTCAAACATCCGTGGCCTGGGGCAGAGTGAAGGAGCATCAAACCAGCTTCGAAGGGGCAAACTGGAATCTTCTGGATAAGAGAGGCTAGTCCTCAGAGAAGCAAAATGGAAATGTGCCCTGAGCTACTATCCTCTGAGCCAAGCAACAGCCATCTTGGGGCATTCACCTGCACCTTTGCAAAGGTCATATCAGCTGAGGCTGTTTGTGTTTTATAGTCTCACAGATAGGGACAGAGATCCTATTAGATCCTCGGCTGCAGATCCGGCTGCTCCTTACCATCTGCTGTGCACAGCTCTTCCTTACTTGCAATGGCATGGATGAGGGGCTCTAAAATAGATATCATATACCTGGAAGGGCAGACTAAAGCATAGACCACATTGCTATGGGGAGACCCTCACCCTGCTGGGTAAAGGCTTTGTAAGTCTGGTCTATTGGAAGGAGGAGCACACAACACCTCGTAAGTAACCTCTCACCTGTGCTTTGTAAGGAACCCCAATAAACCCGTTGGTTTCCCAGAGTAAACTTAAGTAGTATCCTGCCTCAGATTGTGGTTGGAACCTTAGGGGAGGGTTTGACATTGTTTATGTCTCCCTCTGGGAAGGAATTTTAGCCAGTTATTACCTCCTAAGTGGGCTAGCCCTCCTGATTCAGCATGCATGTTACTTTCTGACATCTTAAGCTCACTTCTCCACAGACCAAATTGTGGCAGGAGTAGCCCCGGCAATTTCCACTGATTTTTCTTCTTATGCTGAAACACTGAAGATTTGGTGGAGGGGAAGGACTAGGTAGCTCTCAATGCTCTTTTGCCAACTAACCCGGATACAAACAGAGATTACTGCTGCACTGGTTGAGTTCCACACTTATTCCTGCAGTACTCATATCTTACTTTGCAACCAGACAACTCTTCCCTTAATCAGAGAACATCTTGTCAAATGAAAATTTATGTTCAAAGTCATAGAGCTACAGGATCCGACAATGAGAAGGAAACATTTGCACTGACCATGCCTTACATGTCACTTTGAGAAAATTCGACAAGTAAATGTTTTTCTTGAAATATTACAAAGCAGACACAGGGATGCCCAGACATTTATTATGACTTAGCAACGCCTACTTAGTCAGATGTTGAACTACAGCGATCTCTTTCCTTTCTGATTTGACTAAATTTGGCCAGCAGGAGCAATTTTAGTACAAATAACATCAAAACACAAATGCTCACATGTGTACATTTATATAAATACTTGATTTTAGTTACATAAAATACTAACAAAAGCAATCCTACCCTAACACCCCAAAATCCACTAAAAACATGGGCAATTATTAATCTCCAGGGGTCAATCAGTTATTACAGACATAGAAATTTCTATACCCAAATTCATAATCAAATCCGAATTTCCCTTTCTTCTCTTCTCATTGATGGTGATGAATTCCCTAAAATACTGGATTATTTTTAAGTACAATGCTTTAAAAATTAGAAAATTGGCCATTCTACAAACAAATTTAAATTACAGTCTTCCCTTTTGACTAGAGAAAAAAAATTGCTATCAGAATTTAAGTTATATCCTTATATTTATTTTTTATTCTTTAATCTCGTTTTATAGTCCAGTCTTTATCCCACCTTGTCAGCCCTATGACAGCTCCTCATCCCATTCCTCCTTCCCTCCACCCCCACCCCATCTCCAAGAGGGTGCCTCCATTCCCCGACCCTCACCACACCAGGCCTCCCCACTCCCTGAGGCCTCAAGTCCTCTGCTGTACATTTGTACTGTCAGGGGCCTCAAATCAGCAGGTTTATACTGCCTGGTTGGTGGCTCAGTGTCTGAGAGATCTTGGGGGGTCCAGGTTAGTTGAGACTGCTGGTCTTCCTGTGGGGCTGCCCTCCTCCTCAGCTTCTTCCAGCTTTTCCCTAATTCAATCACAGGAGTCTCTTGCTTCTCTCCAATAGATGGGTGTAAGTATCCGCATCTGACTCTTGTAGCTGCTTGTTTGGCCTTTTGGAGGGTAGTCATGCTAGGCTCCTGTTTGCAAGCACAGCACAGCATCATTAACAGTGTCAGGCCTTGGGGCCTCCCCTTGAGCTGGATCCCAATTTGGGCCTGTCACTGAACCTCCCTTCCTTCCCTCTCTTCTCCATTTTTGTTCCTGCAGTTTTTATTTCTATTTTTATTTTTTTTAGACAGGAACAATTCTGGTCAGAGATTTTGACTGGCAACCCCACCCTTCCACTTGATGTCCTGTCTTTCTGCTGGAGGTGGGTTCTACAAGTTCCCACTCCTCACTGTAGGGCACGTCATCTAATATCCCTCCCTTTGAGTCCTGAATCCTTCACCTCCCAGGTCTCTGGTACATTCTAAAGGGTCCCCCCTCCTCCTACCTCCTGAGGTTGCCTGTTTCTTTCCACTGGCCCTAAGAACTTTGGTCCTATTCCCCCAGCCAGTACCTAATCATGTTACCCTTTTCCCTTCCCTGTCCCTTTCCCACCTAGGTCCCTCTCTCCCTCTGCCCCCAAAATGCATGTTTTCTCCAGGTGGTGGTAGTGCACGCCTTTAATCCCAGCACTCTAGAGGCATGGGCAGGTGGATTTCTGTGAGTTCAAAGCCAGTCTGATCTGCAAAACAAGCTTCAGGTCAGCCAGGGTTACACAAAGAGAAACACTATCTTGAAAAACAAAGACTTAAGGAAAGAAGCTAACAGATAATTTTTTCTTTTTATAATGTAAGGGTATGCTCATTTTGTAACTTCATAACTTGTATTGGGGTGCATCAGGAATATGCTTTGATTCAATAAAATGTCCATGGCTAATCTATTACAATATATACATATAGTGGATTAAATTAATATATAAAAGGATATATTAATGTTCTTACTGAATATTTTATGATGTGGTCTTGCCTGTAAATCAGGTTGTTAAAGATAATTGGTTGTGATGAACTCCCACAAGAGAAAGATGAGCCCAGAAGCTCACAAACCTGCCCCTCTGATAAGAAGTTGGTCATCTGACACAGAGGCACACAGGAGGAGCACAATGTGGAGACAAAGTAGAGACTGGACTGGTGGTACCACAAATTAAGGACTGTATTTTGATTTAGAAACTCATCCTATCAGTACAAAGAGACCTTTATTGTTCTGGTTAGGGTTTTTTTTCTGAGATGGGGTTCCTCTGTGTATCCCTGGCTATGCTAGACCTCATGCTGTAGACCAGTCTGGCCAAGAACTCAGAGATCCACCTGCCTCTACCTCCCAAGGGCTGGTACCCAAGGTGTGTGCTACCATGCCAGGCTAGTAGGTAGAGATCTTGTTTTGTCATTCTACATGTAGGTGTCCAGTTGTCCTAACAGCATTTATTAAAAAGGTTATCTTTTCTTCAAGATCCTTTTTGTGCCTTTGTCAAAACTCAGGTAGCTGTAGTTGCCTGAATTTATTCTTGGCTCCTCCCTTCTGCACCACTGTGCAATTTGTAATGATGACTCTGAAATGTTTTTAAATGGTACATTGTGATGCCAACGTCTTGTTCCTTCTACTCAGGCCTACTTTGGCCCACTTGAGAGATTTTGTGCTTCCTTATGAACTTTAAGGGTTGATATTCACATTCTGTGGAAGAGAGTCACCGTGGTTTTGGGGTGAACTGTGTTGAATCAGTAGACTGCTTTTCCCACCGCAGTCATTTCTACAATATTAATTCTGCTGATTTGTTGATTCGTGAGCATTGAAGGTATCTCCACTTCCTGCAGTCTTTCTTCAATCTATTGTTTTAGAAAGCTTCCACCTCGTTGGTTAAATTTATTCGGAAGCATTTTACACTTTCTAAAGGCTATCATGAGTGAAATGTTTTTTGTCTTGTTGTTTGTTTTATCTTCTGTCTGAACAAATTTGTTATTGGAATGTAGGAAAGCCACTCAATTTTATGTATTGATTTTACATTCAGATACATTGCAGAAAGAGTTTATGAGATCTAAAGAAAGCTTTTGAAACTCTTAAGTATAAACTCACATTATTGGCAGATGGTGGCAATTTTATTTCTCCTTTAATTCATCTTTGAATTATTGTGTTATCTCGTCCCTTGCTTCTCTAGCTAAAACTTCAAGTGCTACACAGAATAAAAGTAGAGAGTGTTAAACCACACTCTGATTCCTGACTTTAGAGAAAATTTGCTCAACTTTCCCCTTACTTGATACACTATTCACTATAGATTCGCCCTATGTAGCTTTTATACAGTAAGGATCCTTCCTTGTGCTTCTAGTGCCTACGGGGCTTTTATCATGACACTATGCTGATGTCTACAAAGCACCCTTTCTCCCGATAATGGAAGATCATATGACTTCTGTCACAGATTCTATTCTTATGCTGCATTAGACTTATTGATGTGAAACCAGCTTGGTTGCAGGATGCACTTTTTCACCAGGTTGTTGAATTCAATTTGCAAGTAATTTGTTGATACTTGTCAAGACTCACCACAAAAACTTGGATTCAAGGTTCTACTTCAACGCTGTGCCCTTAGCACTTTTGGTATCAGGTTCTTAGTGACTCCATAAACTGAATTTGAAAGCATTTCTTCACTTTCTGGTTTATGGAATATGTGCTATTGTTAAGAGGCTCGATGGTTGCTGTAATAAAATATTCTTACCAAAATCAACTTGGGGAAAACTACTTGAAGAACTAGTCTGCCACCATATCTCTTTAGGGGCCTCATGAATAAGTGCCTCTTTGGATTCCTGTCAGGAGGTTGGATGATGTGAACTGAGCAGTAGCAAAATCCTCTCTTCGTAAGGGATGCCCAAAGTGGTAAATCCACAGATGACCTCCATCCCTGCTAGCCATCCTCCTAGATTATTAAAAACAAGCGTGGAGAGACTTTGAAAGAAAGAGCCAGTTTCTATCCACATACTCATCTTTTTACTTATGTCACCGAACTGTCCAACCTTTGGACATCCCACCATGATGAGGTCATCTATAAGTTCATGCTTGCAAAGCACTCAATCGAATCTAATTACCCCAGAATATGCAAAATAAAATTTACATCACACATCTAAAAGAATGCAACACATGGCAGCAATACAGAAATGTTCACAGTGTTTTATATTTCTGATTTTGTGTTGGACAAATTTATAGTTTCTTCATCTATTTGCAGCTTCATATGGCCAAGGGATGGAAGGCTAGGCATGATAGAATTTCAATAAAGATGATATTTACCAAACTCTGGAAATCCAGATCCCCTACTTTATCTCATCCCTGCAATGCTACCATTAGCAACACTTTCAACACATCTGAGTATACTTTTGAGACATCCCAATATTCATGTGCAGATTATTTAACTATATATGAATAGGGAAGTTAAAACATCCATTTTTAAAAAGAATAATATCTGGGTCCTCAGATAGTATTATGTTCAATTTTCTGAGGAATTGCCAGACTTATTTCCTAAGTGGTTGAACCAGCTTGCAATCCCACCAGCAATGGAGGAGTGTTCCTCTTTCTCCACATCTTTGCCAGCATCTGCTGTCACCTGAGTTTGTGATCTGAGCCATTCTGACTGGTGTGAGGGAGAATCTCAGGGATGTTCTGATTTGCATTTCTCTGATGACTAAAGATGTTGAACATTTTTAGGTGCTTCTTGGACATTTGAGATTCCTCAGTTGAGAATTGTTTGTTTAGCTCTGTACCCCATTTTTAAGTTGTGTTATTTGGTACTTTGGAGTCTAACATCCTGAGTTCTTTGTATATATAGATATTAGTCTTCTATGGGATGTAGGATTAGTAAGGATATTTCCCCTGGTTGCCATTTTGTCCTAATGACAGTGTCCTTTGCCTTACAGAAGCTTTTCAATTTTATGAGATCCTATTTGTCTATAGTGGATCTTAGAGCCTAGGACATTGGTGTTCTGTTCAGGAAAATTTCCCCTATGCTGATGTGTTCGGGGCCCTTTCCCAATTTCTCTTCTAATAGATTCAGTGTATCTGGTTTTATGTAGAAGTCTTTGATCCACTTGGACATGAACTGTGTACAAGGAGATTTGAATGGACCAATTTGCATTCTTCTACAGGCTGACTGCTACTTAAGCCAGTGCCATTTGTTGAAAATGCTATTTATTTTCCACAGGATGGTTTTAGCTTCTTTGTCAAATATCAAGTGACCATAGGTATGTGGGTTCATTTCTGGATCTTCAATTCTATTCGATCGATCTACATGCCTGTATCTGTACCAATACCATGCTCTAACATATCACAAGGGCACATGCTCCACTATGTTCATGGCAGCCTTATTTATAATAGCCAGAAGCTGGAAACCACCCAGATATCCCTCCACAGAGGAATGGATACATAAAATGTGGTACATTTACATAATGGAGTATTATTCAGGTATTAAAAACAATGACTTCATGCAATTCACAGGCAAATGGATGGAACTAGAAAATATCATCCTGAGTAAAGTAACCCAGTCACAAAAGAACACACATGGTATGCACCCACTGATAAGAGGATATTAGAAAAAAGTTAGGAATACCCATAATAATTCACAAACCATATGAAGCTCAAGAAGGAAAACCAAAGTGTGAATGTTTTAGTCCTACTTAGAAGGGGGAACAAAATAATCATGGGAGGTAGAGGATGGGAGGGACTTGGGAGGAAGAAAGGAGGAGGAGAGGTCAAAAGGGGAGGGGGTGAAAGGAGATAGGGGAGATGAATAGCAATGGGGGTGGGGGACTGGAGGTAGCCACCAGAAAGTCCCAGATGCCAGGAAAGCAAAAGGTTCCCAGGACCCAACTGGGATGACATTAGCTGAAATACCCAACAAAGGAGAGGGAGAACCTGTAGAGACCAGATCCAGAGGATAGGGACAGCCCCTAGTTGAGTGATGGGGCCACCCACTTGTCTCCAAAAATTTAACCCAGAATTGCTCCTGTCTAAAGGAAATATGGAGACAAAGTGTAGAGCAGAGATTGAAGGAAAGGCCATCCAGAGACTGCCCCACTTGGAGACACCAAGTGCAGACACCCATATGCAGACACCAAACACAATCACTATTACTGATGCCAAGAATTGCTTGCTGACAAGAGGCAGATATGGATGTCTCCTGAGAGACTCTGCCAGAGCCTCACTGATATATATGCAGATGCTGGCAACTAAAGCATGGGGCATTTCCTGTGTCTATAACAGTTATGAGGGTAAATATACTTATGTATTCATGTTATGTGCATTAGAAAAGTGATAGAGCTAATAATCAGATGATAGAGATGATTGATAGATATATGATAGATAGATAGATATAGATCTGACAGTCAGATGGACAGATGGACAGACAGACATCATATCTAAAGTTGTGTGGCCTACTCACACACACTCACTCTGTCCATTTTCATCCGTAGTTCACCTTCTCAAGACCTATAATCCAATTGACTAGTTACCAGGTTTAGAAGAATGTTTCTTCAAGCTTTGGAACTTCTGTAATACATTACTACATGAATAAATATCTTCTTCCCCTAAAATAAATGTCCAGGTCTAAAACGACTGCACGGAAGCAAATGAGTATTTCAGAGAATTAAATGCAAAGTTATGATATGCAAGTGGTTTCAAGCAGAAAGACGTCTGCCTGTTCTTTTCAATCTAGTAGTTAAAAACCATTTCATTCCGCATTGCTGTGGCCCTTAACTGTGGTAAACGTCATACTCGGTCTGCTCCTTCTCTTCTCTGTGATTGCCTTGATCTTCTGTTATTTCTGCACTGATTAATCCAATTATATTTAGTATTTATCAACAATTAAATAAATTATTAAACTATAAATTTGACTTTCACAACTTCACAAATATGTCAGGTTTGTCATTCACTATTAATTCTATTATTCATTTCATTCGCTATTGCCAGGACGTTCCTGAAATGGAGAAATGGAGGGCCATTCATGCTTGCTCCCCTTCCCTGGTGTCTCTGTGGTAAGATTAAAGAATCCAAGTGACTGTGGCACTATGCAGCCATTTGTTATTTCTTACTGCTTGCTGCACTTTGCCTTAGTTTATTTCATAGCTTTATTCGTGTGTGTGTGTGTGTGTGTGTGTTGTGTGTGTGTGTGTGCGCGCGCACGAGTGTGCGCACATGTTGCTGCCATGTCCTCAGAGACTAGTAAAAGGCATCAGATCTCCTGGAACTGAAGCTATAGGCTGTTGTGAACCACCCATATAGATGCTAAGACCAAATCTGAGGCCCTCTGCAACAGCAGCACGCACTCTGAACCACAGCCATCTCCCGAGGCCCAGGTGTCTTTTAGTGTTGTTCCACATAATGACTTTCTCCTCAAATGGGACAAACAGATAATTTTCAGCACAGTTCTGGCTTGTGTTTGGTCTTCTGCACAATTTCTTGCTGTTTTGTTTTCTTCAATACATGGAATTTCAAAAGTTTTCTTTTACTTTTATAATGTGCAATATTTTGGAAGACATGCATTTTATTCTACTAGTGCTAACCTTTTAGTGTGGGGTTTTTTGTTTGTTTGTTTGTTTTGTTTCTGGTCTTTCTCATATATTTGATGCTTTTGTTAAATAAAAGCTGAGGTTTTATATAGCAAATGCTGTCGTGGGATTTCAACATTATGTATTTAAGTGTTTTTCATTTTCATGTTTTGCACCAATTACTTTGTCTGTATTCCATTTTTATGGCCCCTGTGGTGATTTACTAAATCATGATACCACATTTCATCCACATTTTATTTTTGGCATCTCAGCCTAATGAAATGCTGTAGTCCAGGTTTCCCTTTCCCTGCAGACTGATTGAGAGGGGTTGCTCATTCGACCACTTTCTTCTTTCTATTTCAGACTCAAAATATGTCACAGTGAGATCCTAGACACATCACCCTTGCACCTTTCAATTAGCCATGCAAAGAGCTTTCACTGGTTATGGTTATTGTTGTCTGATTTTATACTCAGTAATACAATATGCTCGAATCACTGACTTTTTCTCTATATTCATCTTCTGATGCTGACCAATCCTGGGTGGGTTGTTGCTCTCTGCCGTTTCACTTTTAGACGTCCCCCTATGCAGCTCATCTCAGAAAGCTTTTATCGACACATCTTTTGGTTTAATAATGTTTCCCTAGTGTTTCTTTAAGGCTTTCTGATTCTCATTGTCTTAAGGTTTTTGCAACAACCTCATGATAATATTTTCTTGGTTTCTGTTCTCCTTTTTCTTTAGAATGATGCTCCCTTTTCCTGATCAGTGGTTTTCCCCATGGGTTTTATTTCTCTTCTTGTCCTTGAATAAAGCAGAATATACTGGGATGAAACACTCCCTGGGGGATCCATTCAGTGGCTTGCCCAAAATGCTGTTGATCTTGTGAGTGGTTCTCACACTGATAATGGGGAGTGAATTATTGTGAAGAAAGCCCAGGGTAGTCTACAGTCCCCAGTGACACAATGATTAGCATTCTCAACTTGACAAAAATCTAAAATCACCTGGGGGAAGAACATGTGGGCATTCCTGTGTGGGATTACTATGATCACATTAATTGACGGAGAAGACATCTCTTAGTTATGGGTGGGACCATTCCTGAGCCAGAGAATGCTGGTGAGTGTTGAGTATAAAGTGGAGAAGGATGTTAGTACCGGTCATCATTCTGATCTGCTCCTGATACAATTTGACCAGTTGCATCAAGCTTCTGCCACATTGGCTTCCTGACGATGATGGAGTAAACTTTGAATTGTGAACATGACTAAGCCCTTTCTTCCTTAGGTTGCTTTTATTGAGATATTATAGCACAGCAACAGGAAAAGAAACCGAGATAAATGGTAAATGAATCTGGTTCAATGCTATGTCAGTATCTTGGTTCATTATCCCTGAGGCGAAGAATTCCATCCCCAGATCCCATGGCTGCCAGAACTCTTCCCCATGGCATCTCCCTTTTACTGTACATCTTACTGTATATTTCGTTCATTCTTACACTGCTATCTGTAGCTTCATATTTTTATATTATCTTGGGTGTTGAGAAATTGAAGTGTTCTGCTTAGAGCTGCTGGGTAATGGGTAGTTAAAACTTACATTTAATTCCCAAGCTCTCATATCTAATAAAGTTCTTGGTGTATAATAATTAACTCCTAACTCTTCTGCCTTTTTCTAGTCTATTCATGTTGGCTAGATTATAGCCCCCAAAAGTCGTGTGTTGAAGTTCAAATGTAGTTGGTATTTGGGACCATAGTTTTAATTAAGTTAGGATGATAAGTACAGGATTTTACTGTGGCACTTTATATCACATTTATATAATTCTTGTTCTTATTCCTTTCCATCCCATTCTCTCCTCCCCTGACCTCTTCTCTCCCACTCCTTTCTTCTTGTTGCACATCCTTATTTTTGGGAGGCAGGAGACTACATGTGTGTCACAGTGTATGTATGGAGGTCTAAGGCAATCAGTTATCTGTGTGCAGTTCAGGAATGGGTCTCAGAATGTGGGCCTGGTGGCAGACCACTTCACCTGCTGACCGGTTTCCTGGGCCTTCCTTCTTCAGTATGAGAGAATGGTACATGGAGGTCATGGTCATGGGATTTGAAAGCAAACTGTCAGAATCTGAGTCCTCATCTGCACCTTCCAGATGAACTTGAGTTGTCTTACCTACAGCTTCCTTCTCTACAGAAGGCACACATACGTCACAGAACAAATAATGCACAAAAACTACTTACTAGGGGATTTATAGACAGGAAATGTTCAACATGTGATTCTCTGGTATTGTCACACCAGTAGGTTCAGGTATCTGATGCCAAGGACAGATTTTCTTTTTTCTTAGAAATCTCAGCCAAAGAAAGTTTCTCTTCTCCTCACTCTCCAAAGCAGCCATTAGCTGACCTAGATATTTATTTTGAATGCTTTATTGAGCAGCAGCATCTGTGCCCTGGGAAAACAAAGTTTTGTAGATAAAACCAATTCTAAAGACCTACATAATAGAGACAATGTTGCAAAAGAAGCAGGTAGAAGAGATGTGGGAACCAAATGGTGGGGCCATGGAGTAGTCTTCTGGAGAAGCCATGATTGTAATAATCTAGAACACAGAGCCACAGTGAATGAGCACTGCAGGATAATAGGAAGAGACTCCCGGGAAGGAAAAGTTGTGTGAGGGTTGACAGGAGGAAGACAGGGGGAGCAGTGGGGTGAGCATGATCCCCAGCACCTTGTGTACAAGTGTGATGCTCTCGGAAATAAAAATAATGAATATTTTCTAAATTTCAGTTTGACTCAAAAGTAAACCAATTTTTACCTAGCCCTGCCCTGAGTCATGACCAGCTTTCTCCCACTCTTTGGAGTTCCTTGTGACTTTGTTGCTTTGTGACTATGGGTAACACAATTCTTATCTTCTTAGGACAACTGTTTGGCTGATTAGTTTGTCAGCCTTTGTGCTGGATGGTTCTATGCCAGCTTGGTAAAAACTAAAGTCATCTGAGGAAAGGTGACATCAATTAAGAAAATTTCTCAGGAAGAACTATTTCCAAGTTTCTGAGGCACTGCCAGACTGCTTTCCAGAGTGGTTATACAGGCTGGCAATCCCACCATCGTTCTCCACATCTTCACCATATTCTGCTGTCACCTGAGTTTTTGGTGTGGGGTAGAAGAATCTCAGGATTGTATTGATTTGCATTTTCCTAATGACTAAGGATGTTGAATATTTCTTTCTATTGTTGAATATTTTTTATTTACATCTCAAATGTTATTCCCTTTCCCAGTTTCCCAGCCATAAGCCCCTATCCCATCCCACTCCCCTTCTTCTATAAGGGTGTTCCCCACCTATCTACTCCCCTCCCCCCCAATATTCCCCAACACTGAGGATCCAACCTTGGAAAGACCAAGGACTTCACCTTTCATTGGTGCCCAACAAAGCCATCCTCTGCTACATATGCAGCTGGAGCCATGGGGCTGTCCATGTATAGTCTTTGGGTAGTGGTTTAGTCCCTGGGAGCTCTGCTTGGTTGGCCTTGTTGTTTTTATGGGATTGCAAGCCCCTTTAGCTCTTTCAATCCTTTCTCTAATTCCTCCAACAGGAATCATGTTCTCAGTTCAATGGCTTGCTGCTAGCATCCACCTCTGTATTTGACATGCTCTGGCTGTGCCTCTTAGGAGACATCTATATCCAGCTCCTGCCAGCATGCACTTCTTAGCTTCATCAATCTTATCTAGTTTTGGTAGCTGTATATATATGGGCCACATGTGGGGCAGGTTCTGAATAGCTGTTCCTTCAGTCTTTGCTCCAAACTTTGCCTCCATATCCCCTCCTATGAATATTTTTGTTCCCTCTTTTAAGAAGGAGTGAAGCATCTGAACTTTGGTCATCGTTCTTCTTGAGCTTCATGTGATCTGTGGATTGTATCTTGGGCAATTAGAGCTTTGGGGCTAATATCCACATATCAAGGAGTGCATACCATGTGTGTTTTTCTGGGATTGGGTTACTTTGCTCAGGATGATATTTTCTAGTTCAATCCATTTGCCTATAAATTTCATGAAGTCATTGTTTTGATAGCTGAGTAGTACTCCATTGTGTAGATGTACCACATTTTTTGTATCCATTTCTCTCGTATCCATTTGCATCTGGGATCTTTCCAGCTTCTGGCTATTATAAATAAGGCTGCTATAAACATAGTGGCGCACGTGTCTTTGTTGTATGTTGGAGCATCTTTTGGATATTTGCCCAGGAGAGGTATAGCTGAGTCCTCAGGTAGTACAATGTCCAATTTTCTGAGGAACCTCCAGACTGAGGAGTGTTCCTCTTTCCCCACATCCTCACCAGCATCTGTTGTCACCTGAGTTTTTGATGTTAGCCATTCTGACTGGTATGAGGTGGAATCTCGGGGTTGTTTTGATTTGCATTTCCTTGATGACTAAGGATGTTGAACATTTGTTTAGGTGCTTCTCAGCCATTCTATATTCCTCAGGTGAGAATTCTTGGTTTAGCTCTGTACCCCATTTTTAATAGGGTTATTTGGCTCTCTGGGGTCTAACTTCTTGAGTATATTTTGTATATTTTGGATATTAGCCCTCTATCCGATGTAGGATTGGTAAAGATCTTTTCCGAATCTGTTGGTTGCCATTTTGTCCTCATGACAGTGTCTTTGCCTTACAGAAGCTTTGCAATTTTATGAAGTCCCATTTGTCAATCCTTGATCTTAGAGCATAAGCCATTGGTGTTCTGCTCAGGAAATTTTCCCCTGTGCTAATGTGTTTGAGGATCCAGCAATACTACTCCTGGGCATATACCCAAAAGATGCTCCAACATATAACAAGGACACATGCTCCACTATGTTCATAGCAGCCTTATTTATTCATAGCAAAAGCTGGAAACAACTCAGGTGTCCTTCAACAGAGGAATGAATACAGAAAATGTGGTACATCTACACAATGGAGTACTACTCAACTATTAAAAACAATGACTTTATGAAATTTGCAGGCAAAGGGATGGAACTAGAAAATATCATCCTGAGTGAGGTAACCCTGTCACAAAAGAACCCACATAGTTTGTACTCACTGATAAGTATATATTAGTCAAAAAGTAGCTAGGAATACCCACAATACAACTCACAGACCACATGAAACCCAAGGAGAAGGAAGATCACAGCAAAGTGTGGATGCTACAGTCCTACTCAAAGGGGGGAAGAAATAATCTCTAGAAAGTAGGAGAGAGGGATCTGGGTGGGAGAGATGAGGGGGAGGATAAAAGGGGGAGCCAGTTCATATGTGAGAGAAGATAGAAGAGAAGTAAGAAGGTCAGGAATTTGAAAGGAGGACAGTAGCAGTGGAGGGAGAACTGGGAGTAACCACTAGAATGTCCCAGATGCCAGGGACCCAACAGGAAGGACATTAACTGGAATACCCAACAAAGGTGAGAAAGAACCTGTAGAGACCATATCCAGTGGATAGCACTGCCTCCAGTTGAGGAATGCCACCCACCCACGTCAAAAATATTAATCCAGAATTCTTTCTGTCAAAAGAGCAGAGACTGAAGGAAAGGTCATCCAGAGACTGCCCCACCTAGGGACCCATTGCATATGCAGACACCAAACCCAGACACTATTGCTGAGGCCAAGAAGCACTTATTGATAGGAGGCTGGTATAGCTGTCATCTGAGAAGCTCTGCTAGAGCCTGACCAATACAGATGTAGATGCATGAAGCCAAACATCAGACTGATCATGGGGATTCCAATGGAAAAGTTAGGACAAGGACTGTGGGGGCTGAAGTGGTTTGCAACCCCATAGGAAGAACAACAATATCAACCAACCAGACCCCCCCAAAGCTTCCAGGGACTAAACCACCAACCAAAGGGTACACATGGCAGGACCTATGGCTCCAGCTGCATATGTAGCAGAGAATGGCCTTATCTGGCCTCAGTGGGAAGAGAAGCCCTTGTTCCTGTGGAGGCTGGATGACCCAGGGTAGGGGAATGCTAGGGTGCTGAAGCAGGAGTGGGTGTGAGGGGGGAGCAACAGGGGAAGGGGAGAGGGGATAGGTGGTTTGTGGAGGGGAAAACTGGGATGGAAGATAATGTTTGAAATGTAATAAAAATGAAAAAGAAAAAGACAATGTCTCCATAAGAGCAGGCTGTAGGCAAGCCTATGGGGCATTTTCTTAATTATTGGTTGATAGGGGAGGCCCTCTTTCATTGTGGGTAGGGACATCACTGAGCTGATGGTCCTGAGTTCTATAAGAAAGCAGGCTGAGTAGTGTATAGGGAACAAACAAGTAAACAACACCTCTCCATGGCCTCTGTATCAGTTCCTGCCTCCAGATTCTTGCCCTGCTTGAGTTCCTGTCCTGACTTCCCCAACGATGGACTATTACCTGGAAGTAAGCTCTTTCCTCCACAAGTGGCTTTGAACATTGTGTTTTCTTGCAGCAATAGAAACCCTAACTAAGACAACCTTTGAAGAACGTATTGTTTTTTCCCATAAACAATCACAGTTCTAGGACACCAGAGGTGTCTCATATTGATCTTCAATAAACTCTGGTTTCTTTCATTTACATTATTATCAGTTATCACCTGTATGAGCATGTCTAAACCTTATAAATTTTCTGCCACAGAAAAACAACCCAGGATTATATACAGGAGTGATATAAATCATGCAAATTAGTACCTCAACCAATGGCAAATTTATTTTGTTAAAATTTATTTTGTTTGCACTCAAGTCCTTTTTTAAGTTTTACTTGTCAGAAATCTTTGGTCCTGTTTTTATTTGAATTCTTTTATTGCTAAGTCCTATCTCTTTCATCCTTGCCTTGTAAACTGAAATGGTATCCTTAATTTGTTCTCAGTTCTTGAGGATATGACTCCCATGAGACATGCTGGAACTTCGAAATAATCAGACAGTCAGGAAATGAGTCAAAGTAGGTCTTAAACATTTCCAATGGAGAATTTCTTTTAGACTTTTCTTAATTATTTATTTCGTTCATTGGAGATAAAAACTCATAATGCGAACAAAAACAATTTTGGCTTTGCATCATGGGAAATGTCAGAATTCTCTGTAGGGTCTACACAGATCACACTCTTGTCTTCTAGGAAATGCCCAGGAATTCACCTGACAGGGAAACTGATGCCTCTGTTATGTAAGATGAGGATGTAGCTCTGTGTCCTTGAATGACATTAAAAATGTAAGTAGTTTCATGCATTTTTCACAACCCTATAAATTTAGCAACTTAATTTCTTTTTTTCCCCCTTTGAAGAGAGTTTACAGGATCTTTCCAAAGAGATGTCAAAAAGTCATTGCTAATTTTTGGATGGAATCTGATTAAGCCTGAGTGGGTCTCATCAAGAATGAAGATCTCTCTCTCTCTCTCTCTCTCTCTCTCTCTCTCTCTTTCTCTCTCTCTCTCTCTCTCTCTCTCAGAGGATATGGTCAAACAAAAGATATTTTTTAGCAGATAGATCCAAGGAAAAGGGTCCGCCTGCAGATTGTAAACAGCACAGAGCAGAATGTGGATGACAACAAAGGAGAGAGTCTGTCTATCCAGGAAGACTTCAGAAGGATTACAGATGCAGCACAGCCAGAGAAAAAGGCAGAGAAATTTGAAAATGAGGTATGATTCAAAACATTATTCAGAATCCATGCCTTACATATAAGATTGCATGTATATCCCATTCCCGTGGCAACCTCGATTGTTCTGTATCAATACCTGATGAATGAATGGATCCAATAATATTAATGAAATTGTTTCAGACATACAAAGGCCCTGCTCTTCCAGCTGGAGGTCCCAGGAAAATACAACTCATTCTTGTATATCTTCAAGTAAAAGTTAAGAGATGCCCCAGACCTGTGATCCTGGGCAACTCAAATTCACAGCCTTCATGACCTTCTGAAATGTTTCCAATGGCTGGCCTCCATTCAAAATTCATACTATAAGTACTATTCTCTAGTACTAACTACACCTTAGTAAATTATCTATATCATAGTTCATTTTTATCAATTAAATGAACATAGTAAGTGCAAGATGTATATCTCATCTGTTATTGTTTATGTATGTCCACATATTGT
Source organism: Rattus norvegicus (assembly GCF_021556685.1). Classification (NCBI taxonomy): domain Eukaryota; kingdom Metazoa; phylum Chordata; class Mammalia; order Rodentia; family Muridae; genus Rattus; species Rattus norvegicus. Next base: position 44,396,586 of record NC_141534.1, on the reverse strand, counting down.
CTACACGTCCAAGGTTCAAAATTCCTTCTGCATTGAATGTTGTACAATAGAAAGTCCTTCAGATGAACAAGGGGCCAAGACATGAAGATGGTAATAATCTCAGACAGAGCATTTAACAAGAAGAGTGCTTCAAAATAAGGGCTCATCCTGTTTCATGATACTCAAAATAAAACAAATGTGGATCTTCATTTTTAATTAAAATGATCCCATATAGCTCTGTAATTTGTATGTTATTGATTTAGCCATAGGTGGCTTAACTAAATATACAGTACTTTTAAAGGAGTTCTTTCCATGAATTTATTATCATATAGTGCCTGGATGGTGGTGTAAGAATAGCCTGTGTTGTGGCAGAAGAGACAACTATGTGGTTAAGAACACCGGCTTCTCTTCCAAAGGATCTGAGTTTGATTCCCAGCACCCACATCAGGCAGCTTGCAACCACAAGTTCCAGAGGGGTCCAAGGAGATTCTCTGGTCTTCCAGGGCACCAGCACACACACTGTGCACACACATATACTCAGGCATGAACACATAAAATAAATAAGCCTTTTTCAAAAAGGCTGAGTGAGTCCATATTGAATTCCTTCCAGACAATTTGTGACCTCTCATAAAGGCCTTGAGTAAGATTCATAACCTCCCTGCATCCCTTTTACTGAAACATCGAAGTGGGGCTCGGTACTCAGATTGCCTATTTAGAAATAATAGATCATCACAAGCTAATGGAAACAGAAAAGGAATTTAATAGAAAGCTGTGGGTGCATGAGGCCTAACAAGTAGGCTCAGAAATCTGGACTAGTGAGAGAGCACACATCAGTTTTCTTTTCAGAGCAGTGAGCCTGGCTCGGAACCACGGGCACCACAGATACAGGAAGTAATTTTAGGTCACACCAGTGCTATTGACTTGGAGATAAATAACTGGCCCTATACTCTGCCTGCCTCGGAACTTCCTGAAAATAAACTTGATAGCAAATATTTTTATAATACATACCTCAAACTGCTGCTTAATACCTCAGAGATAATAATTTCACCACACCACACAAGGATATTCATTTTTATCAACTAAATGAGTCCATTCACCTTGGTCAAGCTAATGAAATGAAAACTATAATTGGCTTAGATTTCATATATATATATGCATATTGTACATCTGTGTACATATATGTATATGTATGCATATGTGCATATGTATACATACATATATATACATGTATGTAGAGATACATGTATATGTGTGTACACACACACACACTCACATGCACAGGTTAGGAAACCCAAGAAGAATGATGTCAAGTCATGTTACTGCAACATTGCTGAGCTTCAGGTTAGATGCAAACCCATTGCTTCTCTCAGGGAACAGTTGCAGCCGACCATCAGATATTTCTAAATTACTTATATTTCAGAAATGCTTTTCTACATCGTGAATGGCCAGAATGTCTCTTTTGAACAAGAACACTCGTTGGCATCTAAAGATTCAAATTCCAGAGCTAATTTGGAAACAACAGGAAAAAATGAAGAAAGCCTTAGAGATTTCTTCCCATCCATTTTATATCATGGCATTCAGAAGGAAGTAATATTCTTAGAGCAAAATAAGAAACCTGCCAGGAATTGTCATTTTCCAGGGAATCAGTACCTCATTCTGGCCAACTATGTAAACCATTTGAAGCAAATCAGTGTGAATGCTAAGCCCCATCTAAGCTCTCCATGCCAAGCAAATGCTCTCAAGCATCAACAACTAATGTATGAGATGATTTGTTTCAAGTATTCTCTTTCCTCTTGAACAAAACCACCAAAAGATGAGTAAACCCCTCAAGCCTTCCACTTGTTTTACATGTGTGCATTTTCAGATTGTTAGAAATTATACTTCCAAATCACGTTATACAGCAGACCTCAACTACCACCAGGGGATGTGGGCAAAGGAGAAGAGCTTGTTCAACACTGATACATTAGGATGATATTACGCATGGATGGGATTTGCTATCTGTCTCCCATGAGACATCTTTACATCCCTAGAGGGAAATCAGAAAATATTGATTTACTTAAATCTGGCTTCTCTCTGCCTCTCTTACCTCTGAACCTCACTGTACCAATTGCTCTAAACTGTCTTCATCACTGGATCTTGCTATATAGCCAGAAGACCTTGTTTATATCCAAGAGATCAGCATTTGAGTCACAAAGGCAATGACAGCAGACCTTCGGCAATCTACATCGTTGCTTGGCTTCCTATGCTCCCTGAGCTGTAAGAACGTAAATACTTTGGGATTTGGAAATAGGTCTCCACACACCATTCTGTTAATAATAATGTCTGTTAATAAATGTTTGGGGAATTTATGCAGGAGGAAGTCTTTTCCTATGACTGAAGAAAATCAAGCCAGGAAAATCAAGCCACGAGATAAAATTAATCTCAAGAGAATAAACTGCTTTTAGCCACATTATTGTATACCAAAATTAAATTATTCTGCTAATGCATAAAGACAAAAAAAGAGACTTGATGGTTTAGAAATAACTTTATTCCATTAGTTTGAATATCTTAGGTAAAATGTTTAATTGATCTCTTTCAAAAGTTTCTCTTCATGTGAAAAAATAAACTGATGTAGATTGCTATTTTCTAATCCTGAATGGGTTTTAACACTCAAAGTGAGAGAAGACAGATCTATAATTAAGTAAGCTCTGTCCTGTGAGCCCTAAACCACTTAAATATTCAAGTCAAAATGCACATGTAGTCCTATGCAAAAAGTGCTGCTTTATTAGATCCTCAAATTCTGATTAAATTTTAGCGAGATATAGCTGCTTCAAAGTGAGAAAGGATTATTAATAATGTATCAGGAAACAGCCTCTGGGCAGCACATGCTAGCAAAGATGCTTCATTCTCTGAAGAATTGGCTCACATGTTCACACATCTCTGCATCCTCCAGAGCATCACACAATCAGCATCTCAAGAGTTCATGTGCACTCACCACTGCTGTCCTAGATGGCTCCCTAGTGAAAAGGGTATGCTGCTGTCATTATTATTCATTGCTACATCTTTTCTTTTATCTTTAATACTGAACTTCAGGGATACTACACTGGTTTTTTAAAGAAGTGTTTAAAGAGGAAAATGTTTACTAATAATAACAGAACCATTCTCAGGTCTTGGCATCTCATCAAAATCTTTGACTTCCACTCCAAGTTTAACTCAGGATCACCAATACTGATCAGAAGGTCAAATAGTACAGCCACAGTCTGTTTGCCACTCTGTGTCCCATTTGCTATGGGTCTTCTTTATTCTGCAGAGTCCTGTGTGTATAGATATCTTTATCTTTATCTTGAGGTCTAAAGATGACTCCTCATATAAGATCTGTTCTGAGGTGGGTATAGTCTCTCCCCACCAACACTTAGATAGTTTCACTCAAAGAGTACTATATGGGTCCAGAAGATGCTATGTAGTTCTTTGGTGCATAAATAATAGTTAAGTGACTCACACACACAAAAGGAACTGCATGGTGTCTACTGGGTCTATGTAGACCTTATAACTCTGGGCCCAACAAATATGGGGATTCTGGTTGTTTGAGGGATGGGTATGTTTTTCCAGTTCTTTTTTATTTCCCACAAAAAGTCACTGATCTATAGAAACAAGCTTATCAGAAAAACATAAAACTTGTAGTCGAGAGATGAGAAGTGGGGGGAAACAAGGGATAACTAGACAAGAGGGAGTGCCTTGAGGCATGATAGAACAGCCCCACACATGGTCCATGAAAAGAGCACTAGAAGATCCTCCCCTTGGAGCTGTCTCAGCCATAAGAGTTCTCCAGAGCAACAGTGTATGAAGAAGACATCAACACTGACTGAAGAATGGCATATGGTCCCCAGATCCTTCATTCTCTTCTGGTTGTACAGAGTGTACTGGGGAGGAGGAGTTAGCAGAATTGAGACGATGGGGAAAGGATGGGCACTCTGTCTTCACAAAAGATTGTCAGGCAGCATGGCAGATGAGAGAATATGAGAACATGAAATTGTCAGTGTGAATAGACCCAGCTAGCCCCAGCTGACTGACAGTATGGTACGGATCTGTCTAGGTATCACTAAAGGAAAGGGAAGTATGGCCTAGTGAGGTTTATTGGAAAGAAACAAAAGGAGAAAATAAAATAAAGAAAATAAAAAATGTTTTCTTTCAAATCTATGCTTAATGTAAGCCACTGAATGAACTATCTGTATAGACTATCATCATTCAACTAGGCCGCCATGTTAAATTACTATAGTTCTACAAACATACATTTCCTGTCTCCACCTCAAATTATTATTCTTCCATCCTAAGACTTAATTTTTTTTTTTGGTTCTTTTTTTTTTGGAGCTGGGGACCAAACCCAGGGCCTTGCGCTTCCTAGGTAAGCGCTCTACCACTGAGCTAAATCCCCAGCCCCAAGACTTAATATTTTAAACACCAAGACCAAATATTTGAACTTGAGCTCAGAAGGCCAGCAACTATCTTAATTAAACCTAAGACCCTAGTGTTATCATGCGTGCTAAATTTCTTCTCTAGTTATGGATTCCAATCTTCATGTAGACCTTCCTACTTAATAGGAGGCCCACCATTGTGGGCTTATGACTCTCGTTTTTAAAAGAATGAGTAGGATGTTTGGTCATTAGAAATTAGAGATCATAGCAAATTTGTTTAATTTATTTTGGATTTCAGTCTGGACAGAGCTAAATTTTACAAACATACAACAGCCAGCCTGCATGGAACTAAACAACACACATGGAAAAACTATTCCAATTTCCACCAAATTCTTAGTTAGTAGAATGGATGCTGTCAATATTGGTTAATAGATGGATGCTGTCATGGCTCAGCAATATTCTGTGCTTCTGATCCTAAAACAAGGACAACGCTATATGAAGCCATTCTTCCTGTGAAACCAGAGGCTCAAATTGGAATATTTTATGAAAAAATGCCAAATATTATTTAGTATTGTGATGAAGTAACTTCCAGATTGCTGACCCATGAAAACTGTCTTTCTTTCTTCCTTTCTTTCTTTCTTTCTTTCTTTCTTTCTTTCTTTCTTTCTTTCCCCGCTCTGTCTTTCTCTTTCTATAAAGAAATTAAACCTTTTCAAAAACCCAGAATATTATCTCCAATCTCTACCATCAATCATCCACTAAAAATATTGAATTATAATCTAGATATCTGCACATCAGAGACATAGCCTACAATAATGATAGCAAGCTTTAGAGGGAAAAAAAGGGAAAAAACACTAAATAAAAATAGTGCTCTTTGCCATACAGGCATTCTAGTATGAAACTGCTAGATTCAAAGCTGTGATCAAAACTCTGTGGCACAGGACTAACACAGCCTTGAAGTTTCTGCAAAAGTTATTAAAGACAGATTTATGCAGCTTTCAAGCTTACTCAATCCCCAAGAGTATGTTTACACATTTTATATTCTTATTTAAACATTAGTTACTACCAAGGAAAATGACTTTGATTTGAGAGTGACAACATTTTCATTCATTTTAATTGATATTAATAAGGTTAATAATAAGAATTTAGTTTCAGTTTAAATAGAAATGGTTAATTGTCTTCCAAGTTGTTCTTTTATTTTTGGTTGGATTCTAGCATAAACAGCCATCCAAACTGTGAATGACATATTTATTATTCATGGTTCTTACAATTCATGACTTTATCAGTATCATTTACAGAGAAGAATTAGGTTTTGTGATTGTTACTATATGAAGTCATTAAGTTATTCTCACACACACAAAAAAACTTATGATAAGATGCAGTGCTTGGGGCTGGAGAGATGGCTCAGTGGTTAAGAGCACCCGACTACTCTTCCAGAGGTCCTGAGTTCAATTCCCAGCAACCACATGGTGGCTCACAACCATCTATAATGAGATCTGCTGCCCTCTTCTGGTGTATCTGAAGACAGCTACAGTGTACTTATATATAATAAATGAATAAATAAAAAAAAAAGATGCAGTGCTAATTTTTTATTGATGATATTTTACCCAACCAAACCAGCAATTCTATAGGAATACCATGGTGAGGCTATTATAAGGGTGAACGTGTAATGAGACCACGACCCTCTGTCTCAGAATATGGCACTCATGACTCATTGTCAGGAAGCCATGGTCTTTCAGTTTCAATAATGGTAATGACTTTGTCCTGAGTCATCCACAGTTCTGCCCAGATGTTTCTATGACTCAGCACTTAATTTTCACCAAGAGCATTCTAGCAAAACAAACATGAAGCATGAGATATTTAGATTAATTTATAAATGTTTATATGAGCATACATTATCAAATGACGATAGCTTCCAAACCATGCCCTATAAACATGTATAGATTCACTCCACAAAATGACTAAGGCCATCAGTGTTTTTTAGCACGAATGACAAAAAGCTTCCTCTACAGGACTTTTAGCAGGCAAAGCAGGGACTACCAATCACCAGAAGCTTAAAGGGACAGTTCTATTATAACAGTCACAGGGGTCATTTTACTGCTACTTCGAACTTAGTTTTGGTCATAAAGATTTCCTTCTCTTCATTCTATAAGACAGGGAATAAAAGAATATGGCTGCATGCTTAGCAATGTTACAGACTGTCAGAAGCATTCTGGTCACTCTTGGCTACAGGATGTCTTTCTGAGGCAGCTTGCTTAGAGCCTGGTTGATGGTGGTGAATATAATTCTTACAAATCCATAGTGTTATTATAGATAGAGCTAGATAACTTCTAAAATTAATTTAGGAGTTACCGTTCCTGGCTGCATTAACATTGTGTGTTTCTCCAGCTTTTGTATTGAATGCTGTTTTCTGGCGGGTGATACTGTGTTCTCAAAGTGCTAGACACTCTGGAAGCATGAAGTAAAACCCCTTAAATATGAGGCAAAATAAACACTCCTTCTTTGAGTTGGTCCTTCCAGTATTTTGGCCACGGCCATACAAAAGCAGTCCACTCAGTAAGTCATTAATATCTTTGCAAATACAAATCTCATAATTAAAATGTTGCCTGAGAACAAAAATTACCTCCATGCCCTTCATGTGATGTGCAAAGAATATAAACTAAAACAAATACAATCACTTTGGAAGACTGGGTCTTAAAACTGACAGAATATCCAGCACTGAATGTTTACTGGAATCTTAATTATTAGACAAGGAGAGAATATATGATTCTTGGGAATTATCACAGTTCAACAGGGATGCATATTTGCAAAATACTAATAGTGGTGAAATTTTAGCCTTAGCCAGTCTCTCTACAGAGTTTGCAAATAAATGACAAGATTCAGAGAAACTCCTAAAGGAAAACAGCAGGCATGGAAACCCAGGAAGAACATTATTTAAACCTAGTACATTGAAAGACAATAACTATAAGCTTCCATGTTGCTTTTCACGAAGGCAATCGGAACGTAAGTGTTCTTGTTTATTTGATGTTTATTGACATCTGGTCTTGAGAATTATAACAAGGAATCTTTATAAAGCATGGTTTTCCTCTTTCTGTTCCTACATTGCTTACATTTGATTGATAGATATTATATAAAATATAAGTCCTTGGGTTGCTTAGCATACTTTATGCTGTAATAGTAATGGATTTGAGGCTTCATGTCTACCTGGTTAGTGAACATAAGACCTTCTTTTTTTTTTATTAACTTGAGTATTTCTTATTTACATTTCGAATGTTATTCCCTTTCCCGGTTTCTGGGCCAACATCCCCATATCCCCTTCTTTATCGGTGTTCCCCTCCCCATCCTCCCCCCATTGCCGCCCTCCCCCCAACAATCATGTTCACTGGGGGTTCAGTCTTAGCAGGACCCAGGGCTTCCCCTCCCACTGGTGCTCTTACTAGGATATTCATTGCTACCTATGAGGTCAGAGTCCAGGGTCAGTCCATGTATAGTCTTTAGGTAGTGGCTTAGTCCCTGGAAGCTCTGGTTGCTTGGCATTGTTGTACATATGGGATCTCGAACCCCTTCAAGCTCTTTCAGTCCTTTCTCTGATTCCTTCAACTGGGGTCCCGTTCTCAGTTCAGTGGTTTGCTGCTGGCATTCGCCTCTGTATTTGCTGTATTCTGGCTGTGTCTCTCAGGAGCGATCTGCATCCGGCTCCTGTCAGTCTGCACTTCTTTGCTTCATCTATCTTGTCTAATTGGGTGGCTATATATGTATGGGCCACATGTGGGACAGGTCCTGAATGGGTGTTCCTTCTGCCTCTGTTTTAATCTTTGCCTCTCTATTCCCTGCCAAGGGTATTCTTGTTCCCCTTTTAAAGGAGTGAAGCATTCACATTTTGATCATCCATCTTGAGTTTCATGTGTTCTGTGCATCTAGGGCAATTCAAGCATTTGGGCTAATAGCCACTTATCAATGAGTGCATACCATGTGTGTTTCTCTGTGATTGGATTACCTCACTCAGGATGATATTTTCCAGATCCATCCATTTGTCTATGAATTTCATAAAGTCATTGTTTTTGATAGCTGAGTAATATTCCATTGTGTAGATGTACCACATTTTCTGTATCCATTCCTCTGTTGAAGGGCATCTGGGTTCTTTCCAGCTTCTGGCTATTATAAATAAGGTTGCTAGGAACGTAGTGGAGCACGTGTCTTTGTTATACGTTGGGGCATCTTTTGGGTATATGCCTAAGAGAGGTATAGCTGGGTCCTCAGGCAGTTCAATGTCCAATTTTCTGAGGAACCTCCAGAGTGATTTCCAGAATGGTTGTACCAGTCTGCAATCCCACCAACAATGGAGGAGTGTTCCTCTTTCTCCACATCCTCGCCAGCATTTGCTCTCACCTGAGTTTTTGACCTTAGCCATTCTCACTGGTGTGAGGTGAAGAAGCTTACTTTCCAAGAGAATCCTGAATCCTGAGTTCAATTCTCAACAACCACATGATGGCTCGTAACCATCTGTAATGGGATCCAATTCCCTCTTCTGGTGTGTCTGAAGACTGTGTACTCACATACATAGAAGATCATTTTTTTTAAAAAAGTAGTAGCACATACATGACATACATGTTTGGGAGATTGATTCACGTGGAATAGAGCAACTACTGCACGTTTGGGGAAGTGTTGTGGCATTCACTGTCAGGACAATGCTGTCCGTAGAAATGGAGTGTGCTGTTTGGGGAGGCAATGAACTACTCTTCAAAGTTCAATCTGGCTTGAAAGTTTGAATAAGACCAACCAACCTATTCATAGTAACAGCAAAATAAATCATCTTAACAGTTTTCTACATTTTTATCTAGGAGAATTATCTATTTGATTGCTTTGATTATGAAGATAATTTGAAATTGCCTAAACCTCTCTGTTCTTTTTTAAAATGAATTTTTATTGAGAAAATAATATAATTCCATCATTACTCCCCCACCCTTCCTCCATCCAAGCTCTACCATATAGCCTTCCTTGGAATTCCTAGCTTCTTTGGTTTCACCTTTTATTAATTGTTAATAATTCCTCCATGTTTTGCACATTTAGGATTTCATTATTTTAACCTTCAGCTTTAAAGATACTAGAACAAATCTCAGTGGATGTCAGTTCTTACAGTTTCTGTCCTCAGAATCCTTTGAAGGGAATGGAAAGTACAAATGCTTTGGACATGGATTTAGAGAGGCATTCAAGTTTCAGACAGAAACCACTTAAGCTACTCAAATAGAAATTCACATAGAAACCACGTGTACAGTTCTCAGTGGTCTGTCATAGGGCAGTATCACATCAAAAAGGGAATCAGATTTATGGACATTTAACTCCAGTTGGGACAGCCCTGAGTTGTATCTCTGCCCTTCAGTTCATTCTTTTATTGTAATAATATATAGCTTATTTCCCATTTTAATCATTTTAAAATGTTTTACTAATAGGCAAAAAAATAACAGCTACAGATGAACTAGTGCCTTGCACAGACTTTAGGTGCTAAACTCTGAATCCACAACACCCAGAGGAAGTTCAACTACCAAGTGCTCTAACATGCCCAAGATCACAGTGAGGAAACCACAATTGTCCCAACACCCAGAGTAACTGGGACCCCCAGGATCCATGAATGAAGGAACTCCCTCCAGGCCAGTGGCATAGGTTCCTTCCAGTTTGAACCTGCACTCAGAGCAGACCTGGGACACTGGCTCTGCGCCCACTGCTACGGCACCCAGAGGGAGCCCGACTCCCAGGTGCTCTGAAATGGCCAGGATCACAGGATCACAGAGGAAGCTCGACTTCCAGGAGATCAGACACACCCAGTGGCACTGGAGGTCTGACACACTCAAGATCATAGTTGAGGCAACAATACCTTTTCCCAACACCCAGTGTAACTGGGACCCCACAGGAACCAGGGAAACACAAACCACTGCCCAGCCAGAGCCACAGATTCCTTCCAGCTTGCACCTGTGCCTTGAGTAAACCCGGGGCTCTGGCTCCCCACCCACTCCTGTAACACACAGAGGCAGCTTGACTCCCAGGAGCTCTGACACACCCAGGATCTCAGGATCACAGGATTCCAGAATTACAGGATCACAGAGACAGCTGGACTATGAGGACTTCTGACACAACCAGGATCACGGAGGAATAGGCTCCAGTCAGAGACACCAAGGACAGCTAGCACTAGACATATCAAGATGGCAAGAATCAAGCATAGGAACATAAGCAACAGAAAGCAAGGCTAAGTCACATTATGAGAACCCAGTTCTTCCACGACAGCAAGTCCTGGGTACCCCATCATAGCAGAAAAGCAAGATTCTGATTTAAAATCACATTCCATGATGATGATAGAGGACTCTATGAAGGACAAAAATAACTCCCTTAAAAAAATACAGGACAACAGAAGTAAACAGGTAGAAGGCCTTAAAGGAGAAACACAAAATCCCTTAATAGATTACAGGAAAACACAACCAAACAGGAAGAAATTGAACAAAAAGTACCTAGGATCTAAAAATGGAAATAGAAACAATAAAGAAATCACAAAGGGAGGCAATTCTGGAGATAGAAAACCTAGGAAAGAGGTCAGGAGTCATAGATGCAAGCATCATCAACAGAATACAAGAGGTAGAAGAGAGAATCTCAGGGGCAGAAGATATCACAGAAAACATTGACACAACAGTCAAAGAAAATGCAAAATGCAGAAAGTTCCTAACCCAAAACAGCCAGGAAAACCAAAACTAAGGATAATAGGTATAGAAGAGAGCAAAGAGCCCCAACATAATGGACCAGTAAATATACTCAACAAAATTATAGAAGAAAACTTCCCTAACCTAAAGAAAGAGATGCCCATAAGCATACAAGAAGCCTACAGAACTCCAAATAGACTGGGCCAGAAAAGAAACTCTTTCTGTCACATAATAATCAAAACACCAAATGTGCAAAACAAAGAATATTAAAAGTAGTAAGAGAAAAAGGTCAAGTAACCAATATAAAGGCAGACCTGGGCGGATCCCGGACCGCAGCAGCTCCCTGCTCCCAAACCCCGTGGGAGAGAGACCTCACCGCCTGATCAGGTGGGCACTCCTGAGGCTGCAGAGCGGAGGAGACCACCAACACTGCCCACCCCTGCCCACATCCCTGGCCCAAGAGGCAACTGTATAAGGCCTCTGGGTTCCCGTAGGGGAGGGCCCGGGAGCGGCAGGACCCCTGCGCCTGAGACACTGCCGGAACCTGAAGGAAACAGACCGGATAAACAGTTCTCTGCACCCAAATCCCGTGGGAGGGAGAGCTGAACCTTCAGAGAGGCAGACACGCCTGGGAAACCAGAAGAGACTGCACTCTGTGCACATCCAGGCGCCAGAGGAAAACACCAAATGCCATCTGGAACCCTGGTGCACGGAGGCTCCTGGAAAGAGCGGCGCAGATCTTCCCGGTTGCTGCCACAGCGGAGAGGACTTAGGCAGTACCCCACGAGCAAACTTGAGCCTTGGAACTGCAGGTAGGACCAACTTTTCCCCTGCAAGAAACCTGCCTGGTGAACTCAGGACACACAGAGGCAAAATTCCTCTAAGGCCGGGCACTTCCTGTGTTTACCGGAAGTCCCACACCGGCGGATCCCGGACCGCAGCAGCTCCCTGCTCCCAAACCCCGTGGGAGAGAGACCTCACCGCCTGATCAGGTGGGCACTCCTGAGGCTGCAGAGCGGAGGAGACCACCAACACTGCCCACCCCTGCCCACATCCCTGGCCCAAGAGGCAACTGTATAAGGCCTCTGGGTTCCCATAGGGGAGGGCCCGGGAGCGGCAGGACCCCTGCGCCTGAGACACTGCCGGAACCTGAAGGAAACAGACCAGATAAACAGTTCTCTGCAACCAAATCCCGTGGGAGGGAGAGCTGAACCTTCAGACAGGTGGACACGCCTGGGAAACCAGAAGAGACTGCACTCTGTGCACATCCAGGCGCCAGAGGAAAACACCAAACATCATCTGAAACCCTGGTGCACGGAGGCTCCCGGAAGGAGCAGCACAGATTTTCCCGGTTGCTGCCACAGCGGAGAGGACTTAGGCAGTACCCCACGAGCAAACTTGAGCCTTGGAACCACAGGTAGGACCAACTTTTCCCCTGCAAGAAACCTGCCTGGTGAACTCAAGACACAGGCCCACAGGAACAGCTGAAGACCTGTAGAGAGGAAAAACTACACGCCCGAAAGCAGAACACTCTGTCCACATAACTGGCTGAAAGAAAACAGGAAAACAGGTCTACAGCACTCCTGACACACAGGTTATAGGACAGTCTAGCCACTGTCAGAAATAGCAGAACAAAGTAACACTAGAGATAATCTGATGGCGAGAGGCAAGCGCAGGAACCCAAGCAACAGAAACCAAGACTACATGGCATCATCGGAGCCCAATTCGCCCACCAAAGCAAACACGGAATATCCAAACACACCAGAAAAGCAAGACCTAGTTTCAAAATCATATTTGATCATGATGCTGGAGGACTTCAAGAAAGACATAAAGAACTCCCTTAGAGAACAAGTAGAAGCCTACAGAGAGGAATCGCAAAAATCCCTGAAAGAATTCCAGGAAAACACAATCAAACAGTTGAAGGAATTAAAAATGGAAATAGAAGCAATCAAGAAAGAACACATGGAAACAACCCTGGACATAGAAAATCAAAAGAAAAGACAAGGAGCTGTAGATACAAGCTTCACCAACAGAATTCAAGAGATGGAAGAGAGAATCTCGGGAGCAGAAGATTCCATAGAAATCATTGACTCAACTGTCAAAGATAATGTAAAGCAGAAAAAGCTACTGGTCCAAAACATACAGGAAATCCAGGACTCAATGAGAAGATCAAACCTAAGGATAATGGGTATAGAAGAGAGTGAAGACTCCCAGCTCAAAGGACCAGTAAATATCTTCAACAAAATCATAGAAGAAAACTTCCCTAACCTAAAAAAAGAGATACCCATAGACATACAAGAAGCCTACAGAACTCCAAATAGATTGGACCAGAAAAGAAACACCTCCCGTCACATAATTGTCAAAACACCAAACGCACAAAATAAAGAAAGAATATTAAAAGCAGTAAGGGAAAAGGTCAAGTAACATATAAAGGCAGACCTATCAGAATCACACCAGACTTTTCGCCAGAAACTATGAAGGCCAGAAGATCCTGGACAGATGTCATACAGACCCTAAGAGAACACAAATGCCAGCCCAGGTTACTGTATCCTGCAAAACTCTCAATTAACATAGATGGAGAAACCAAGATATTCCATGACAAAACCAAATTTACACAATATCTTTCTACAAGTCCAGCACTACAAAGGATAATAAAGGGTGAAGCCCAACATAAGGAGGCAAGCTATACCCTAGAAGCAAGAAACTAATCATCTTGGCAACAAAACAAAGAGAATGAAAGCACACAAACATAACCTCACTTCCAAATATGAATATAACGGGAAGCAATAATCACTATTCCTTAATATCTCTCAATATCAATGGCCTCAACTCCCCAATAAAAAGACATAGATTAACAAACTGGATACGCAACGAGGACCCTGCATTCTGCTGCCTACAGGAAACACACCTCAGAGACAAAGACAGACATTACCTCAGAGTGAAAGGCTGGAAAACAATTTTCCAAGCAAATGGTCAGAAGAAGCAAGCTGGAGTAGCCATTCTAATATCAAATAAAATCAATTTTCAACTAAAAGTCATCAAAAAAGATAAGGAAGGACACTTCATATTCATCAAAGGAAAAATCCACCAAGATGAACTCTCAATCCTAAATATCTATGCCCCAAATACAAGGGCACCTACATATGTAAAAGAAACCTTACTAAAGCTCAAAACACACATTGCACCTCACACAATAATAGTGGGAGATTTCAACACCCCACTCTCATCAATGGACAGATCATGGAAACAGAAATTAAACAGAGATGTAGACAGACTAAGAGAAGTCATGAGCCAAATGGACTTAACGGATATTTATAGAACATTCTATCCTAAAGCAAAAGGATATACCTTCTTCTCAGCTCCTCATGGTACTTTCTCCAAAATTGACCATATAATTGGTCAAAAAACGGGCCTCAACAGGTACAGAAAGATAGAAATAATCCCATGCGTGCTATCGGACCACCACGGCCTAAAACTGGTCTTCAATAACAATAAGGGAAGAATGCCCACATATACGTGGAAATTGAACAATGCTCTACTCAATGATAACCTGGTCAAGGAAGAAATAAAGAAAGAAATTAAAAACTTTTTAGAATTTAATGAAAATGAAGGTACAACATACCCAAACTTATGGGACACAATGAAAGCTGTGCTAAGAGGAAAACTCATAGCGCTGAGTGCCTGCAGAAAGAAACAGGAAAGAGCATATGTCAGCAGCTTGACAGCACACCTAAAAGCTCTAGAACAAAAAGAAGCAAATACACCCAGGAGGAGTAGAAGGCAGGAAATAATCAAACTCAGAGCTGAAATCAACCAAGTAGAAACAAAAAGGACCATAGAAAGAATCAACAGAACCAAAAGTTGGTTCTTTGAGAAAATCAACAAGATAGATAAACCCTTAGCCAGACTAACGAGAGGACACAGAGAGTGCGTCCAAATTAACAAAATCAGAAATGAAAAGGGAGACATAACTACAGATTCAGAGGAAATTCAAAAAATCATCAGATCTTACTATAAAAACCTATATTCAACAAAACTTGAAAATCTTCAGGAAATGGACAATTTCCTAGACAGATACCAGGTATCGAAGTTAAATCAGGAACAGATAAACCAGTTAAACAACCCCATAACTCCTAAGGAAATAGAAGCAGTCATTAAAGGTCTCCCAACCAAAAAGAGCCCAGGTCCAGACGGATTTAGTGCAGAATTCTATCAGACCTTCATAGAAGACCTTATACCAATATTATCCAAACTATTCCACAAAATTGAAACAGATGGAGCCCTACCGAATTCCTTCTATGAAGCCACAATTACTCTTATACCTAAACCACACAAAGACCCAACAAAGAAAGAGAACTTCAGACCAATTTCCCTTATGAATATCGACGCAAAAATACTCAATAAAATTCTGGCAAACCGAATTCAAGAGCACATCAAAACAATCATCCACCATGATCAAGTAGGCTTCATCCCAGGCATGCAGGGATGGTTTAATATAAGGAAAACCATCAACGTGATCCATCATATAAACAAACTGAAAGAACAGAACCACATGATCATTTCATTAGATGCTGAGAAAGCATTTGACAAAATTCAACACCCCTTCATGATAAAAGTCCTGGAAAGAATAGGTATTCAAGGCCCATACCTAAACATAGTAAAAGCCATATACAGCAAACCAGTTGCTAACATTAAACTAAATGGAGAGAAACTTGAAGCAATCCCACTAAAATCAGGGACTAGACAAGGCTGCCCACTCTCTCCCTACTTATTCAATATAGTTCTTGAAGTTCTAGCCAGAGCAATCAGACAACAAAAGGAGATCAAGGGGATACAGTTCGGAAAAGAAGAGGTCAAAATATCACTATTTGCAGACGACATGATAGTATATTTAAGTGATCCCAAAAGTTCCACCAGAGAACTACTAAAGCTGATAAACAACTTCAGCAAAGTGGCTGGGTATAAAATTAACTCAAATAAATCAGTTGCCTTCCTCTATACAAAAGAGAAACAAGCTGAGAAAGAAATTAGGGAAACGGCACCCTTCATAATAGACCCAAATAATATAAAGTACCTCGGTGTGACTTTAACCAAGCAAGTAAAAGATCTGTACAATAAGAACTTCAAGACACTGAGGAAAGAAATTGAAGAAGACCTCAGAAGATGGAAAGATCTCCCATGCTCATGGATTGGCAGGATTAATATAGTAAAAATGGCCATTTTACCAAAAGCAATCTACAGATTCAATGCAATCCCCATCAAAATACCAATCCAATTCTTCAAAGAGTTAGACAGAACAATTTGCAAATTCATCTGGAATAACAAAAAACCCAGGATAGCTAAAGCTATCCTCAACAATAAGAGGACTTCAGGGGGAATCACTATCCCTGAACTCAAGCAGTATTACAGAGCAATAGTGATAAAAACTGCATGGTATTGGTACAGAGACAGACAGATAGACCAATGGAATAGAATTGAAGACCCAGAAATGAACCCACACACCTATGGTCACTTGATTTTTGACAAAGGAGCCAAAACCATCCAATGGAAAAAAGATAGCATTTTCAGCAAATGGTGCTGGTTCAACTGGAGGGCAACATGTAGAAGAATGCAGATCGATGCATGCTTATCACCCTGTACAAAGCTTAAGTCCAAGTGGATCAAGGACCTCCACATCAAACCAGACACACTCAAACTAATAGAAGAAAAACTAGGGAAGCATCTGGAACACATGGGCACTGGAAAAAATTTCCTGAACAAAACACCAATGGCTTATGCTCTAAGATCAAGAATCGACAAATGGGATCTCATAAAACTGCAAAGCTTCTGTAAGGCAAAGGACACTGTGGTTAGGACAAAACGACAACCAACAGATTGGGAAAAGATCTTTACCAATCCTATAACAGATAGAGGCCTTATATCCAAAATATACAAAGAACTCAAGAAGTTAGACCGCAGGGAAACAAATAACCCTATTAAAAAATGGGGTTCAGAGCTGAACAAAGAATTCACAGCTGAGGAATGCCAAATGGCTGAGAAACACCTAAAGAAATGTTCAACATCTTTAGTCATAAGGGAAATGCAAATCAAAACAACCCTGAGATTTCACCTCACACCAGTGAGAATGGCTAAGATCAAAAACTCAGGTGACAGCAGATGCTGGCGAGGATGTGGAGAAAGAGGAACACTCCTCCATTGTTGGTGGGATTGCAGACTGGTAAAACCATTCTGGAAATCAGTCTGGAGGTTCCTCAGAAAATTGGACATTGAACTGCCTGAGGATCCAGCCATACCTCTCTTGGGCATATACCCAAAAGAAGCCTCAACATATAAAAGAGACACGTGCTCCACTATGTTCATCGCAGCCTTATTTATAATAGCCAGAAACTGGAAAGAACCCAGATGCCCTTCAACAGAGGAATGGATACAGAAAATGTGGTACATCTACACAATGGAATATTACTCAGCTATCAAAAACAACGAGTTTATGAAATTCGTAGGCAAATGGTTGGAACTGGAAAATATCATCCTGAGTGAGCTAACCCACTCACAGAAAGACATACATGGTATGCACTCATTGATAAGTGGCTATTAGCCCAAATGCTTGAATTACCCTAGTTCCCTAGAACAAAGGAAACTCAAGACGGATGATCAAAATGTGAATGCTTCACTCCTTCTTTAAATGAGGAAAAAGAATACCCTTGGCAGGGAAGGGAGAGGCAAAGATTAAAATAGAGACTGAAGGAACACCCATTCAGAGCCTGCCCCACAGGTGGCCCATACATATACAGCCACCCAATTAGACAAGATGGATGAAGCAAAGAAGTGCAGACCGACAGGAGCCGGATGTAGATCGCTCCTGAGAGACACAGCCAGAATACAGCAAATACAGAGGCGAATGCCAGCAGCAAACCACTGAACTGAGAATAGGTCCCCCGTTGAAGGAATCAGAGAAAGAACTGGAAGAGCTTGAAGGTGCTCGAGACCCCAAAAGTACAACAATGTCAAGCAACCAGAGCTTCCAGGGACTAAGCCACTACCTAAAGACTATACATGGACTGACCCTGGACTCTGTCCCCATAGGTAGCAATGAATATCCTAGTAAGAGCACCAGTGGAAGGGGAAGCCCTGGGTCCTGCTAAGACTGAACCCCCAGTGAACTAGACTATGCGGGGAGGGTGGCAATGGGGGGAGGTTTGGGAGGGGAACACCCACAATGAAGGGGAGGGGGGAGGGTGATGTCTGTCCGGAAACCGGGAAAGGGAATAACACTTGAAATGTATATAAGAAATACTCAAGATAATAAAAAAATAAAATAAAATAAAAGAAAAAAAAAAATAAAGGCAGACCTAACAGAATTACACCAGACTTTGCAACAGAGAATCTAAAAGCCGGAGGATCCTGGGCAGATGTCATACAGACCCTAACAGAACATAAATGTGAGTCCAGGCAACTATATCCAGCAAAACTCTCAATTAACATAGACAGATAAACCAAAATATTCCATGACAAAACCAAATATACACAATATCTTTCTACAAATCCAGCCCTACAAAGGATAATAGTTGGAAAACTCCAACAGAAGAAAGGAAACTACACCCTAGAGAGAACAAGAAAGCAATCTCCTTGCAACAAAACCAATAGAAGACACACAAACATAATTCTACCTCTAACAATGAAAATAACAGGAAGCAATAATCACTATTCCTTAATATCTCTCAACATCAATGGACTCAATTCCCCAATAAAAAGCCATACACTAACAGACTGGAAACATAAACAGGACCCAGCATTTTGCTGCATACAGGAAACACACCTCAGTGACAATGATAGACACTACCTCAGATTAAAAGGCTAGAAAACAACTTTCCAAGCAAATGGTCCAAAGGAACAAGCTAGCATAGCCATTCTAATATCGAATAAAATCGACATTCAACCGAAAGTCATCAAAAAACATAAGGAAGGACATTTCGTATTCATCAAAGGAAAAAATCCACCAAGATGAACTCTTAAGCCTAAATACATATGCTCCAAATGCAAGGGCACCTATATTCATAAAAGAAACCTCACTAAAGCTCAAATCACATATTGCACCTCACACAATAATAGTAGGAGATTTCACCACCCTACCCTAATCAATGGACAGATCATGGAAACAGAAATTAAACAGAGACATATAGAAACTAACAGAAGTTATGAACCAAATGGACTTAACAAATATTTATAGAACATTTTATCCTAAAACAAAAGGATATACCTTCTTCTTAGCACCTCATGGTACCTTCTATAAAATTGACCATGTAATCAGCCACAAAACAGACCTCAACAGATACAGGAAGATGGAAATAATCCCATGCATCCTATCAGATTAACACGGACTAAAGCTGGTCTTCAATAACAAAAAAATGACAGAAAGCCCACATATACATAGAAGTTGAACAATGTTCTACTCAGTGATAACTTGGTCAAGAAAGAAAGAAAGAAAGAAAGAAAGAAAGAAAGAAAGAAAGAAAGAAAGAAAGAAAGAAAGAAAGAAAGAAAGGAAGGAAGGAAGGAAGGAAGGAAGGAAGGAAGGAAGGAAGAAAGAAAGAAAGAAAGAAAGAAAGAAAGAAAGAAAGAAAGGAAGAAAGGAAGAAGGGAAGAAAGGAAGAAGGGAAGAAAGGAAGAAAGGAAGGAAACTAAAGACTTTTTAGAATTTAATGAAAATGAAGGCACAATATACCAAAGATTATTGTACACAAAGAAAGCAGTGCTAAGAGGAAAACTCATAGCTCTGTGTGCCTCCAAAAAGAAAGAGTAGAGAGTATGCATTAGCAGCTTGACAATACACCTAAAAGCTCCAGAACAAAAGGAAGCAAATACACCCAAGAGGACTAGAAGACAGGAAATCATCAAACTCAGGGCTTAAAACAACCAAGTAGAAACAAAAAGGACTATACAAAGAATCAACAAAACCAGGAGTTGGTTCTTTGAGAAAATCAACAATATGGATAAACCCTTAGCCAGACTAATCTGACGGCAAAGAGAATGTATCCAAATTAGCAAAATCAGAAATGAAAAGGGAGACATAACAACAGAATCTGAGAAAATTCAAAAATCATCAAATCCTACTACAAAACTGGAAAATCCGGAGGAAATGGACTATTTTCTAGACAAATACAAGGTACATAGGTTAAATCAGGATCAAATAAACCATCTAAACAACTCCATAACTCCCACAGAAATAGAAGCAGTCATTAAAAGTCCCTGAACAAAAAAGAGCCCAGGACCAGATGGGTTCAGTGCAGAAGTCTATCTGACCTTCATAGAAGACCTCATACCATACTGTCCAAGCTATTCCACAAAATAGAAAGAGATGGAGCACTACCCAATTCCTTCTATAAAGCTACAATCACATTTATACCTAAACCATACAAAGATCCTACAAAGAAAGAGAACTTCAGACCAATTTCTCTTATGAATATGGATACAAAAATACTCAATAAAATTCTTGCAAACTGAATCCAAGAGCACAACAAAATGATCATCTGTCATGATCAAGTAGACTTCATCCCAGGGGTGCAGGGATGGTTCAATATATGGAAATCTATCAATGTAATCCACTATATGAACAAAAAACAAAGAAAAAAACCACATGATCATTTCATTAGATGCTGAAACAGTGTCTGATAAAATTCAACTCCTCTACATGATAAAAGTCCTTGAAAGATCAGGAATTTGAGGCCCATATCTAAACATAGTAAAAGCAATATACAGCAAACCAGTAGCTAACATTAAACTAAATGGAGAGAAACTTGAAGCAATCCTACTAAAATCAGGGAATAGACAAGGCTTGCCCACTCTCTCCTGGCTTATTCAATATAGTACTCAAAATCCTAGACAGAGCAATCAGACAACAAATGGAGGTCAAGGGATACAAATTGGAAAGGAAGAAGTCAAAATACCAGTATTTGTGGATGATATGATTGTATACTTAACTGACCCCAAAAGTTCCACCAGAGAACTACTAAGCCTGATGAACAACTTCAGCAAAGTGGCTGGGTATAAAACTAACTCAAACAAATCAGTAGCTTTCCTCTACTCAAAGGATAAACAGGCTGAGAAAGAAATTAGGGAAATGTCGCCCTTCACAATAGTCCCAAATAATATAAAATACCTCAGTGTGACTCTAACCAAGCAAGTGAAAGATCTGTATAACAAGAACTTCAAGTCTCTTAAGAAAGAAATTGAAGAAAATCTCAGAAGATGGAAAGACCTCTCATGTTCATGGACTGGCAGGATTAATATAGTAAGAATGGCCATTTTGCCCAAAGCAATCTACAGATTCAATGCAATTCCCATCAAAATTCCAACTCAATCCTTCATAGACTTAGAAAGAGCAATTTGCAAATTCATTTGGAATAACAAAAAATCCAGGATATTCAAAACTATACTAAACAATAAAAGAACTTCTGGGGGAATCACCATCCCTGACTTCAAGCAGTATTACAGAGCAACAGTGATAAAAAAAAAAAAAAAAAAACAAAAACAAAAACAAAAAAACCCACTGTATGGTATTGGTACAGAGACAGGCAGGTAGATCAGTGGAATAGAACTGAAGAACCAGAAAAGAACCCACACACCTATGGTCACTTGATCTTTAACAAAGGACCTATAAGCATCCAATGGAAAAAAGATAGCATTTTCAACAAATGGTGCTGGTTCAACTGGAGGTCAGCATGTAGAAGAATGCAAATCGACCCATTCTTATTGCCTTGTACAAAGTTCAAGTCCAAGTGGATCAAGGACCTCTACATAAGACCAGATGTAGTCAAACTAATAGAAGAAAAAGTAGGAAAGAATTTCTATCACATGGGCACTGGGGAAAATTTCCTGAACAAAACACTAATGGCTTATGCTCTAAGATCAAGAATTGACAAATGGGACCTCATAAAACTGCAAAGCTTCTGTAAGGCAAAGGACACTGTCATTAGGACAAAACGGCAACCAACAGATTGGGAAAAGATCTTTACCAATCCTACATCATGATAATAGACGGCTAATACCCGAAATATAAAAGAACTCAAGAAATTAGACTCCAGAGAGACAGATAACCCTATTAAAAAATAGGGTACAGAACTAAACAAAGAATTCTCAGCTGAGGAATATCAAATGTCTGAGAAATACCTAAAGAAATGCTCAACATCCTTAGTCATCAGGGAAATGCAAATGCAACCCTGAGATTCCACCTCATATCAATCACAATGGCTAAGATAAAAAAAAAAACCTTAGGTGACAACAGATGCTGGCGAGGATGTGGAGAAAGAGGAACACTCCTCCATTGTTGGTAGGATTGCAAACTGGTACAACCACTCTGGAAATCAGTCTGAAGGTTCCTCAGAAAATTGGACATTCCACTTACCTGAGGACCCAGCTATACCTCTTCTGGGTATATACCCAAAAGATGCCCCAACATACAACAAAGGACACATGCTCCACTATGTTCATAGCAGCCTTATTTATAATAGCCAGAAGCTGGAAAGAACCCAGATGCCCTTCAACAGAGGAATGGATTCAAAAAATGTGGTACATCTATACAACTCAGCTATCAAAAACAATGACTTCATGAAAGACATAAGCAAATGGATTGAACTAGAAAATATCATCCTGAGTGAGAGAATCCAAAAACAGAGAAACACACATGGTATGCACTCATTGATAAGTGAATATTAGCCCAAAAGCTCAAATTACCCAAGATATAATCCACAAACCACATAGAGCCAAGAAGAAGGATGACCAAAGTGCATATGCTTCACTTCTTCTTAAAAGGGGGAACAAAAATATTCATAGGAGGGGATATGGAGGGAAAGTTTGGAGCAGAGACTGAAGGAACAGCCCTTCAGAGCCTGCCCCACAGGTGGCCCATATATATACAGCCACCAAACTAGATAAGATTAATGAAGCTAAGAAGTGCATGCTGACAGGAGCCTAATATAGATGTCTCCTGAGAGACACAGCCAGAACATTTCAAATACAGAGATGAATGCTAGCAGAAAACCATCGAAATGAGAAATGGGTCCCCCATTCAAGGAATTAAGAGAAAGGATTGAAACATCTGAAGGGACTTGCAACTCCATAATAACAATACCAACCAACCAGAGGTCCCAGGGACTAAACAACCACCCAAAGACTATACATGTACTGACCCATAGCTCCAGCTGCATATGTAGCAGAGGATGGCCTTATTGGGCACCAAAGGAAGGAGAAGCCCTTGGTCCTACCAAGGTTGAACCCCCAGTGTAAGGGAATGTTGGCAGGGTAGGAAGGGGAGGTGGATGTGTGTGACTGTGACGTATGAAGAAGGGGAGGGGGATGGGATAGGGGGCCTATGTCCGAGAAACGGGGAAAGGGAATAACATTTAAAATGTAAATAAAAAAACAATAAAAGAAGAAAAAAATTTAAAAAGATTTATGTCCCTTTATATCTTAATACTATAGCTATACCTTGACCTGTTAATGTAGTTACTTTTGATTTTCTTTGTTATAATCTTCATACTAAATGTACAAATATTTTGTGATTTACACTAAAGACTTCTGAGTTTGTGTGTACTCCTCTTACCAAAATTTATACATTGCCATACTTTCTTCTCCCTAAGTTTGTTTTTTTTTTGTTTTTTTTGTTTTGTTTTGTTTTGTTTTTGTTTTTGTTTTTTTTTTTTTTTTTTTGGTTTTGTTTTTTTCAGAGCTGAGTACCAAACCCAGTACAAAACTTCAGGACTTGTGCAAAAGGCAAGCACTCTACCACTGAGCTAAATTCCCAACCCCCTTACATTTCTCCGTAGTATTGGTTATATGGTATTGAACAGTAGTCATTACCATCTCTACCCAGAAATCCTTTGTCCCCAGCTTATCTCCTGAAACATGACTTAATGTTTAAGTCCTCACTGTTAGTCTGAGGATCGCTTCTTTTAGACCTCCTTTTAGATGCAATTGTGTTAAGAGACAGGCATCTTAGAGTCCAGAGATCTAGCCACCCTTCCCCAAGCCCTGGTCCCTATTTTTCTGCAGGTACAGTAGAATGAGCTAACAAATGCTTCTCTATCTATGTGACTACAAGTCAGCATGGCCTGATACCCACGCAGAACTGGCCTCTTTCTCACCTGGTACTTCCACACCATGGTGAGGTTCTTTGCTCTCTTAGAGCACTCATGCCTCTTAGAAGCTTCTAACCTTGATGAATTCCCTTTGTTCTCAGACTTTTCCTTCCTGAGCTTAGGAAAACTCTTTGGTAGGATCTGGAATTAGGTCCCCATGGTGGTGGCTGGTGTTCTTGAAGGACCTGTCTATATGAGGTAAATGTCCACACCAGTTGAATAGAACTAGCTCACAAGCGTGCCATAGTTCACATTCAGGATCCCTTCCCCCTACACCTGCCTCTCATATCCTGTAGTTTCTGTCACCACGGCAGGATTTCTTAAGATCATTATCCATTTATCTGCCTCGTTACTCAGGCAGTAACGTCATCTTTCTCGGACCAAGCATAGTGTAGTGAATATCGAAACCTATTCCTTTTCGGAGACAAATATCCTTTAACTGCAATCCCTCTTTGCTTACCCACTCATCTTGCTGCTGTGTTTGAGCTTCAACAAGTATCGCTGTGGTGAACGATGTCAAACAAATACCGACTTGGGTCTGTCCTCTTCTCATGACTATCATGACTCTAAGTGCAGTTACTGGTTCTGTTGTAACTCTGTGATGAACTATTCGAGGCACTCCCACATTTTGCGCAGGAGTACTGTTTCACATCTTTCATGGGAGTCCCAGCTTCTCTACATCCTCAGCACACATGTTCTCCCTTTACTCTGTCTCTTTGTCTTAGCTTTCCAAACCCTTATACAGGAAGTGAGCATCACAATTTGATTTTCACCTCTCCAGTCACGATACTAATTCCAGTCTATCTGTAAAGTCAATGTTCTATAAGGCACATTTCTCTATGTTCGTTTTTGGTATTCTATCAAGAACACTGGACTCCTTTATAGTCTTGTATTTCAAATGTGTTTTATTCATTCCATCTATTTTTAAAATCTGTTCAGTTAAACATATTTCTCGATGTTTATTTCTGGTATTTTATTAAGTAAAATGGGAAAATTTTGTAACCTCACATCAATATTTTAAGTGTGCTTCATAGGTAAGAACAGCCTTGTTGACATTTGCTTGCATTCCCAGTGTATTCTAAAGCCAAGGGACAGCTACATCTTGACATAAACATACAGTTGTGATCTGTAATAGAGTGCTGACCTGTACTGGCCACATAATAATTGGCAGTACCAGAGAATATATAATGTCATGATCATGTCAAAGTTCCCCAGAAACTGTCTTATTCACTTGTTTTGGAAATATATAATATATTTCTACTTCTCTGAGAGATATTTTAGATGATTCTATTAAGACTTTTCTCTTACATTCATGTTTTCACTAAAAGATATATCATCTCATCATCTCATCTTTAAATGTAGGGTTTTTTTTATTTTTTAAAGCAGCATACAAGTATTCTATGATCAATATTGATTGTCGATTTCACAACTCTGCAATCATCTAGGAGACAAGTCACTTTGCACGCCTGTGAGAGATTATCTTTCTTTTCCCATTACTTTATTTATTTATTTACTTTGCACCCCAGTCACAACCCCCACTCCATCCTCTCCTCCTAATCTCACTCAATTTCCTCCTCCCATTATCCCCCCCCCACCCTGGAACATCAAGTCACAGAGGGCCGAGTGCATCCTCTCCCACTAAGGGCCAACCAAGAAGTTGAGCTAATGAAAAGGGATCCAATGGCAAGCAACAGAGTCAGAGACAGCCCCTACTCCAATTGTTAGGGAGTCTCTTATGAAGACCAAGCTTCACATCTACTACATATGTGAAGGGCGTGGGCTAGTGTACTGGCTGTTTTTGTGTGTCAACTTGACACAAGCTGGAGTTATCACAGAGAAAGGAACCTCCCTTGAGGAAATGTCTCCATGAGACCCAGTTATAATGCATTTTCTCAACTAGTGATCAAGCAGGGAGGACCCAGCCCACTGTGTGTGGTGCTGTCCCTGAGCTTGTATAGTCTTGGGTTCTATAAAAAAGCAAGCTATACAAACCGGGGAAGCAAGCCAGTAAGAAACATCCTTCCATGGCCTCTCCATCAGCTCCTGCTTACTGACCTGCTTGAGTTCCTGTCCTGACTTCCTTTGGTGATGAACAGCAATGTGGAAGTGTAAGCTGAATAAATTCTTTCCTCCCCAACTTGCTTCTTGGTCATGTTGTTTGTGCAGGAATAGAAACCCTGACTAAGACAGCTAGGTCTGGCCCCTGCATGCCCTTTGATCAGTGATTCAGTCTCTGTGAGCTCCCATGAGCCCAGGTTAGTTGACTCTGTAGGTCTCCTTGTGGTGTCCTTGACCCCTCTGACTCTCTCAATCCTTTCCCCCACTCTTCCACATAACTCCCCCACCCCAGATTTGTCCCACCTACAAGATGAACATGGATAAAGATGAAGCAGAGATTGAGGAATAGCCAACCTATGACTGGCCCAACTTGAGGGCCATCCTATGGGAGAAAGCCAATCCCTGACACTATTAATGATACTCTGCTGTGCTTGCAGACAAGAGCCTAGCACAACTGTCTCCTGAGAGGCTTCATCCAGTGGCTAATAGAAACAGATGCAGAGATCCATCGCCAAACATCAGAGAGATTATCTTGATTAAACTGAATTTGGAAGACATATGATAAAGAAGGGGGCTTTGTTCTAGACTGGGGTTCTGAGCTGAATAAAAAGGGAGATGCAGCCTGAGCAAAAGCTTTCATATCTCTGCTTCCGGACTGCAGATGCAGTATGACCACTGCCTCAGGCTCCTGCACCGTGACTTCCTCTCCCTCCCTTAAGTCACTTTTGTAGGAGGACTTTGTCACGGCAATGAGAAAGCTAACCAATATAGATGGTATCTGCCCATAATTTAAATTCATAAAGCACAAATAAAAATATTTTTCTAGCAGCTGGAGCAATGGCTCAACAGTCGGGAATACCTGCTGCTCTGTCAGAAGGCTTGGATCCTACATGACAGCTTACCAGCATCTGTAACTTCAGTTCTGGGCAATCTGATGACTTTTCCAGACTCTGAAGGCACCAGGAACACAGCTATACACACAGGCAAAATATCCACGCACTTGAAATAATAACTTAAAAATTATTTTAAAAAATTTTTGTAGGGGTTGGGGATTTAGTTCAGCGGTAGAGCGCTTGCCTAGCGAGCGCAAGGCCCTGGGTTCGGTCCCCAGCCCCGAAAAAAAAAAAAAAAAAAAAAAAAAAAGAAAAAATTTTTGTGTCTTCAAACTTCTCTGTGTAGATTTTTTTATTCTTACTTTTTTACACTCAAAATATAAAAATTAGATGTTATTATGCATGGCAACATGAGACTCCATGATCATCCTTTAAACATAGGCACTATGACTCTAAAAATATGATATGTAGATCAACAGGTGATTAACCTCTAATTTATGCACCTAATAACTAAACTCTGTACTCAGAGTGGAGACATGTGGGTGATCTGTTTTTAATATAGTAGTAATGTAAAACCTACTGAAAGAATGTTGGTTTTTATAAATTACTTTCTACTAAAGTATACATTCACTTGGTATCTAATAATATGCTCATCTGTCTGAGCATAGAGAATAAGATGAGCAGCAGAGAGCATGACTAAATTACTTGTTGTAATCCAATGGCTTCACAGCACTGGTTTCTCATCTTGTGACAATGTTCCATTGAAACTTCTATAAATAAGGCCCAGTGGCTATGGCCCTGGTTTTAAAGTCAGAGCCATTAAGGCTAAGAAGTGTCAGCTTATCACTGGGAGTGTCCCCTTATCTGTTTGCAGCATCCACACTCTCTCAGAAGCACAGTCACAGGGGCAGCTGGGAACCTGAGAGATCCTTATCAGGGATGGGAGGCAGAGACAGCTGCCCCATTTTCAGCTTTCAACAGATAAGAATCCTGCAAAATGTAGACACAGAGTCTGCTTTTCCAAGCATTCCTACCAAACAGGTTTGTGTGGTAATGAGCTGGGGCAGGGAGGACGATTCTGTAACAGTCCTAACTTTGGAAAACAGAGAGCAGGGTTTCTTGTTAAGAGAACAATGAAAAACATGGATGCTCCTTGTTAAGTTAAAAACATCTAGTGTAGGACCCTATAAGAATGCCCTTCAGTATTTTCCAAGAATGATTACCTATCTTTACTTCCACTATTATAAAATAGAAATTGACAGAACTTCACCCAAAAGACAGAAAGATCGCTGGCAGAAATAACTGGTCAAACACTCTGGTCTACACTACTAATAATGAATCTTGAAAGTGTTGTAAATATCAAGATGTCATGACTGCATGTGGACTCTTATTCAGACAACAGAAAAACAAACGAACACAGAAAACAAAAGTTGCACCTGAGAGGCCTCTGCCATTGGCTCCTGTAAGACATGAGTCACGTGAATTGTAAAGGACTTAACCTGCAAAGTGAGATGGATGAACATACACTTGACTTTTCACAATGCTTCCAGAATATACCATTGTATATAGAGAGATAAATGGCAGCTAAAGGACCCCCTTGACCCACGGAGAAGGTCTGGTCACTCAGAGAGACTTATCTACAAGGTTTTTGTTTTAGAAATAAATTGATCTGCATTGCCTAGGAAACAAAGCCAGGCAATACACACCGGAGCCCTTCACTATTTTCTTGCCTTAGTTGCATTTCAGTGACCCCAGTTGTCCTGCTCTTAGCTAAACCTTGGGGTTCCAGAGGAAGCTGAGATAGTACAAACTCACAGATACACGCTGCTAAAAGTCTGCTGGAAAACTGTGTGATAAAGACACAGCCCACTATGGAATACCTGAGTGGAATTCTATCAAAGAGCAAAGAATAGATTGTTTAGCCATGGTTTCCTACCTCATTCTCTCTTTGCTGCCAGACTTCTGCCTTGCCTTCATGGGTTACATGTACACTCCCA
Source organism: Rattus norvegicus (assembly GCF_021556685.1). Lineage (NCBI taxonomy): Eukaryota > Metazoa > Chordata > Mammalia > Rodentia > Muridae > Rattus > Rattus norvegicus. The sequence continues at coordinate 44,367,509 of NC_141534.1, read as the reverse complement.
GGGAGAGCCTGGGGACTAAACCACCAATCAAAGAGGACCCGTGGCTCCGGCTGCATATGTAGCATGGATGGCATTGTCTGGCATCAATAGGAGGAGAAGCCCTTGGTCCTGTGAAGGCTCATTTCCCCAGTGTAGAGGAATGCCAGAGTGTTGAGGTGGGAGTGGGTGGGTGGGGGTGGGAGCATTTTCATAGAAGCAGGGGGAGGGGATATAGAGGAGGGAGAATGGGAGAGGAGGAAAGGGAATAATATTTGAAATATAAATACATAAAATATCCAATAAAAAAAGATAACTTAGCCTATTTGCATGCTCTACCCCTGAAGCTCTAGCTTCTCCATAGCATGGCAACTTTGAAGTTACTGAATGTTTCACAGGGATGTTCCCAATTCTAAGCAAGAAGAGCATTCCTTCATAAGGCCTCAGAATTGGCTGCCCATCCCTTCTGCCATACTTTAGTGATCAATCACATTAATAAACCAGTCCAGAATCAGAGAAAGGACTGAAAGAGCTTGAAGGGGCTTGAGACGCCATATGAACAACAATGCCAACCAACCAGAGCTTCCAGGGACTAAGCCACTACCCAAAGACTATACATGGACTGACCCTGGGCTCCAACCACAATGAATAGCCTAGTAAGAGCACCAGTGGAAGGAGAAGCCCTTGGTCCTGCCAAGACTGAACCCCCAGTGAATGTGATTGTTGGGGGGAGGGCGGTAATGGGGGGAAAATGGGGAGGGGAACACTGATAGAGAAGGGGTAGGGGAGGGTTTAGGGGGATGTTGGCCTGGAAACCGGGAAAGGGAATAACAATCAAAATGTAAATAAGAAATACCCAAGTTAATAAAGATGAAAAAAAAAAGTCCAGAGTCAAGTGGAAAGTAAATTACAGTATTTGCCTAATAAAGAATATGCAGCCATACTCAGCCATGATAGTTGATGAAACACAACTGTGTTTATATTATATGTGCCTAGATCTCTCTGAGAATCCCATTAGAATATTTAATTTCGAAATCAAATCAGAAGCTGTGAGGAAAGCTAGACTTTCCTCAGTAGGCATCCTCGTAGTTTGGAGAGGGAGCTCTTGGTGTGTTTTAAACTTCTCTCAGAGACTCAACTACTAAATTATCAAGTGACGTGAGACAAATGTAAGCAAGTAGAAATAATTTGATCCACCTTGGAGGACAGGTATGTTATCAAGCTTTGTAGCCAAGTAGAAGGGCCATGCTTAGAAAGCTTAGGCAAATCCTAAGTGCATTGTATATGAGAAGAAGCTTCACATGATCAAGATTCCTCTGTGCATGGTTGCCAGCCCTCAGAAGACACTTGGGCTCACTCAGAATTATTCTTGAGAGATCCCCAAGAAACAACCTCTTGACTTGTTAACTACATCCTGGTACTAGTACTAGTCAGAACTGACCCCCTACTGCCTTGTTTGTATAGAAAGGGCCTAAGAGAAAGCAGAAGGAGGAACTCCTCCCACTGGGAGGAGCTTGAAGTGCCTATTCATTCCTGGCTGTCTAAAGTAAATATTTCTGTTAAGCTGCCTAAGTTTGCAGATACAGGACAGGGAGAGTATTCTGTCACTTTGGCCAGTGTCTCTGGTCCTTCCTAGTACACCATGCCCAAGTGAAAAATAATAACTCAGCAATCTAGTTAGGAAAGGTAATCAAAGCTGCAAACTTCCTACCAAAAAATGTCATGCCAGCTATCTGTCTAAAAACAAAAGAAGCACTTAATTAGTGGGTGAGCCAAAACTGACTGTTTTTCAAGTATGACTTTATGAGTTGCTATACAGATGAAGTTATAATGACTCATATTTTTTTTTCATTGTACTACAGTGAATGTGTTACATGTAATACTAACACACTGAGGTTTCTGTGACTCTACCTGAAACTTCATTTGTAGGAAGATAAATTGGAGATGATTGCTGACAAGGGAAATGATATAGTACCATTAACCTTGTGAACTAGTTCATTCAATATGAATTCCAGCTCCACCCTCCACTTGAGTTGAACATCCCAAAGCACATTGACTAAAATAGAATTTCCATATGACTCCACCCATAAAAACACCACCATCCTATATAAAAACTAGTTGATATTCATGGTTGATTTATAAAAAAATAACCAGGGCTGGGGATTTAGCTCAGTGGTAGAGTGCTTGCCTAGCAAACGCAAGGCCCTGGGTTCGGTCCCCAGCTCCGAAAAAAAGAAAAAAAGAGAGAAAAAAATAACCAACAAGAAATATAGCTTAACAGTTTTAATCTGGTGAAAATTTTACTGCAAAAAAACACAAAAGTGTTTATCCTGTAAAAACCAAATTGTAGTCATATTTGATTCAAAACTCTTGGCCAGAAGAAAATGAAACTTAACTTCCTTCACTTGATGACAGAATTTAACAGTAACAGAAACAAAAATAATCACAGTACACATTGAAATGTGGATGTACCCCTGCGCTCTCGATAATATAATAAAACAAGAAACAAAACTACTAAGGTATAAATATAAAATAAAACATAAAATCCATTATTGTCAAGTGATACTGTTAACCTGACTAAAAATTGGTCATTGAATGGTGATTGAAGCTACTTCAAACCAGATAATATTAAAAGAAGCATGTGTGCTAGGAAAGACTTGCTAGGTCTGGAATCCTTCCTGGTAGACACAGAAACTAGAAATTATTAAACTCTGTTATTCTACAGAGAAAGCCATCATGCCCTGCCAGTCCCAAAATAACCCAACAAATCTCATTTTATTTGGTTCCTCATCTAACAACAGGAACAAAGAAATGTTTTATAACACCTTAGGAAATTATTACATGGAAATCCTGAACAAAACCTTAATGATGTTAAGACAAACAATGAGAATTTATGAGAGAAATAAGGCCATGGATCAGATGAAAACTGAAAAACAATAGTTAAGTATTAGAGATTAATTCTAGTTTCCATTGAAAGGACTGAATAAGAAATGAAAACATTCCAAACGAACCAAAGGATATCTGTAAAATAAAATAACTAATGAAATGTAGAAGACGATATTTCATTTTTCAAAGTGTGAATTAGGAAAGTAGAAGATCCAGGAGAGACTGTAAAAGCCACAGGAAAGACACTGGAATAGGAAAGAGGAAAATCAACAGAAAAAACATGAAGGAAAGTAGGAATTGAGAAATCTCCATGATGGACTGAATAGTGATTTCCAAAGATGTCACCAACATAATCCCTAAAACATGTGAAAATGTTGCCTTATACGGGACTTTCCAGATGTGAGGTCATGAGAGGTGCTCCACAAGGGCACAATAGATGCAGAGGTCAAAGGAGCTGAGCAAAATCGTGAGCCATGGAATTCAATCAGTCTCAAGATGCTGGAGGCAGGTCCAACTGAAGGAAATAGGCCAATAGAGACGTCTATCATATCCTAGCCATTCCCTGTATTCCTTTCTCCCTACTTCCTATCTGCCAGGAAGCAAAGAGCAGTCTCTATACATTGCTGTCACCACAGTATTCTGTGTAAGCACATGGGGCAAGAGGACCACAGGGTAAACCATCTGAAACCATGATGCAAAACCAATACTTCTTCCTTAAGTTGTTTGTAAAAAAGATGGCTCAGTGACTAAGAGCACTGGCTGCTCTTCCAGAGGACCCATTTGCGCATAGCCATCTGTAATTCCAGTCTCAGGGGATCCAATGCCTTCTTCTGGCCTCTGCATGTGCATGGTACACAGACAAATGCATTTAAGCAAAACACATATACACGTTTCTTAATGGAAAAGCTCCCTAGAAGTTGTCTAAGTCTCTTATCACAATAATAAAACTCAAGTCATACACATTAGACACAAAACAGAACACTGTTTTAAAATTTTTTAATGGGACAAAAATGTGAGGCAAAATGTTACATTCAACCTTCAAGGAGGCCTTGAAGGACCAGTACATTGATCTAGAAAGGTAATGCCTAATTTGCAATGGAGGGATCAGGATTCTAAAAATGCCAGGATCATGTAATTTCTGCTAATGAAAGAAAAGCAGGAACAAAGAGAATCAGGGCAATAGAAAGGCCACGTGGACTGTACTTGACAGATCTGGAGGGACAGATCTTCCCAAGGCTGTTGGAGCCCAGGTGATTCCATCAGGAGCCTCAGGTGCTGAATGAAGTGCAGCAGGTGCTAGTTCTTGCGCTGTAGTGTTCTGGTTTGGGTCCAGTCTTTCCTGGCCATCCTTCCATTAGTCACTACATCATTTGTATTGGAAGTAATTTTTTTTTACTAATGTAGGGCTAACAATTAAGAAATTACCTAGAGTCTCAGAAGGAGGTTGGAATTTGAAACTTTTGAACAGCATTGGGACTGTGAAAGACTATGGTTTGGGATACTTAAAGATGGGCAAAATGCATTTTGCCTTATGTGGTGAAAATAAAACTTTAGGGGACAAGATGTAATGTTATGGTTTAAAGAGTAGTGTTGAGGCTTTTGCCCTACCTACTTCGAGAACAAAGACCATTCTCAGCAATCAGACTGTCGACATTCCAGAAAAGGTCGACATCACTCTGAAAGGGCACACAGTCATTGTGAAGGGCCCCAGGGGAACTCTGAGGAGGGACTTTAATCACATCAGTGTAGAGCTGAGTCTTCTTGGAAAGAAAAAGAAAAGGCTCCGTGTTGACAAATGGTGGGGTAACAGAAAGAACTGGCCACTGTCAGAAACATCTGCAGTGCTGTTCAGACCATGATGAAGGGTGTGACACTGGGCTTCCGTTACAAGATGAGGTCTGCGTATGCTCACTTCCCTATCAATTCAGGAGGGGTCTTTGGTTGAAATCCAAAATTTCTTGAGTGAAAAATACATCGGCAGGGTTCAGATGAGGACAGTGTTCCTTGTTCTTGTCTGTCTCAAGCCCAGAAGGATGAATTAATCCTTGAAGGAAATGATATTGAACTTGTTTCAAATTCAGCGGCTCTGATTCAGCCACAACAGTTAAAAACAAGGATATCAGAAAGTTTTTGGATGGCATCTATGTGTCTGAGAACCGTGCAGCAGGCTGACGAATGAAACCTCAGTTTCCCAGCTCCAGAAACAAGATCCTGATCACAAGTACAATTTGGGCTCTTTGGGGACAATAAAAGACTTATATATTGAAAAGAAAAAAAGAGTAGTGTTCAGGTGTCAGGTTGATAAAGGGCAGAGTTGCGATGGTCTTATTATTAATATTACTGGATTTAGAATCACCATTAAAACATACATAGGTGTAGGAAATGTTGGTGTTTCATTTACTTCTTCCTCTCTGTTCAGTTTAAGGCACCACCACATTGATAATAATATCCAGGGTAGTTCTTTTCTCTTTAATTAAACCTTTCTGGAAACATATGTATTGTATATGTATATATACATGTACATATAGAGAGATATATGTATAAGTCTGTATCTGAGTTATTGTATCTTTTCTCATATAATTTAAAGCAGATATTACGACTCTCAAAAATCTTCTTCCCCTTCCAAGATTGATTCTAGGTCCTTTACATATGGGTGAATTTTATTACAGGGTTCATTAGTGCTATAGTTTGAATCTGTGATTTCCTCCCATGAGTTCTTGCTTAGAACACTTACTTTCCAGATTGGGGAGAGGAACAGTTGGGAAAGACTATATATCCTTTAGGAGGTAGAACTTAGGGCAGTTGGGAAGGACTGTACAATCTTTGAGGGGAGGGACTTAGGGCAGTTGGGAAGTACTGTAGACCCTTTGGAGGGAGGGATTTGGGGGAGTTGGGGAGTACTATAGACACTTTAGGAGGTGGGACTTAGGGCAGTTGGGAAGAACTGTACAACTTTTGGGGGAAGGGACTTGGGGCAGTTGGTGAGTACTGTAGACCCTTTAGGAGGTGGGACTTAGGGCAGTTGGGAAGAATTATAGACCCTTTAGGAGGTGGGACTTGGCAGGCGTGTGTAGGTCCTTGGAGATAGGATCATTTTTTTCACTCCTGGTGCCTCCTTTCTTGCCCCTCTGCCAGGTGTGAGGACCCATCGCTAAGCAAGCAGCTGAACAGCCTCTGTGCCTTCCCACCATGGAGAACTGCATCCCGAGAGAACTGGACTCAAAATAAATCTCTCTCCCAATAAGTAACTGACACAATTTACAAATCATGTCCTTACATCTTGCTAAATACGTATTGACTGTAGTGTTTGGTAGAAAGTGAGTCCTCAAAAATTTTCTGATTAAAATAATATCACCTAAAAAATATTTTTTTTACTTTTATCCCAATCATTATAGCTGGGTTTTTTTTTTTTCACCTTTTAATACACCAAGTAGAGACTTTAAGCAGACTAGCCTGGTAGAAGTGACTTTCCTTACCTTGTTCCCCATTTTAGGAAGAAAATATTTATTTCCCCATTAAATATGCATTGTTAGTCTTTAAGGGAGTCTTTTTTTATTAAATTTATTCATTTATTCTCTTAACATCCCAATATAAGCCCTCACCTCTTCTCTTCCCCACAAAGATCCTCCCCCCCATTCCTTCTTCCCTTCTCCTTTGAGTCCAGATATCAACCCCTCCACCTTCCTACTCCACCCCACTCCCTGCCCTCCCAGGCACATCAAGTCACAGCAAGGCTAGTCACATTCGTTCCCACTGAGGCCAGATAAGGCAGCCCAGTTAGGGGAACAGGATCCACAGGCAGGCAGCAGATTCAAGGATAGCCCCCATTCTTGTTGGTGCAGGACCTGCATGAAAATCAAACTGCTCCTCTGCTACACATGTTCAGGAGCCCTAGGTCCTGCCTGGGTATGCTCTTCGGTAGGTCAGTCTCTGGGAGCCCCCAAACATCCAGGTTAGTTCACTGTGTTGGTCTTCCTGTGGAGTCCCTGTTCATAAGAGAGTGACTTTACAAGCTGATATTGATCTTAGAGTTCTTATTAGGGTGTTTATAGTGATAAATTTTTGTTGAATACATTTCCTAATCCTCTTTCTATACCAGTAATGAGAATGCGTGAGAATCAGCTTCCCAATGCCCACCGGGTATCCTGGGACAAACTTGTTTTTATGAAGCACACCTTCCGAGTATTTATTGACTGGTTAAATTTCTTCCTTTCCAAGGAAGTTTTGTCTGAACTTAAATTAGCAGTATTGGCTCATCATTTATTTATTTTTTTTAAAGTAAGAATGCCTTTCAGGGAGGCCATCCCACATGCAGTCACCAAACCCAGACACTATTGGGGATGCCAAGAGGTACACGCTCACAGGAGCCTGATATAGCTGTCTCCTGAGAGGCTCTGCCAAAGCATAAGAAATACAGAGGGGGTGCTTGCAGCCAACCATTGAACTGAGAATGAGGTCCCCAGTGGAGCAGTTAGTACCTGAGGGGTTTGCAACCCCATAGGAAGAACAACAATATCAACCAACCACACCCCCCCCCAGAGCTCCCAGGGACTAAACCACCAACCAAAGAGTACACATGGAGGGACCCATGGCTCCAGCTGCATGTGTAGCAGAGGATGGCCATGTCGGATATCGATGGGAGGAGAGGCCTTTGGTCCTGTCAAGGCTTGATGCCCTAGTGTAAATACCAGGGTGTTGAGGTGGGAGTGGGTGGCTGGGCATGGGAGCATCTTCATAGAAGCAGAGGGTGGGGATAGGAGACAGGGAAAGGGAATAACATTTGAAATGTAGATAAGGAAAATATCCAATAAAAAAATGAAAGAAAAAAATGCCTTTTGGTACCTTAAGTAATGCCATTGAAACTTTGTAAAATGAGCTAACAGGTTTGGAATTAGGTCTTCTCTTAAATGTTTGTAAATTCTGATATCTATGTTTCTTCACTATGTTTTTTTCTTCACTAATGATGTAACAGAATGTTAACAGCATTAATTTTTAAATATGGTTTTGCTCTGATGGGTTTTTGTACTATTTTTTGCGTCTCCTATATTTTCCTCTAACCTTTATTAGTTCTTCTTAAGTTTGGCATGCTTCATTATTTCTGGCTTTTTCTTTAAATGAATCAGCTTATTTCTCTTACTTTTGCATTATTTTTATTTTGTAACAACTCCCCCTCAAGCTAATGATTCTTCTGCATCAGAACTCCTGAGTTTACAGAGGAAAGTGAGGAAGGCAGTGAAGCACAGAGAGAGCTTGCAGCTCAGGACACTCCCAGTGTCTTGAGTATAAAGGGCAGAGGTGAAAAGAACAGCTGGAGCAACTGGAATCAGACAAGATCGTTGAAAAAAATCACAGTATCTGGAAAGGGCGCAAGAAAAAAAAAATGTAGCCGTGAACTTAGGGAGTCAGACACAACATAAAAATAGAAGAAATAAAAGACACCGGATAGAAAAGTTAAGAATTTTGGTTGTGTTTTACATACATAAAATTAGATTAGATTCCCGGTACAGTTTGAACAGAAGAGGGAAGAATTTCTTTCTTTTAAATGAGTAGTACCAAAAGTCCCACTGTGGTGTGTTTGTTTTGGTTAAACTGCAATCCAGAGATCTAACACATTTAACAAAATTCAATAACATAGATCCAAAGAAACACCTACATGACCACATGGTGATTCATCAGATTGAGCAATGACGACGACGACGATGACGACGACGCGGCGGCGACGACGACGACGCGGCGGCGACGACGACAACGACGACGACGACAACGACGATGACGACGACAACAACAACAACAGCAACAACAATAACAGCAACAGCAACAGCAACAGCAAAAAGAACCTAAGAAAGTAGCAAGGGAAAGAAGAAAAATCTAACTCCACTTCATTTCAGATAAAAGTAAGGAAAATGGCATTCTTGACTTCCCAGTGTGAGCTAAGTATGTCGTAGGACAATGATATACTGTTAGGCATGGAATTTCTTTTTAAATCAAATTGTGTATTGCAGGACGAATCATCTGAAAAATATGAGGATTAGATGGGACACCTTCACATACATAAAAGCTGATAAGACTCATGGTTAGAATGCTACAACGTAAGAAATAGGTCTTGCTTTTAAGTTCCAGTGTCTCTTCCACTTCTCAGAATGAAAAAGAAATGGTATTGAAAGACTGAATATCTGGAACAGTAGTAAATATGTCAATGAATAGGAAAGCCAATGTCTTTTCTTTTTCTGACTTATTTAAAGGACATCTGGCTATTTAAATCTAAAAGAAAAGTCTGAATCATGAGGTTTATGACACATCTGATAAAAATAGCTGAAAATGGGGTGTAGGCCAAAAGAAATCTATTCCAACCATCTTCAAGTATAGATGAGGTCATAGATAAGATTCATTTGTGATAAGCCGAAATCAATTAAGACTATGCATTGTCATTCCTCAGAAATGCTCTGGGGACAAATTAAGATATGGATAAACTAAAAACCAATAGAGAAAACAACCCAGAGTATAAAAGGCTAAATATCTGCCAGTATTTTTAAAATGCAACAAAAATAGCAAAAATTATTAGAGTCAGAATTTGTTTTCAAAACTCAAGGTCTGAAGGGTGAAGCTGCAAGCTTTCTGGTATTTTCACACCTCTAATTCCATGGCTACTACTCAGCTATTACAATCTAGAATCCCTCCTCTACCCCACTCATAGATAAGATATCAGTCTCCACCACAACCAAGTTGGAAGATGAGCTCTAAGAGGGGCCTTTAGGTTTTGAATGTCTTGTCCTCATGGATGAAGGATGCTACTGTAAAGTGGCTCTCAGGAAAGGACTCACTGCTTGTCTGCCATGTAAACACATAACATTCCCTGTCTTCTGTCACATAAAAATATTAAAAGAATCCCTGATGCTAGACATGGTGACTACATTTTAATCCCAGCACTTGGGAGGCAGAAGGAGACGGATTTCTGTGAATTAGAAAGCAGCCTGTACTACACAGAGAGCTCCAAGTATTGTGGTACTTGTGTTCAAGGACTACTCACATGGGAGCCTAACTCCATGTTACAATATCATTGTTCACCTAACCTCATCTCATTGTACAGTCATTGTATTATCTCCCACCTTATCAGAGAAATGACTACTGCCTGAGATTCTGAGGAAGAAAGAGGGACTGTGTTTACATAACTTTTATTATAGCAGGTTGTTACAATTATCCTTTTCCTTGGCTATTATTATTAAATTGTCTTGCCTGATTTAAAGATTAAGTTTTATTTTAAGTTATGACTGTGTAATAAAAGAGTACAGTACACATCAGTTTCAGAATTCCTGTGGTCTCTGGTATCCAGAGTGAGCCTTGCAGTGTGTTCCTGACAGCCAAACACAGACACTGGATCTGTCTTAAGCTATTCTCAGAATCATGAAAATGCAAAGAAATCTACCCTGAAACTGTAATGAAAACAGAGGAGAATAAAGACCCGGAGATGGTCTGGAAATAAAAAGAGTGGACAAGAGGTAAGGAAAGAAAGCACGAAGTAGCCTAAAAGCTACTCAAGAGCAAAACTTTACCCTGAAACTTAAGAAACACCTTCAACTCATGACTAAATACAACAGGAAAGAAATACCTGTTTGGGCCCAGCAGTGAGGAGAGCACACCGCTTCGGTAGAGGACCAGAGCTCAGTTTGCAGCAATTATGTTGGGTGGCTCTTAAGCACCAGTATTTTCAGTTCTAGGGAGTCTGATGCCCTCTTCTGGCCTCCAGAGGTAACCACAGTCGCATGCATGTGCACACACACACACACACACACACACACACACACACACACACAGAAACACACAGAAACACACAGAAAGAGAATAAAAATAACACTTTCTAAATGTGTTCATAAGAATCAGGGAGTATTTACAAAATGATTTGTCCCTGCAATGCTCTTATAAGTCTTAAACCAAAAGAATATGAAATTTTAATTAACAGTGGAATTGACACGTACGTAATGTTTATACCATGGAATACTAAGTACCACGAGGAGGGTAGACAGGGAAAAGGAGAGAGCAGAATGGCTTCCTAGAACTATCCTTTACAACATCTAGACTGAGTGACTGTCTGATGACTGTATGCCCAGCATGCATTGCATGTCTAATGTGGAACTTGTCTATACATGAGCCAATTTGCTAGAGTCCCAACTAGAGTGACAGGCCACTTAGCAAGGATATTCCAGCTCCAAAAGTTGATGGGGGAGAGCCTCAGTGGTGGGAACTGTTGTAAGAGAAACTTCTAAAAGTTCTGTGGCAGAAGCCAGTTCTCAAGTATTAGGGACCTATATGGTAAGAGACCAGACCCTGCCTTCTGAAGACCCTATGATTATTCATGGTTCACCAGTACCTGCTCCTCTGCTACCCCCGTGCAAATGCTAGCCTCTTGGTGTCTGTCTCTAAGCACAAACAGCAAGAAAAGAGCTGTGGCCAAGACCAGTTTAACAGAGATGTTTGTCCTTTTCTCTACATCTATCCTCCCTGCTCACCTCTAACCCAGTAGGAGCTGAATCACAGCTAGGAGAGGAGGGGGCAGGGAAACAACAGATCTGTGTGCAGTGTCCAGTCTTTATCCCAAGTCTCTTGAGCCAGAAGCTTGCCCTGCAATTACGAAGAATAAATGTTTCAAAAAAATAATAAATTAGAATTATAAACTGCATTAACATTTAATAACAGAAAGTGACATGAAATTTTGGAATATTCCAAAGTTATCATCAAGGAAAGAGGGGAGAGGGTAGTTTGACACAGAATGTTCTAAAACTATAATTGGAGAAGAGTAAATGGTGGCAATTTAGATTTGTGAAATAGACATACTTGTAAGGTCATGTGATCCTACCCCATGGTTATATGGTCCTATGTAAGCGAGGAAGGGAAGGTTCATGTTCAGAGAATGTCAAAAGAGCAGCTCTCCGTATCAAGTGCTTGAGCTCAGGTTTGCACATCTATGAACTGAGAAATTCCTTTCAAAGTGTTGCCTTTGTTTAAACTTTAAAGAAAGATAACAAAGCAGGACCTATTCCCAGGGTTGATTTGAGAAGCAAGACAGATAAATGCAGAGCCATCTTGTCTGATCTGTGAACTTTAATGACTCAGGCTCCTGGAGTTCAAAGGGAGAAGCTGGAGAGATGGCTGGGTCAATAAAGTGATTATCGTGTGTGTGTGTGTGTGTGTGTGTGTGTGTGTGTGTGTGTGTGTGTGCGCGCGTGCGCACCCGCGCTCGTGTTTGTGTGCATGAGAGAGAGAGAGAGACAGAGAGACAGAGACAGAGACAGAGAGACAGAGACAGAGAGCCTGAATTGATCCCCAAGACTCAGGACTCAAGCAAAAGCTAAATGTAATGTCAGAGACTTGTAGGAGATGGATAAATCCCAAGGGTTCATTAGCTAGCTAGACTAGCCTACACAGTGAGTTATACAGCTCCAGGCCAGTGAGAGATCCTCACCTCAAAACAAACAAACAACCCCCTCCCAAAAAACCTCCAAAACAAAAACCAATAACAATAAAAACAGACAAAAAGGTAGCTCCTGAGGAATGGCACCTGAGGTTGTTCTCTGTCCCTCTGTCCTCCACACACATGCCCATATATGTCCACCCTTCACACATGCACCACACACACACACACACACACACACACACACAATTAAGGAGGAAGGAACATTGCTGATTGGGAATAGGGACCAACCTCCACTCCAACCTCAGGCTGTAAAACATACTACAACCTTCATATAGCTGTAAATAGTGTTTGCCTTCTCAGAGTATAATATACATTAGTTGCATTTAGCACAGTTCACTAAGGATAAACATCTCTCCATACTCTAGAAGATTATCTGGAACCCTTAGCTTTAGTCCTGAACAGATAGCTGACCTGTACCATTCAGCCAATGTTAATGGTGCATCAATGCAGATAGGAATGAATGGGACCTCAAATGAGTGGATTTTGATGCTCAGTATTAAACACATGGGAACAATCATAAAGCTTGAAGGGATAGTGGCAGAGGAGAGACACAGATTTGGGTCAGGATGGCAAGATATCATCATCATAAAAGTCCCACCACAGGCAACAGATAGAACTTTTGATGAGCTGGTAATGTCTGTCTTAACAAATTTATCAGCATATAAAGCAAATGGTAGCAGACAGGTAGACAGTTGGCATTGAAGATTGTGGAACAAGATGGCAAGTACGAACAAACCACACACAGCCGGACCTCACTGCATTGGAAGACTTTTGGGGATACAGAGTGGTATTCCTGCCCTAGACTATACAAGCAGAAATCCAGAGGCACAAAACCCAAGATATACAGAGGGGATCTAGAGCCAAGATGAACGGCAAGTGCAGCCCAACTTGCTAGGCTGACTCATGTCAAGGTGACAAGACAGTCACAGTCCCCCCTATCTATACTCATTTACGCTACCGAACAACTCTTCCAGCTCTTTATACCAAGGGACCCGGAGGGAGTTGGTAAATGCTGTTTGTGGTAATTTACTGCCCTCGGCTATAAGATTCAGTAAGCACTGGCCCAGAATGGAAGACTCGTCATTATCAAAGGAAAGCCCGATGCAATCTTCTTGGTCCCTTGAATTCTTTCTTCTCACAATCTGACCGACTACCTGTAATTGCACACAGTATCTGATTCCCATTGATTTTATTTTGCCAAAGCCCATATGCAATACCTACCTTACCTGGCTTCAGGATTATTAGTCTGTGACTTTCATTTCCCACAATGCCATGCAGATGCTGCCTAAGATTGCTCAAGTGAGTGGGAGAGAGAAGGAGTGAGTGGATGAAACTTGAATAGGCAATCACTGTGTGTCTGGTGAATTCTACACTATTCACACATAAAGATTTAGGCGAGACTGTACTTTCATGTAGCACTCCAACATATTTCACACTGTGAGACGAGTCCACTGGAAAATCAGGAAACCAGGAAGTCTTTAACAAGACTTGTCTTGTAGCGACGTGAGTCTACTCCTTGTTTGCATCTTCAGTGTATTTCAAAAGACAGTCACACAGACCCTTCTCCATGTTGAATATCAGCATGCTAATTTTCTCACATACATACACTCGAAGACCTGCTCTACAAATGTGCTCTACCATAAACCAAAACCTAATAGATACAAAAACCCCTTTGAGAAAATCAGAATGTAAGCTTTCCCCTATCTTGACTTCCTTCCGGCCCTGGAGGGAAATCTGATAAGGGTGAAGGTCATTCCACAAACCAGCAACTCATGTAGGAACTTTTGCGAGTCTCCAGTTAACACACCCACCCGTCACCATCAGGCTCTGTGATTTGCTAGTCTTTCAAGAATCTGATGGTGCTAACTGAAAGTTGCCAAACTTTCTAAACGAGGTAAACACACAGAAAAAGATGCTTAGTCACTGTAGGGGAGCAAAGGTTTGGCTCAAGGGACAGCGTAGTGAACCAAACAGAACCAAGCAGAATGTAAAGGTGTAGATTCTATCAACTGAGTATTTTTCTGAAGCTACTCCAGAGGTCTCTGCTGGAAACAAGAGGTCTTAAGAGCAATGTATGTGGTCATAGGCCACACGCTGGTTTTATGCATATCTGCACTAAGTCAGCTAAAACATGGCTAATGTCAGACATCCAGGGAGTTATAGCACAAAATGGCTGACAGTAAATATCCAAGTAACCCCAAGTAACTGTAATCTGCTCTTTAACTATTTTTGGCGGACTACCACTTTTATGTGCATTCTACATAATTTCGATCTTGGGGTCAGAGTTCCAGAGCCTGAGCCCAAGCCCTGGCCAGCCTACCAGCATGCGTGTCATTCTGTAATTCTGTGTGTCTTCGTGGCTACCTCCATGAGACCTGTGTGCTGGTCTGAGAGTTTCATCCTGAGAGTCCTTTAGTCTCCAAATGTATCTTTGTCTTAGCAAATATCTACAACTGTCTTGACAACATGTGCCATGTAGAACCGTCTTTGACAGGCTGGGCAGAGGTAACGGTGTACTCTACTTATATATGTCAAGAAACAACAGACTGTGGTGAGAATCCAAGAAGAAACATTAGTAAATGCAAAAACCATTTTTCTGTATTTGTGATCTATTCAATCATTCATTTAGTCATCCATAGATATTCACCAAGTGGATGTTATGTGCCAAATCTTCTTCTGGACCCCATAGATGAGACAGTGAAAGTGAAGTTTTAGAAGACTTCGTTCTAGTATAGGGTTGGAAGGAAGATACTAAACAACTTATTTCAATACTGGAAAAAATATTGCCTTAATAAAATAGAACAAGACAAGGGGATCCTTCTTCTTCTAAATAAGCAAGAACTGCTTGCCTCATTGGCACAGTTTATAAGATGGTTGTATTAGGCCTTCAGTAGGAGCAGATTGCCGATGCCTCCATAATGTTAAATAACCTGATATGTAAGGAACCACGTGCATGGGATTCCTAGGAAGGAAGAACAAGAGGCATCCCACACTGACAGCTCTGCACAGCTAGAACACTCAGAGCTCTATGGTCTACTCGAGCAAGATAACGGCAAATACATCTTGGAGGATAGTGAACAGATCCTCCCAAGCTAGGGGATGGATCATGGGCTGTATTTAAAATGCAAGGAAAACTACAGGATGGTTTTAAGCTGCTATTTGGAGTGTCTGGGGGAGAGAAACAAGGAATCCAAACAGGAGGCTTTGAGTTGTCCAGGTGAGAGATGACCGTGGGTGGGACGGAGGCTACATCAGCGGAGATTGGACATATATATTTAAGGTAGAGGAAATATGACTTGCTAATTAACTGGATGAGGATGAAAAGCAAGAAGGCAAAGCAAGGATGACTTCCACAGTTTTGGATTGGATAACTGGGTTGAACAGTCCAAAGAGGAACAGGTTTGGAGGGGGTGGATTTCCTCCGCTCAGCTTCTGAGATGCCTGGTAAATGTGGTAATAATAGTAGCTACCTTGTGGGGTTGTCATGAAGAGAAAATAGGAAACACATGAAAAGAATTTAGGCCAGTGTCAAGTAGGAAGTAACTGCTCAATAAAAATGAAGAAGGATAGCTGTTGAAGTAAAGGCGGCCGTTCAAGAATTATTGATGGCTGTAATTCTTCACCTAACATGGGTCGGCAAAAGTCCATTACAGATGAAGAATAAAGATACAGGTATTCGAGGGTGATAGTTGCACAAACCAATAATACAGAACATCTGTCTCTTCCAATCCCTATGTTGAAACCTAAACTCCTAAAGTAACTGCAGTGAGAGGTGTTGGCTTCGGAATTGGTTAGACCAAGTGGATGAAGCCTCGTGTGTGGATGTAGTGATCTTTTACGTTCACACCAGAGGCTGTCTTGTGAACTTCCAGCATGTGAGGAGAAAGCAGATCCATTTGTCAGGACTCCAGCCCTCTTAAAACACGGAATCTGACTGAATCTGACCTCAGACCTTCCACTCTCCAGCAGTATGACAAGTTAGTTTCTGTTGTCTGTAAGTCACCCCTTAGGTGGTATTTTGTTAGAGCGGCCATAATGGACTAAGATAAACTTTTATACTCTCCAACAACAACAAAAATGAATTACTCTTAAAATGAAGCTGCCAGGGACAACCGAGCCAAGCACTCAGGTGCCATGGCAATGGTAAATCCCTAGATATTTTTCCAAATTTTATTCTCCATTTCTGTATTTATTTCTAATTACAGACCAGTAGTTTGTAGACATGCTCCAAGAAGTGCCCTTTCAGGGTATTAGTATGCAAAGCAGAAGATGCAGCTGAATAAAAAAGACCCCTCGTTATAGTAATTGAAGGGGGCGGGGCTCAGGTGCTCAGTGGGCTGGAATATCAACAGTATTTGCATACAGGAGGACCCCCTGGCAGGGGAGTGTCATACACGGCTACAAGCAATCAGTTCTAATTAGCTGGAAGGGAAAGGGCCTAATCATTCCTGCGGGAACTCTCTCCTCTTCCCCACAGATGTGAAATCTAAAGAGCAAGATATCCGCTTTCCTCACTCCCCCCTCAGAAACACTTCAGCCTAATCACAGGAGGTATAATCTAGTGCTTGGAATGCATTAAGCATCCGAGGCTCCTTCACCACCAAGCTGCGCTCTGCTGGCAGGCAGAAAGATTGGCAATTCCTGTGACTGCCAAGTGGTCCTCTAAGGATGCTTTATGTCCCAGGTTTCCAAACCAGGCTAAGAGTTCTTGACTCCCGCCCTGCTTTAGGTTTATCTCACTGAAAACCTCAGCTCCAGTGCCCCAGAGGGTACACATACCTAAGCCCAGAGAGCGCCTGAAGGAATTCGTGGGTATTTCTGAGTACGCCAACGATACAGTCAAGAGACTCCAACTTTCTTAACTTTGCATTCTCTTGAATCCCTCAGGCAAAAGGGTTGAGGATAGCCCGAGGCTAAGGGAACCTGAGTGCCTGAAAGACTTACAAACACTGTCCCAGGGACTAGGTGAACACTGCCCGGGCTGTGGGTAAAAGTGAACGGGGGGGGGGGGGGGGTTGGGGAGAGGTTCCTTCCCACAAAGTGTGTCCTCTCCAAGAAGACACACACACACACACACACACACACACACACACACACCCCGACCCCCACCGCAGAGCCTCCTCACTGATGTCGCCAGAGCCGCCTGGGCACAGAGACATCGACACCTTGAGCTCTGTCGCCGGGCGGGCACGCCAGGAAGGGTTGCGACGGTGACTCACGCATCCAAGCGCCCGCGGGAGGGGAGGACGCCTCACCTCCGGCTGCGCCGGGCGAGGGGCTGCGCCTGTCTCCTGGACGCATGCGCTGCGAGTTGCTCCGCTCCCTCCCCGCCCACCCCAGCCTCCTCCCTCTCGGCTCTATCCTGGCCTCTCTCCCTCTCTCCGTCGCCGGGTGCTGAAGTTGGGCGGATGGCAAGGAGCCCGCTCCGCTAGAGGACGGAACAGCCCAGCCTTGAGCACACTCGGACTCGGACCCGGGGACGGTCGCCCACATCCCAGGCCACCTGGTAAGACGCGACCTCTGAATCCCGGAGAGGATAAGAAATAACATAAAAATGTCTGCTTTGCACTGATGGGTGGGCTTGATTTTTTTTCTCTCCTTTTGCTCCCCCACCCCCACCCCACAGGGAAGTAGGTGGCGAGGGGGAGGTAGGAAAGAGGGGGCGGAGGGGACGCCCGCCGCCTGTGCTGTGGCTGGTGAAGCAGTGAGGTGCAAGGGTCTCGGCGGGCAGCACCTCCTCGCGGCTTCGTGAAGTTGAATCCCGCGTGGTCCGCTTCAGGGCTCGGTCCACTCGCGTCCCCAGGCTCTGTAGAGGGGCTGGACCGCTCTCCTGCCGGGTCACGGCTTTGGGTGTCCCTGCTCCCGGGAGGAGAAATCTCAGCACCTTCAGGGACCTGGAGGTGAGAATGCGCTGCGGTGGCGGGTGGGGGAGCGCGCAGGGGTTCGGGGTCCCCCGGCTTTTTGTAGCTGTTTGGCTAGTAGAGAATCGATGGTGAAATAAATCGAGATGGTCTCAGGCGCGAACCACCTCGGATGGTCTCATTTCTCCCTTTATCTTTCGGTGCCTTTAGGGAAAATAAGCGATTCAGGTGCAGGTGATGGCTTTACACATACCTTGAGCAGCTGTTGTGTGTGCGTGTGTGTGTGTGCGTGTGTGTGTGTGCGTGCGTGCGTGTGTGTGTGTGTATGTGTGTGTGTGTGTGTGTGTGTGTGTGTGTGTGTGTGTGTGTGTGCGGTGTGTGTGCAGAGGGTGAGAGTCTCTTTTGTTCCTCCCCCTTCCCCTTTAGTCCAGAGAAAGCGAGTTCTGGTGTGCACTGCACCGGGTCGGTTTTACAGCAACCAAGGGGGTGAGGATTGGGAACGCCTACCAGCCCCCAGGCGCTGCCCCGCTTGGGTGCATCACAGACTCCTTTGCTGTGGGAGCTGGTTCTCCTGATTATGGATGGATCACAGCTTCTAGCTGTCTCCTCGCTAGCCTGCCTTCTTCTCTCTTTCCTCTGGCTGCCGCAGAGGCTGGGTGCAGACACTTCCCTGTTGTTTCCTCTTCTTCCTACCTCTGTGTCTTGGTGGAAAATGTCGGAGGACCTGAGAATGGCGGAAGGACAGAGCAGCGGGTGGGGACCTGCTCCTGGCCAGCGGGAGGCTGCTTGCTGTGTGTCTCTGGCAATCCGCGCCACTCACTCAGAAGAGACTGAGCAGGGGTCACCTGGTCTAAAAGACACCAATGCAAGACCACCCTGTGTCCTCCTCCTCCACTGAGAACTGAGAATGGTCGCTCACTTGGGAGATCCTGGTCACCCAGGAACCCTGTTCCTGGCTCTGGGCATAGTGTTTCCAATACTCCGTACAGACCCTTCAGTAAATTCATCCTTCTAAATCTGGTCTGAAGAACTTTGCAAGCTTTTAGCTGTCTCTTGGGGGGAGGAGGGTGTTAGAGCTGGATTCTATCCATCATGGGTTGGCTATCACAGATAAAGAGAACCCTTAGTTGATAAACACTTCTAAGACTGGATTCCATCTGCATTTCCGGCGCTCAGTCACACTGGTTTTCAGGGTGTTAAACCTTTCTGAAAACCATTTAATTGACAAAATGAGAAATACATTTTACTCCTACAGGGAAGACGGTGTTTTCCTCATCGGTTCGGAGCTGCTAGATGCAAACAGCAAAGCTCTTAAGTTCCTTGTATCCATTTCTGAAGTCTGTCATAGTAATAGCAGTTATGTATGGAGCATGCTTTATAACACTGATAACTAATCCAAGGGTAATTCAAGTCCTAATTCATCAAGTCACGTGACTGGGAGGTGTTAACATGAACTCAAAGAGTAATTAGCCCACTCACAACAACATACATTTATTTACTAGTTTAGAATTTTAAGGTCTGTATTTAGGGCCCATGGATCAGGTTCATTGATGGTTTTTGGAGCTAAGAAAACAAGTGTTTATTATTACAGGAAAGGATCAGATGTTCTATTTTGTTAAGTGAGATGCCTCTCCTTGGTGATAACAACTGAACCCAGATCACCAGTAGCCATCTTTCTCTTTAAAACTGTCTCTAAAAGATAAAGAAATCCAGTCACTTTAAAACTGACAGTGTGGGGTTGGGGATTTAGCTCAGTGGTAGAGTGCTTGCCTAGCAAGCACAAGGCCCTGGGTTCGGTCCCCAGCTCCGGAAAAAAAAAAAAGAAAAAAAAAAGAAAAAGAAAAAAAAAGAAGGAAAAAAAAAAAAAAACCTGACAGTGTAAGGTGTTCGTTTTGCCCATTTCCAGATTTTTTTTTTTTTTTTTTTTTTGTGATGCCTCAACTTCTTCTTGGGCTAGTACCTACTTTGGGGTCTGTGCTCATTTCCACAGCAAATAAATGACCTTCCCTTCCCAGTTTTGGAGGGCCATCCTATCAGGATTTAGTTCATTTAAGCTCATGATGTTAATGGTCTAAGTCCATTTCCATCCCCACGGACTTCTTCTACTCTTTCATAATAAATAAATCTCGTTAGAGTTTCCTACCCCAGAGCTAGACACTTTGAAAACAAAAAGGTCTGTTCTTACTTATTTAGCCTTATTATACAGCTAAATAAAAGTGAATGACCCCCCACCCTAATTGGTGAGCATTCCACTGACACACCCAGTGAAAAGAGTCAGGAAGAACTTAGGTGTGAATGTTCTACTGTGAAGGGATTGGCTCCCACATTAGAAGTTCATTTTCTGAACTGCATGAACTTCCCTAGAAAAGCAGTCACCAACAGAGAAGGGTGGAGCTAAGTGGGATGGGAAATCCATTTCTACAGGAGATTTGGATACCCTAGTTCTGTCTACAGAACAAGGAAGATATGTCACTCTTCTGAAGAATGAGAGGACCAATGCATTTGACCACTGATTACTACAGAGCGTACTGTGGGGTTTATGGAGAGCCTAAAACAAATACATCATTTCCTCTAACAGGACATTTCCTATGAAATTGATGGATACACTGTCCATATTTCCTGCATCCCCTGGCCTCTAATGTATCCTTTAGACACTTGAGTAACTTTTCAAAAGCCCACTTAGATTATTATACTTACCACAGTGCCAGCACCTGACACAGTAACTAAGAAAGAGAATTTCTAAACTAATTAACTTTGCAAAACTAACATGGCTCAGAAAAGTCTCCTGACCTGCTCAGCTGAAACCGTGGGCTCCAAGTCCTGTTTCCAAACCAAGGTAGAGGGTTAGGAAGGTACGACTTACATGGCTTACATGACAAGACATCTTTTGAAAGCAAGGGCACCTGAATTCAGATCCCTAGCACCCACATATGAACAAGGCATGTTCTGAATGCCTGTAACTCAAAACTAGGTTTCAAGGTGACAAACAGGAAGATCCCAGGAACTGTCTGCCAGTCAACCTGGCAGAAACTGATGACATCAGGTTTAGTGAGAGACCCTCTCTCAAAAGTTAAGGTACAGACAGAAAATGCTCTTCTGCAGGTGAGTGCATATATACACGTACACTTTTGCTCTCATGCACACACACACACATACATATACATACATATATACATACAATGCTCTTTACCAAGTACACTCATTGAAATTATGCCCATGATCCTGCCTCTTGGAGGAAGCAAGTTTTAGAATTGTGAATGCATTCTCCTAATATAGCACTTAGAGTACTGGCTTGCTTCTGGGTGATGAGTTTATATTTATTTTACACATCCCAGAACACAGGAACTTACATGAAATGAGGACACACGTAGAATATAATAATCACAAATATTTTTGTCAAGACAGATTTGGCTGATGTACTGATTCAGTCATTTAATGACTTTGTTATTCATCTGCCCCGCCTCAGTCCCCCAGTGAGGAGATCCTGGGATAGCTTTAAGCACAGATAGAATACACTGTACAGAAGATATACTTTGCCACCAATTCATCATATGCATAGGTATTGTCATTTATAATTAATGTGTATTGAACAGTGCCGCTCTTGCTCTTTACAAAGCTCCCATTACTTTGTTACCATTTCTACATTTTAGTGTGATATAGTGACTACAAGCAACTCATCCTGTATATGACTTAATTTATTAGCCATTCTTCTATTTGTAAACTTTTTGTTCTTTCTAGCATTTTCCTATTTGAACAAATGTGTGCCTTTATTCTCTTATTTTATGTATACCTTTTTTCTTTAGGTTTATTATATATACTGCCTAATTCCCATCAAGATATGTGATTCTTCCCAACAAATTATTGCTAAGATGGCAGGTGCACTTAATATTTTTCAAAACTTACACATTTTACTAAGGACAGTGATCAATCTGTGGCATGCTTGTAACCATCTTTTCCAACTGTGACGTGTTTGTATCATTTACCCTAGGTGTGTAATACTATTCAAATGCATGCTTGTCCCCTGAGTGATAATATTGCTCTTTTTTTAAAAGGAAACCCAAACGAGGAAAGGAAAAGCTCAGTGGCAAAGACTCTGAGTGACAAAGATTAGAGAAATTATCATGGTTAAAGCTGAAGGACCCTATCCTGGTCATCCGTCTGGGGAGCTCAGAGCTCACATCCGGTGTGGCTTTGCTTTCAGCCTGCGCAGTTCCCTATAGAAGCCCCAGTTGCTAACTGGTTTTCAAGCATACACTTCACTCTGAATGGTTCGAGAAAAGGAGTTCTCTGCCTTTAGCAGATTGTTCTACCAATTGCTGATGTCATAGAAAGAACTTTCCAGTTTTAATGGAATTAAAAAGAAAATAGGCACAATTGTGAACCTATGAGGGGATTGAGTCAAATTTTCATCAAAATAAAATCAAGTCAGCTTAGTGTCATATCCTTTTCTTAAATTTCGGCTGCATATAAAATTTAAATATTTTAAGAGGCAAATATCTGATCTATTACCTTAATGATTTTTTTATGCATCCAGAGAGTGTCTATTAGGTATTTTGTTTGTTTTGTTTTTGTTAACACAAGCTAACACCTTGATGAAAATCAACCTAAATAAGAGTGTCCATTTGGCTTGTAGTTACAGAGGCATAGACGTGCAGAATGTCAGGGAGGAGCAAACCACTGAAACATTGTCACAACTGCATGCTGGAATGAGTGAGCTACTGAGTTACAAAATCCCAAGGCTCCCTCAGTGAAATACTTCCTCCCTTAAGGCTCCACCTCCTAGAGGTCTGACAAACTCCAGCAGTGCAGTCAGCTAGAGACCAAGAGTTCAAATACACAAGCATGTAGGGAACAGGTCTCATTCAAACCACCATAGTGTGTCTCAGGAATCAGTGGGAGGTTTGTTTTTTTTTTTAAATTAATTTTATGAATGTTTGTATTAATATGTGTGTGAGAGAGGGGAGATAATTAGAGAACATGCCACAACACGTGCATAGAGATCAAAGGTTAACTTTGAAGTCAATTTTCACCATCCATCCTTACAGGCTTGAACAGCTGAGACACCTCACCTGAACGTAGCAATGGCCATCTGAGCTTATAGTGTTGACTTTTAAAGTTTTATGGTTTTCAAAGTTGGATTGCAGACCTTGGACAATCTATGGCATTCTCTAAAAACTAAACAAACCTCTGAGCATAGAATTTTATAATCATAACGTACTTCTGTTTACCCAATGTTGTCAAACCGCAGCGATTCAGGAGTGAGCCTCGACTTTCTAATGATGGGTGAGAGGCCCTCATGCGGAACTGATAGGATATAAAAATCCTGTTTGCAATAGAACTAGATTTGTATTGTTACTTATGTAGATGTACAGAGTTTTCATAAAAATCATACAACTGTCTTGAATTAGGAATTCTAGCAAGAGGTATTGACATCCAAAATCTCCTTGAATTTCTCTAAACTTTGCATGTGACATTTTCTTTTAAATCCCTTTATCAATAAATATAATTATATACAATGAGTTTTATTATATACAATGAGTGTGGTTAAGAAAGCAAATATTTAATTCCTTATATTGGACCAAAGGCTTTTTTTATGGTGCTTCTGATTGACCATTGAAATACACAGGTTGTAATTCAAGACCTATAGCATCATAATAAAACAGGCACCACCCTGGGGGACATTATGGTATCAGTGACAAGGCAGGGTAAGTGTTTATTTTGTTTCTTCAATTGGCTTTGGCCTTCTTAGCCAGTGGAAACTTCACCAGGACCACACTTTATCAGTTCATTCTGTCCTGAAAAAACAATGGGCTAGATTTTGGTATATGATAAAATTCTTGCTAGGTATGATGGTGCATGCCTTTAATCCCAGCACTGAGAAAAGGAATCGCTGTGAGTTTAAGGTCAGCCTGTTCTACCTAGTAAGTACCAGGCTACCAGGAGTACATAGTGAGACCCTGTCTATTTAATTATTAGGTCACATTTAGTCCAATATCTACTCCTTAGCTCTATTTTCCCCCATCTCACCTATTTTCCTTTTTTATTGAAAGAATTTTTGTACAATATATCCCCATCTCTTTAGAAAACCAACATGCAAATAAAGAAAAAAACAGAATAAAAAGAAAGGGCATAAGAAACACACCCACACACTTTATTAAAATATGAAACCAGAAACCATAATATACATAATTTTACATAAAAGACCAGTAAGATTAATATGTGTGTGTGTGTGTGTGTGTGTGTGTGTGTGTCTGTACATATGACAAAACGGTATACAAAAACACCATTGAGCTCATTTTGTGTTGGCCATCTACTGCTGGGCATGGTGCATTCACTTATAGTTTAATTCAGTTAGCCAAAACTAATGTCTGGCACTTGACATTTCATTTAAATAGCAGGTATAATCAACACATGGGAAACTGTCCCTGACAGAGATTTAAAAAGCAGAGAATGTAACTTGTATGCAGAT
This sequence comes from Rattus norvegicus, assembly GCF_021556685.1. Lineage (NCBI taxonomy): Eukaryota > Metazoa > Chordata > Mammalia > Rodentia > Muridae > Rattus > Rattus norvegicus. The sequence goes on along the minus strand of NC_141534.1, from coordinate 44,342,848 downwards.
CCAAGAGTTTTTATTGCAGGTAACTAGGAATTTAATCCTAAGCTCTTCAAGCCTTATTATCACCACTATCAATAACATTGAAAGCGATCATTTTCAAAAATGCTGAGAGAGCAAACCAGAGGATACATCTATGTAAAATATCTGTTAGACTGCCACTCACTCTGCACATGTTGCATAGTGCACTATAGTTAAATAGATAGCTACAAGAAATGCTGCGTATATGTTACCTGTATGTAAGGACTTTACTGTCTTAGAAGTTCTTGTCCTAACCAGCAGGTCCATATCCATGTTGAAACCTGTCTCCCTGTCAATGTCTCATTTTTAATTCTCTGACAACTTTCCCTAACCATAGCGAACATTTTTCAATCATAAATATTTTTCAGTAACCACTCTGTTAGGCTCCATGGCATGAATCTTAGATGCAAAGATGAACTAAATGTGAGCCCTTCACCTAGGAAATTCACGGGCATTTCTTCAACACAATGCTTAATTTTATCTGCTAGGACTCGTAGTTTAAGTTTCCAAGTGATCCCTAAAACTCACGGGGGAACAATAGGGATGGGTTTCCTTGGGCTTTGGGGAATTTAAGTCAGTTGATCTCAAAATTTAGAAGCCACTACCTATAAAGGGCAAGAGAGCTGCTAAAAAGAGACTCAAAGATAAGAAGAAAGGCAGGAAGTGGCTTTGGCGGTGCCTGGCCAGTGTCCTCCTATGCAGTGAAGATCAGGCTTAAGCCTCTTAGTGAGTTTACAAACAGGGACATCCTCCAGGTCCTTCTGCATCTGTCCTATCCCCCTCCTCTACTTAAAAGTGCCTTTGGGGTGACTGACCCTTCGGTAATGTCCTGAAGTGCTAGTATCCTAGTATGTGAGGAGCGTGTTGCCCACGCACGTGTCTGTGTCTTCTGCACAGTGCAATGTCCCTCATTCTCTCGATCCTATTCCAAGTCCATCTTTGATAATAAACTGTCTTTAAAACAAAAATGGAACCGAGGCCTGAAAGCCAGCATGCTTCCCTTCGGAATTAACGAATCAGGTTTTCTTGTGAGGCAGGGTCTCATTTAGCACAGGCTGTCCTTGAACATCCTAAGTAGCAGAGGATAACATTTACCTATTGATACTTCCGCCTCCTTGTGCCTGTAGGCTAGAATTACAGGTGATGCTCAGCCAGACACTCTTTTGAGAAAGAAATTTTTGATTTGGGAGACATAAAAACATCTTAAAAAATTGATCTTTTGTAATCACTGCAGTGTTGTGGTTTAAAAAAAAAGCAAGACCGGTTCCCAGCAAACCACTCCTCGCTTCTCTCCCTGGCGGTGACCACAACACTGGAGTGATTTGTAAACCTGCTGCCCAGATTTATCCTGCTCTACAAAGATTTGATGTTACCTGTAGAGCCGTAAAGATGGAATCCTCCTTGGCAATGTTATACACACACCATTGGTTTGCTCACTTGTGGTGATAAAGGACAGCCACAGAAGGAAGGAAGGAACTTGAGGATGAGTGGGAACCTCTGTCAGCCACCAGATTTAACCTGCTTGCCATAAACCTTTGACTGGGCTCTTACTAAGTAACAGTGAGTATGAATTTGAAGTTTGAACCTATTTCTTTCTGAAATCACTGCTTAGCATGATTGTTCCGCTCCATTTTCCCTGTAAAGTCTGAGTTGTGTATGGCCAAGAATGGTAGGTTAAATGCAAAGGAAAACTAGTAGCTCTCTCATAAAGGCCCTAAGGCATGAATCAATACATAGTAACTTGTATCCTTTATAAACTGGAGCAATTTACTGCAGGGATGCTCTGTGAATCTGTGCTCAAGACTCTATGTTACAGTGTTGAAGACTCTTTGAGAGATGTAACATTCCCACTTTCCTACCCAGGAGTTAGTGAAGTTTCACATTAGACTCCCATGACCCTTGTCAGTATTGTTGGTCATAATGCCAAACAGAATGCATCTGTGTGCATGTGTGTGCATGTGGGTGTGTGGTGGGTGTGCTGTCTGCGTTGTATGATTTGAGCATGACATGTTTGAGTGTGCGAGTTGTGTGTGTATGTGTTGTATGAGTTCGGTGTGTGTTGTTTGTGTGTGTGTGTATTGTATGCATGTTGTGTGCTGTATGAGTTGAGTGTGTGTGAGTTGCTTGTATCTGTGAGGGGTATGTGTCTATGAGGTGTGTGTGTATACATGTGTAGACAGTATGCTCACCACTGGCATGTGCATGCAAAAGCTAGCAGATTTCCTCCTCAATCAACATCCTCACCATATTCTTCAGAACACCTTCCCCCCTTTCCCTAATTCTGAAGAGACTGGGTGGCCAGTGAACCCCTAGGATCTGCTTGTTTCTGCCTTCCCAGCAATGGGGTTATGGGTGTACACCCAGATTTGTTCTCTTTATATGGTATTGGGGATCAGAACTCAGATGCTCGAATGTGTACAGCTAGCACTGTACCCAGTGAGCCATCTCCCCAGCCTCTTAGGTAGACTATTTCTAAATAGATAAATTGCAGAAGAAGGGATATAAATTCTTTTAAAATTTTTCTGACCTATCAGGAAAACATCGATGTTTACTGTTATTTTATATATTTGAATATTTATTGGTTATTGATATTGTGTATGTGGAAGTGGAAAGACAACTTTCTCAAGTGGATTCTCTCCTTTGTCGTGGATTTCAGAGCTTGAAGCTTGAACCCAGGTTGTCAGGTTTATGAGGTAAGTGCTTATGCAGTAGCCTGCTCTGCCGCCTTACGAACCCCATGTTCATGTCATTTGGGGGACTGTAAGATAAGTTTTTATCAGAAAATGTATACTTATCAATGCTTCAGCCTACCTAAACACAAATGTTTCAGTCTATCAGGACAAAATAAAACAACATCAAAAACTAAAATCAAACACAAAATTTCATTTTATTATGTATTCGGTATCCGACTACAAACTGCCTATTTGTCCCATCTGTGTGATGTTACAAATAGTGTTGGCTATTTTATTTACACTATGGAAGTCAAGTGGCCCAAATTTTCACCAATGAAGAAATTGTTTAGATGAAATTATCCTCAGTAAAACCAATGTCCAATGGTTTACCTATATTCATAAAAAAATGAATGACTTCATTGAAAGATATACTTATATAACTATGTAATACTGAAAGCCAGAAGATGGGAAATCCTTTATAGATTAGAATTATCTCTGCAATGTAATATCTGGAGTTAGATGATTCACACGTCAGTACATGGATGTGTGTGTGTCTTTATTCATGAATGGAAAGACAAACAGCCAATGTGACGCTTGGACAATCATAGCTCAGTATTTGGGAACTAAGAAGGTGTGTCCCTGGGAAATATATAGATGGAGCGGAGGAGGTAACAGAGACTCAAGTAGAAAGAAGCAAGGCTACCCTCAGAAAGCAGGACTCCCAGCTAAAACACTGTATTTTAAAACACTGTTCACTACGATATTATATAACTGGTAGGTTACGTAACCACTGCCGGTTTCGAGAATTCATGCAACCCAGTCTTAAGAAGGTAATTTTCCTCCATTAATTCAGTAATTTTCGTTGACTAAACATCTGAGTGAAGCAAAGAGGTTGTCATGAGATAGAATCCCATTAAATAAATGTCAGTTCCAGGAAGGGGAAAAAAATCATGAAGCACTCTTTGCCCTGATGTACACATCAGGTTACTGGAAATAGTTGACAAAATTTTATAAGTGATACCCAAAGTTCAGTCACATTTGTGGAAATATCTATGCAAACTGTGTATCTGACGTGTGTAAGATCAATTCTGGTTTTATGGTACAGACATGCCCATCTGTATATTTACACAGTAGCGATGAATTAATGTGCAAGCTAAGCTTTTTCTTCATTGAATAACAGGACTATTCAGTGACTTGGTGTCTGAAGTATTTATTAAGATTCTGGGGCAGTGACAAGCATGCACGGAGAAGCTCTTGCACTTATTACCTCTAAGATGATTATTTTGGAAACAATGTGTACTTCTGGTTTGGTAGGAGTGCAGAAAGCGGTCACTCAGTGAAGCTGCTGATTATGACTGAAAGCAACTTTGGTACTTCGTGTGCTAACCTCTGACCACTTAGCCCCAAAAGAATTCTAGTCTGGTTAGATTTCAGGGGGAAAAGAGAGACCATATGCCTGAGAGTTGAACTTACAGGTTACAATCTTAAAAGCAGATGCGATGGAAAGAGACTGAGTTTACCAGTGTTTGCATCCCACCTCCATGGTCCCTTCAGGCTCCTCTACTTACCAGTTTCACCTCTGCTGTGCCCTTCCTCCTTATTCTTAATTAATGTACTGTGTAATTGGAGCCCGGATCCACATCTGGGAATATGAAAATTAAATAAGACAGAGCTGAGTCTCAAGAAGCATGAGGATGAGTTGAAGAGAGAAGATGTGTATGTGTCTTTTATTGTTATAAAATAGTCTGAGAGAGAAATGAGACTCCATGTAAATTCAAGAACTGAGATCATGTGAGAGAATTAAACCAGAATCTGGAGTGGAGAGATTTCCACGTTCTCTAGAACGTGACTCTTTTTTTTTTTTAAGAGAATAAAACCAAAATCACACCGAAAGTAGCAATATCATGCTCTAAGAGTCCTATGCAATAATCCTGGAAATGTGGCTTAAAACATACAAGCTTAAAATACTGTTTACTTAGGAACGTGTTCAGGGCAGGTGAGATTTCACTCTGAGTGAAAGTTTTCTTTGTTATTCATGTTTATTCGGGTTTCAGATGAGACTTTTAAATTTAGGTCAAAACTTTTTAATATGAGAAAGATGAGAAAAAACCTAGAAACATGTTGTGCCTCAATTTTCAAAAGCCTAAGACATATAGGAAACTGCAGGAGGAAGAGGATGCACACTACCTGTTGCCCTTCCAGGGTAAGAAGATTTGTTTCCTGGGTAAACAAGTACTGTTTGTTGAAGGTGGGATTGCAGGGAGGATTTGGAATGGGCATGCCGGCAGGCAGGTCTGTATACTGGGCAGGAGAAAGGACATAACTTCCTCCAGGTGAGAGTCAGAGAAGCCCGACCTCTGGAAAGCAGGCATGGTGAGAAGAGATTTGGAGCCTTGAAGCGCTCATCGATAGAGGCCTAGAGGATTGAATGGGAGCCTTAAAGCTAACATGAAGGATCTCTAAGCCTGACTATCTAGAAATAAGATACCACTAAAGATACCAATCGTTCTAGCAAGGACGAAGGGATAAAGTATTAAGAATGATGCAAAATTTGGGAATGGCTTGACATAACTATCAGAATTCTCCCAGGTGTTCAGCACACTGGAACTAAAAAGCCGCAGGAATAGCAAGCGTGATCTTGACATAAGGTCAGAATGAAATAATTTGTATAGGATGGGACTTGTGCTTTCTGAGACTAGAATAGAGTGGTTCCCCTGGCGATGGTTGTGTTTTACCTCCTGGAGAAAAGCCATGGGAAGTCATTAGATTCCGTCAAAATTACCACGATGTATATAGGAAGCAAGAAAACCTCAGGATGGATTGGATCAGAAATAATATATGCAATGGCCTGGCATACAGTTGCTACTGGTCCATCTTCACTCCTGTTGTGACTCTTAGGAGTACCGTGGGACTGGAGGACACAGAACATTACGAGAGGTTTAGCTGTCGGACTGGGAGTACCTTTGCAAGAGTCCCAGCCTGCCTGGAAAGGCAATGTACTGAGCACTGAGCTGGCTGTGCCTGAGAGCTGGAGACAGACAATGGCAAAGACGTGGTGGAGGAGATTTATGGAGTGGGAACTGAGTGCAAGAAAGAAATAAAAAGGAAAGGAAAGTCAACAGGACTGCCACTAGGTACGGCAGAGAAGAGGGTTTATTGTAGATATGTGGTAGAGCAGAGCTAGAGTCAGGAACAGACCTCTGGGACAGCCCGGAGTGGACATAACCAGACTGAACTGGGCCATATGGAGAAGGGGGAGGGGAAGGGAAAGCAGAGAGGGGGGCTGTGTGCAGCAGCCAGGAGGCCCAAAGGTACAAAGACAAGTGTGCAACCAAAACGGTCGGATTATATAAGGCAGAGCAGCCCAGCCTCATGGGGCTGGAGGGTTCATGGTAGGAAGTGGGGCATGTCAGCCAGGAGGGCCCTATAACAGGTAGGCACTGAGGGTAGCAAGGAGAACCTAGTGACCAGGTCCACTTTGATATGTTAAATAGGTACCTGGACCATTTGTCCTGGGTTTGAAACCTAACAGGAACCACACGAGTGACTTTTACTTCTGAGGTTCAAAAGACTCCCAGCAGTTAAGCATTGGGTCTTTCCAACAGAAAGACTGGGGCTAGAGATAAAAGTTTTAGACTCTCTTATATATGCAGAGATAGAAAGAAAGCTCACAGTGGGAACCTGGGCTTTATCGGCTTTGAACGGAGATGTGGAGAAAAACAGGACCACAAGCCCATGTGTGTATACACACGTATGTTCTATATATGTACGCTTATGCATGTTAAAGAAAGGATAAAGATGCTGCATTGTGCTCAAGCCAAAAAGGAAGGGAGGATTTTAACCAACATTTAAACATATATATATATATATATATATATATATATGTTTATATATATATATGTTTATATATATATCTTATGAAAAGCATTTAAAAATGAGATAGTTTTGTCAGGAAGAGCAGGTGACTTATGTCAAGCAGCGTAAGTAAGTTTGAATAACAGCAAAACCAAGGTGAACTGTCAGATTTTGCTATGAGGGTGCTACTTGCTATGGTCTTGAAACCCAGTGCATTGACAGAGTTCTACACTATCTTTTTTGGAATATTCAAGCAGCTTAAATTGAAGCTCTTTCCTTCAGGGCAATGGAAATGAAACAGAGCCAAGAAAAGAGGCAGAAAGAGAAATGATCAGGGTAAGTGGGGAAGGGACCACAGGACTTAGATAAGTAAGATGGATTATAACGGGAGCCCTGCCTGTTAACTAAGGCTTCTGGGTAGATAGTCAAATGGTCTATCACTGCCTGGTTAAGGAAAGAAGTTAGTTTACAAATAAAAGCTTTCTTTCCTGGCATTCAGTTCTGTAACAGTGGATGGCATGGATTCTTAGGGACAGCGACCTGGGAGATAGAGTGCATGAAACTCCAGCTTTGCTTTGAATCGCTGCTTCTCCTTGAAGCCTTTTAAGGTCAGTGTGCAGAGGAGGATGAAGTCCTTCTTAGATTCCAGCATCGCAGTGTCGATTCCCTTGGGCAAGGACTAGTTAGGCTTCCAGACACTCCTTGGTGATAAAGGGAGACAAATGAGCATTGGGGTAATTCTAGGGTTGCCTCTGGGGAAAGGAAGGGAAATCAGAACCCTGCATCCTCTGTAGCTGAGCCATTCTTCAGTTCAGCTCCAAAGAGACTTTTGTTGGACTCTGCCAGAGGCAATCTTTCACCTTCCTCTTTGCTCTCCCTCCCTAACACCAGCGTTTCCGGTTTTCCTCCTTGTTGATTACTTTCTGTGTTCTCCACCTCCCTCCTCCTACACACTGGAATGTAAGCTAGTACCAGACACATAGTAGGTGCCCCATGTGCTGGGGGAATGGAGACTTGTCATGTAGGAGACAACACAGCTGTGTGTCGATGTGAGGAGATAGAGTGTCCCTGATTGTCATTGAGAGGAAGATAATGACTGCAGTAAGGTTGCAGTTCTTTCCCTGAGGAAAGGGCGCACTTCACTGAGTCTACACTTTCTTATATACTCAAAGGACTGTTTATTGATAGGAATGGGAAAATCATGAATATTAACTGACAGTGTTAATACAGATGGGAGCTAATTGGGAAGAGTGTAAGAACCCTCATTTGTATCAATGCCTTACTTAGATCCTCATGGTTACAAAGCATTTTCACTGACTAAGCTGTCTCCCCACATCCCATTAAAGTCGTGAAAACTATCTTTCAAAACTTGCCTAAAAGGTAAGTTAAGTTGCTGATGAGCAAAAGCAGAAATTGAGTGGGAAAGAAATGCCTTAGAATTAAAGATGAAGGGGAATTGGGAGCTGACAATGCAGAGAGACCAGGAGGTGAGGCAGAGAGCACTGCGCTTCCAAGAATGAGAAGAGAGGACTGAGTGGTGGAGAAGCAGAAAATGGAGGTGTAAGGCAGAGCACAGGAAACTTTCTAATATTTATCAGAGAGCTTAGAGGACCCTGAACTTGTGGGCTGAGAGAAGCAAAATTTCCAATGGGGAAACATCAGGAGAAAGCATCAAAGGATGTCCTGGAGTTTGAGTTTTAGCCATTCTTGAGAAACTTATAACATTTTCTATCAGAATAAAAGCATACGCTAGGAGACAGTATACGGTACTTATGGGGATTCTTGGTGTTGCCCTGTTGGCTTAGACCTGGTACTAAGAAGCAATTCTGATGATCTAGGCACCATATGGGACTTTGGCTCTAGGCTCCATGGTGCAAGTTTGCAAAGTGGAGATAATGGAATTTCCCCAGAGCTGAGCACAGGCAAGCGGATTTAGAATCACAGAGCGTGATAAGTTCAGAAGCCACCGTGAAATCATCGAAATCTGCAGAAATCATGGGGTTTTTTTCCTTCATCTTCTTATCTCTAATAATCTAACTGGTAGCTAGAAGAAAGATGCTGTGAGATGGATACTACAAATGGATTTTTCTCCAGTGGCTTTATGTGAGGTATTTGAGTCTCACCCCTTACAGTTTTCAGCTTAGAGAAAAAGACAGGACATTATGAATATACTATTGCTTATTTGCTGATGGAAGTTTTTATCCTAAGGTTAAGTGTATTAGTAAGTCATTAAAACCAAGTTTGCTTGTTTTTATAAAAAAAAAGCCAACACTTCCCTCATTAGAATCTGTTAAACTGCTCCACAAGAAAACCAGCAAGCTAATGATTGTCGTCTTCAGGGCACCAGGCAAAAGTGAGCTGCTGTTTCCACAGGGAAACAATGTACTCTTCAAAATGGAAATGAAGCTAGTAGGGGAAAAAGGCCTCAAAAGCGTGCACTGGGAAAAGACTCTTGAAGTCAATTCTGAAATAAGGTAACTTTTCCTACATACTCATTCTCCTGCACAAGGAGAAGCTATCATCCCAAAGATGGGGGACAGACAGGAAATCAAAGAAGCTCAGATTAAAAAAAAAAGTTGAGGGGCTGGAGAGATGGCTCAGAGGTTAAGAGCCCCGACTGCTCTTCCAGAGGTCCTGAGTTCAATTCCCAGCGACCACATGGTGGCTCACAGCCATCTGGAATGGGATCTGGTGCCCTCTTCTGGCCTGCACATGTACATGCAGGTGGAATGCTGTATACATAATAAATAAATCTTTACAAAAAAAAAGTCGAATAAAAAAAGACATTGGAACACAGAGACATGTCTTTCAACTGTGAAGCAGAAGCCAAAGCCACCTTCTGCCGTATCATTTGTTTATTGTCAGTGCTCTGTCATTTTCCCTTTCTGACATAGACTTGAATGAGAGGAAGGCACTTGTGGACAAGAGCATCCTAAGGACAAGAGGTTCATGTTGAAATTTTGTGTCCATTTCATCCTATTGACTTTCTCTTGTAGCAGATTCTCATTGAACACTTACTCTGTGCCAGACCTTGTTCTGGAAGATTCCGATTTGTTAAGGAACAAACCAATACAAAGCAAAAATATGTGGCTGTAATCAAGCTTCCATATTTCCAGGCTGAATCTGTTTTGAGATCAGAATCTGCAGTCCTTTGTAAAACAGGGATAGTGAACTGACATTGTGTGCAAATGCATGAGATCCAATGAAGAGGAAGGAAAAGAACACCGGCTAGATGGGGCTGGGATTTGGTGGCAGGGACCTAAAGATTGGCCTAACTGGGTATCAGCCCATTTCAACCTAATAGAATAAGGTGATCTCTCTCTCTCTCTCTCTCTCTCTCTCTCTCTCTCTCTCTCTCTCTCTCTCTCTCTCTCTCCCCTCCCATTCTCCCCCCCCATGCTCCCATTCAAGAAAATGCATGGCTGGTAGCATCTGACATTCTGGGCACAAGGGGGAGAAGTGAGCTCATTTATTCTCAGACTAGAAATCTGACTTCCCTCCAGGAATTCCCCAGGAACGAGCTTCGTGTTTTCTCTCCACCGCCTAACTGTTCTTGCATTTGCCTGCCAAACCTGGCTCCAAGTGCTCTAGACATGGAGGAGCATTCCAGAAAATTTACAGCATAATTAACTAAAGCAGCGATGCTGTAATGCATCAGAAAATGAAAACCATATTCAACAGAAGTAAGGGAAAAAACACCAAAGGAATATATTCTTGTAATGCATATCTAGGCGAGAGGATAGAGGTTCAATTTTACATTGTCTAAACGTGCAGGCCGTGCAGTGCGCAGAACCATGGTGGGACAAAATGAGAGAAGAAGCAGTTTAATGCATCAGGAACATGGTGTTTTCTCCTTTGAAGAATGGTTGCATGCAGTCTTCAAAATCCTATGTAACTGACATGTACTCAAGTTTCCAGCCACCGGAAAAGCAATTTTCACTAAAATAATAATGATAATGATAATTAATAATAATAATAATAAAATTCACAACAATCTCAACTCACTTTTACTTGTATTTTCTTCCTTTCTGGTTCATAAGGGCATATACTGAAAAACAGGATTGCTTTATTTTGAAAAGTAACACTGAAGCAAGACATAACGGGTTATTGAGAGCTGCTAGGGATTTGATTGTTGTCAAGAGAAATAGGGGGAATGGATCTGAATGTATTCCAGCAAAATGTGTAGCGATTGCTAATGCCCCAGTTGGTCCTCTGTTTGTTTGGAAATGATTGGTGTGGAGAAGATACCACAACCACTCCACCGTTGCCCAGCAATTGTTTAAGGCTAAACAGAGTATGTGACAGCTTTTTTAGAGCAGAGATTTTTAAAGGCTGATTTTTCCAAAATGTAATATGTAACTTAGATAGAATTTAAACTTGATTATAATGCCTGTCATAACAAAAAAAATAATATAGACTTTTAAAATGTTTTATTAACCCTCTCATAATTCCATATGCTGTATTTTGTTCAGATTTATCCTCCTCCTATTTCCTCCTAAATTTACTCCCATTCTAAACCTTCCTAATTCCCACATTCCTCTTTGAAACCCATTGAGTTTCATTGGTTCTGCAAACATGTAGACTTGTTATGTTATACACAGAATCATTTTAATGCATAAAACACTCACTTTAGAATTTACTGAGATTAGCCTATACAAAAAAAGTTAAATAGAGATAGCGAAATAGGAATCAGATAAAAACTGTTATATTTGCTCTCAAGTCTTTATGTGCTGCCACAGAAGTCAGCTGGGGAAGACATGGCATCGCTGGACAAGTGCTAAGCTCCTACAGTATTTTATCCTGAGCTGTAAAGAGCAGAAATCTTATAGTAGCCACAGCTCCTGGTGAGAAACTTAGCAATCCATGAAGTTATATGTCCATTAGGACCATTTGTGGTGACTGAGGAAATCTAACGGCTTTCACTCAGCATCCAAGAAGGGATGACAGTCGGTAGACACGAAGGGATTGCAAAATACTGCATGGTCTTTCTGAGAAAGGAAACTTACAAATGCATAGGCCGTAAGGTGGTAGGCACCGAGGCACTGAACAATAATGCACTGCTGCTCTGGGAGAGAAAACTTACAAATGGAAGCCCAGAGCCCACATCCTTTGGAGATCAGCCTCGTCATCGCTTTGCTTCTACCTCCACTCTCTCACAAGTCCAAGTGCTGACTCCCAGAAAATGCCTTTCTTTTCCGGGTGCCATTGCTCCCAAGGCTTTTAGCCTACAATGCTCTACTGCTTCACAGTCATGAGCTTTTAGAAAAGCCTTAATCTTTTCTTTGAAGGTTAGAAAAAGAACTCCATACTAGGCCTCACTCTGTCATCCACATGGTCCTCTTGCCTCAGTTTCTCAAGTAGATGATAGGCCATGACACCTCAGCTAGTGCATCTTTCTAAAGAGAAAGATTTATTTCTATTTTATATGCACATGTGAGTGCCCATTTGCAATTATATGCATGAGTTCATGCCTACTGCACTCAGAGGTCATAAAACCACGTCACATATCTGGAACTGGAATTCTGGGTGCTAGTGACCCACCATGTGGGCGCTGAGAACTGAACTTATGTCCTCTAATAAGAGTGAGGTTTGCATTTGTTGAGTCATCTCTCCAGTCCCATGTACAGAATATTTTACCTATATGTACCTACTTGGACAACCTCACGATACATACTACCATTAAAGTTCCCCTCAAATACCATGTTCAGTCACACTTTCTCTGGATGCAACATGGTATAACCATAACCCCATGCATACTCCTCCACAAATGGACACTTGGTACAGAACTTTATGATTTCATAACTAACTTGTAAGTTCACTGAGAAAGAGGACTAAGTCTTTTTTGTTGAGGTGGGGGTAGACTTTGCTTACCATGTTCAATGTTTTTATTAGCTATCCATCTTGCTGAGAAGGTTCCAGTCACTCCCTAAAGCAGATCTTACTTCCTCACTCAATAACAAAACAGAAGAAATGACATCTATCATCCAGGTACAAAAGGTCACATTGGACTGGTGACGTAGACCTAGGTAGGATCCTAGGACAGATTCATTGATGCTGTGGTGACTAAATTTTATGAGGATGCTTGGTTTAGGATTACCATTCAGCCCTGAGTAAATTCTAATCCAAACCTTGGTTTCCAAAGCCCTTAATGGTCAATCTTCATTCCCCTCACTCTAAACCTTAAGTACTCACCATCTCCAACAGTCCTCCTGTCTGCCCCTCCACACCATCTCTCCTCTGTTCTCCAATAGAGCCAGGACATCTGCAGTTCATCCTCTTCCCCACACCTATGGTGTTCCTCCGTAGATATCCATGCACCTCACTCTATCTCCCTTTGTTCTTGCTTAAACATCACATTTTGAGAGCTACGTTCCTCTATTTAAAATCTCTGCCCCAACCCAGACACACATGTGCTTAGCTTCCACTCAACTTAGGAGTCCTATATGCTTTTGCTTCCTCTTGATCACTACTGTATCCCAGGTTCCAAAACAGTCACTCAATAAATATTTATTGAATGAATCAATGATTCCCTTAGACGTGTGTACCAGGCCCTTCTTTTTTTTTTTTTTTTTTTTTTTTTGGTTCTTTTTTTTCGGAGCTGGGGACCGAATCCAGGGCCTTGCGCTTCCTAGGTAAGTGCTCTACCACTGAGCTAAATCCCCAGCCCCCAGGCCCTTCTTATATATCCAAAAAATACCATGCTCTTTGAATTATCTTTATATCCATGACCCAATATCAGATCTGGTTAATGTCTGACCTTAGGCAAACATGTCCTGCACTGAGTATCATTTATCTTGGGCTTCATCCCTAGCTCTGCAGCTTTCTAGTTGCATGACCTTGGTGAGTCATCTCGTCATTCTTGCTGCAGTTTTCCCCATCGGTAAAGCAAGACAAAGACACCTACTGAATGGCTCAGACCCTAACAAACTCAACAACAGCTCAGAGACTCTGTCAGCATGTCAGCTGACTGTTTTTATCTATAAGCTGGATAAGGAGCTAAGCAACATGACGTAATGGAGTTGGATGTCAGTGTAGAGCAGAAAGAGGGTCTGAGATCTGTCTCAACTTCTTTTTGGCTGCATGAGTCTAAGAAGAAGCTTATTAGAGCTCCTTTTCTCTAAACCCGGGAACATTTAAACACAGAATCCATTATATCTAATAAGGTAGGAAACCATGACTCAACACTTTTTGTTTTGTTCTATTTTTTTTTTGTTTTGTTTTGAGACAGGGTTTCTCCATGTCAGCCCTGGCTGTCTTAGAACTCCCTCTGTAGACCAGGCTGGCCTCAATTCACAAAGATCTGCCTGCCTCTGCCTCCTGAGTGCTGGCCTTTAAAAGTTACATATTTTTAAATACACATTGCCATTTCAAATGTATACATTTGGTCACCAGTGCTTTCTTTGCCTCTACAGTACCTGGTATCTACTTTACAGATTTACTTGTGGAGCAAGGTAGTAATTACAGTTCGGAATCTTTTGGGTCAGACTGACAATGGCAAGACATTCGTCTTTATTTCTCTATTGGGAAGAATTTGGTTTCTAATGGATAAAGCGGTGAATTCTGTCTTACAGCATTTAGTAGCTGAGATCTTTGTAGTTTTTTTTTCACCACTGGTCTGTCTGGCTTTAAAAGAAAGGGTAAAGTTTGAAAGCATCAGCAACAAAATGATTTGACGAATTAGTTTCCTCTTAATTAAAAGGCACTTTGCCATTCTGACCCCACTACCTGTGTTTTTCCTTCTCATCTGCTTTATACTCTCTGGTTTGGGGGCTGGTTATAGAGGACAAGAATAGAAGAATATCCTGGCAACCCCAGCAATTGTACTTTAGCATAATATGGTTGCTAGGAGAAAAGGCCAGCACAGCACATGGGCGGATGTGTGGCTCTGCTGTCCTGGAAGAGGGCAGCGGGTTGTGGCAGAGGCATGAGCTCAGAGCAGCCACCCTGCCTTCTGCCAAAGCTCCTGGAAATCCAGCTACCTTATCATGCCCTCGTTCAGTCAGTGTCAACATTGCATAGCCTCTCTTAAACAAACTACCAAGACAGAGGAATCAAAAACACTGGTTACTAGAGAGCACAATGGCACTGTGATATTTCAGATTCATAATTCCTTAAACTACCGTCTATGAAACAGAAGCCACTGGCCCTCTAACAAGAGGCCATTACTCAAGATTTGTCTTTCTGTGGCTTGGGACTGGTTATAAAATTCCTGGTTTCCACTTAATAAAACTGGCAAAGAATAACCAGAGTGCCAGATGGATATTTGGAGGGAAGTCTAAGCACGTTCACCCTGTTCCTTGCTCCATGAAATATAGAAATTCTGAGATGGTTGTATCGCATTTCCATAATGATTTCTAATAATAAAATCTCATTGTTCATTGTTTTAGTCACTCAGCAGTTGAGGCTGAGAGGTCCATGGAAGGGTCTAAAAATAAGTATTTTTAGGAAAACACAAAACAAGACATAGTTACAATGAAAACAGACTGTTCCGTGTTTACACTGTGGCTTTACCCTGTATCAAGAGGGCATGCAAAGCTCTGGAGTTTGCAAATATTAGCATTTGAAGGAAAATAATATTCTGGAAAAATGTTTTAGCAACTATTCACTTGGGCCAGCTGTCATGCACATGCGCAGTGCGAAGACACCGTCTCCATCCATGATATCTGGGGTTTGATGTGGGTTCCAGGAGCATCTATGAAATACGTTGGGAAGCTTCTAAATAAAGCCCAAGGTTTCTTTCCTATCTGTTTTTCTTATATGCCAGACATATTTTGATCATGGATGTGACTCAAGTGTGCATCCCACAGGCTCAGGGGTCATGGAGTTACAAGTCAAAGAATCCCTAAGACTTGGCTCCTCTCAGTTCTCTTTTCTCTGAAAAACTGATGAACCAGACTGGCATATGGGAGGCTCTTCTAACTTTCAAAGCTAAACCATCTATTTGCAATGCCCTTCCTTTCCCTTGATCTGACCATTAATAAATGAGGATGTTACCTTTCAAATGATTGCACTTCTATACAAGCTCAAAACGGAAGTAGGTGATAGAAAGACATGGCTACTGCCCAATGTAAGACTTAACATGTAAATCCCAAGGATTAAAGATGGGAGAGACAAAATGTCCTAAAGAGTCTGATTTTAGTCTGTTCCTTTGCAGCCTGGTCTCAGCTCAGAGTGTGGTAACACCGGGCGGGCCCATCTGTGTCTTCTTGTTTGTGTACATGTGCGATTGCTTTGACATTCGTGAAATGTTAGTTTTGTCCACTGGAGTCCTACAGGGATGTGGGGGAGTGGGGGTTAAGGAAACAGAAGAAAGTGTGACTCATTCCATGTCTCCAGACTCTGTCCCATTAGTCCCTCTGCCAGTGTGGCCTGGGGCTGGGCTCTTAGGCCTTATTAAGAAGCTAAGTGATAAGGCTTATCATTTCCTATTACAGAAAAAAAATGAGCAAAATGCCTTCCAATCTAAAGAAAGACACCCCCTTGGGTAGCATGAATGCTAGATAATGAATTTGCTATCTTACTACCGAGGCCCATTGCAAATTCACAGGAAGTCACCACTAGTAGCAAATACAGGATGTATCTTAGAGTAAGCCTGTGCCCTGTTCCATTTTAGGAAGTAAGTATTCTTGACAGAACATAAGCATCTGCCATTACTTTTTGCCACACTCTGCATGGCTTCAGCGACTAGCCTGACTGGGACCTGGAGGGAAGGAGTCAAGGACAGACACATGTACAGAAAAGTTGGAATCAGGTAGGCTGGACCCACTCTCATGAAGAGTACCAGTTACTCAAGAGCAGCCCAGAAGCACAGTGCATTTGAACAAAGGAGCAAGTTTAGCTGAGCTTGGTAAGAGGTCTCTTTAGGGGAGCACCCTCAGGCTGGTGTGACCATCTAGAGGAGGAAAAGGAAGCTGTGGCTGATCAGCCTCTCCACACTTGTCAATATTAACATTCTGACCAAAGGAAGGTTTTCCCATCCTTCTGAGCCTCACCCACGGCAAACAAGCTCTGCCACTCCAGTGGGTTTGAACTATTGGGGTCTGTGCCCTGCCTTTGTATTCCCATAGCAACAATGTGCATTCCTCCAGGACTTCAGCCACTCCTTATACATCCACTTGAGCCTTCTTCTGCTCCCCAAGACTTTTAAATTAATAGTGTACAATGTAGTCACTAACAGAATATGTAGCAGAATGGACTCATACTTTGAAATGCAATGCAGGTTTAAAACAAGCTTCTGAACTGGACATGGTGGCTTATAGCTGTAATCTTAGCACTCAGGAGGAGATCACTAGCTCAAAGCCAGCACTGGGTGCATAGCAAATTCAAAGCCAGCTTATACTATCCAGGGAAACCTATCAAAGAAAAACAAAGAAAATCTAATTGTATTGCCTAGAATTTAGGAAATTTGCTTAAAATTTCTGAAACTTAGGTTTCATTTCTAAAGTAGAAAACGGAGTCATAAGGAATCGGCTGAGTCAAAGTAGAATTTGCAAAAACATCAAGTATCTGTTAGCATTCTACTGTGATTTCTTTTCCTTTGGGTGTGTGAACCCCAATTCCAGTTTTAACAGTAAAGATTAGTTGAATTTTGAAATAATTATGTCAGGGTAATATATATATATATATATATGTATACATACATATATATATGTGTGTGTGAGTGTGTGTGTGTGTATGATGAAAAGTTTCTAAAAGAAAGATAAATTGTAATATATTGTTATTTCCCTTAGACACACACACACACACACACACACGGCTGTCGGGAGCACTGTAATATAGGTAAGAAAAATGTTTGTTTTCAACAACATGAAGTACTGTTAGTGAGATGAGTCAATTGGTAGAGGCTTTTGCAGCCAAGACTGACAATCTAGGTCCAGTATCTGGGATCTGCATGGATCGACATCCACATATACAATAGCATGTGCGCGCGCACGCACACACATGCGCATATGAACTCACACTCACATGCACATAAAAGCACACACACACACAAATGTGTGTACACATACACACACATGCATTCATGAATGCACGTACAGAATTCTTATTCGCCAAGCCACTCATCACATACAAAGCCATTTAGATCCCCACGGGAGGGGAACTTGGTACAGGCAGAGTGCTGGCTTCCTATAAAACACATGCAACATTTTTCTTCCCTTTTTCTCCCTGAATAAATGCTAGATAGTACTCTGTCACCGTTATTCTTATTTAAACATGAGAAAGTAGAAAAATAATTCAAATTGAACCAAAGTTACAGTTACTTGAACTTCACCTTGACTCAGGCTTGTTTAAAATGTGTAGCCCAGGCTGGCCTCGAACTCGTGATCCTCCTGCCTCTGCCTCCTTCAGCAAATCCTACCGGTGTGCGCCACCACAACCGGCCTCAGGCTTGTTTAAAACTGAGTCTGAATCTCTCCTGTTAAATCTTTGAACAAGAATTAAAGCTACCTGAAGCATGTAGATATAAATTAAAAAGTAAATACTGAAATAAAGAAATATAGCTGGTGGTAGGCGTGATCTCTACTCTGGAGGTGGAGACAGGAAGATCCAAAATTCAAGATTACCTTTAACTCCGTACAAAGGACAAGGCCAGCCTAAGACACAAAATACCCTGCCTCAAAACAGACAAAAGACCCCTAATTAATAAACTAATTTAACAAAAATAAGAGAGAGGATCACCTTTCCTTAAACTCCATCTTTGCTAAAAGGAAAAGGCAGACAAGCAAAGGCCCGTGTCTGTTTAGAGTATGTTCTCGGTAACGGGTGGACCAGACTGCACTTCTAATTGCCACGTGTATGTGTGTGCAGTGGTGCGTTCATTCTGCAATCCTGCTTCACTAGCGTGATCATGTCCCACATCAGTCAGATCAGTTTCATTTTAGGAAGTAGAAGACAATACCAGAAAACTGTACATCAGGTCCCGAGCTGTGCAGACATGGTGATTCCAAGCAAATCCCACCGAGCACCAAGTGCAGGTTCCTACCAAGCCTACTTACATCCTGATGTGTTTGTTTCTGATGTTCTTTTGATTTATCGAGGCATCCCCTCATATTCATTCTTCAAATATGTGTTCCTAGATAAATATCCTGACTGATCACATTGATTCCAAGTTGAAGTTTAATCTTTGAAGGTCATAGACGTAGCATGGCTATAATGGGGTGGAGAGCTTGGTTTCAAACTTCCTCCCTTGGCAAGCCATCTAACACCGGAGCTCGTCTATTCTGAATACTTGATGCTTTCTGCTACCTCCTAGTTTCATAACTCACTGGGGGAACCAAACAGGATCAGGATTTGACTAAGATCAGGGAAGCCTATCACTGTGTGGAGACGGAAGACTGAAACATCACTGTATAGAAGAGAAAACAGAGTGCCTAGCACGTTATAATGTTCTAACATCCTGGGAGCAGTAAGTGTATTTGATAGGTATTTGGTGTTAAAAATAGGGTGTGTTAAATATGGAGATACAAAAGAATTTAGTGAAATGTATAGATGTGACACATCCTGGCATGACATGGTAACCAGTCATAATGGAATTAAACAAGTCAGAATATGTAAATGACTCCTATTGATTTTATCTTCATAAATACTTGTTTCCTTATTTTCTTTTTCTAAATCTAGGATGCATACATGTTCTAAAAGACAAATAGAGGCCGGATGTCTCAGTGGTTAGGAACGCTCAGTGATCTTGCAGAGACCCAGTTTAGATTCCCGGCAGCCACATGGAGACCCACGACTGACTAACTCAGTTCCAGGGGTTTGGATGCCCTCGTCAGACCTCTATGTGTGCTTTTAGGCACATGCATGGTGCACAGACATTCATACCGGCAAAACACCCAAACATGTAAAATAAAACTTAAAAACAAAACGTGGATAATTCTCCATGAATTAAAGAAAAGTCACAAGTAGTAACTGGCAAGTTCCCTGCCTTTTACAGGTTTTTTAAAGGACAAATTAATCCAGGTGCCTGTTACATTACATTTCAAAATGCCTTAAGTACAAACAAGTAAGAAACGGAGTTAAAAGAGTCACACAGCAGCGACTATGGACATTGGAAGGAGTGAGTCCTTCCTCACTCACTGGTGTAATATTTAGAGGAGACCCTGGTCTAAACACAGAAGGGGTGTACTTTATTTTGGCCAGGTTTTTCAGATATGCTGTCCATGACATTTCTGAAATCAATTCGGAAGGAAAAAAGTTCATTTATCTGAAGTAAATACAAAGAAAGAAAAAAAGTGTTCAGTTCCGCATGAATCATCCAATCTGAAGAAATGAAAGCAAGTTCTGTAACCTTTTTAAGTCATCAAACTTGACATATTAAAATTTTGTTATTAAGGCATTTCTTATAAAAATGTTTCTAAATTTTAGAAATTGGTGCAGACATCTGATAATTTAGCAATGGTCACTCATATATCTGTGACACAGAAGAACCCAGAAAACAGCTTCTATTTGATACATTTCCTGTTCCATAAAGAAGGAAGAACATGACTGTCCTGTGTGTGCATGTGAGGGCTGTGGGTACCCTAAGTGGCCTCAGTGACCCACTAATACCTTGTACATTTCTTCACGGAAGGCTGTTAGCTCCATGAAGGCTATTGTCCTGTGTTTGCCCTCGTATTTCTCACACACAAATCCATCCAAGACAAAGAATACATCTAGCAAGCATTATTAGCTGTGTAGCTGTAACAGTAACAACTGTGGCAGTATTAGCTGGGTGGCTGTAACAGTAACAACTGTGGCAGTATTAGCTGGGTGGCTGTAACAGTAACAACTGTGGCAGTATTAGCTGTGTAGCTGTAACAGTAACAACTGTGGCAGTATTAGCTGTGTAGCTGTAACAGTAACAACTGTGGCAGTATTAGCTGTGTAGCTGTAACAGTAACAACTGTGGCAGTATTAGCTGGGTGGCTGTAACAGTAACAACTGTGGCAGTATTAGCTGTGTAGCTGTAACAGTAACAACTGTGGCAGTATTAGCTGTGTAGCTGTAACAGTAACAACTGTGGCAGTATTAGCTGGGTGGCTGTAACAGTAACAACTGTGGCAGTATTAGCTGTGTAGCTGTAACAGTAACAACTGTGGCAGTATTAGCTGTGTAGCTGTAACAGTAATAACTGTGGCAGTATTAGCTGTGTAGCTGTAACAGTAACAACTGTGGCAGTATTAGCTGTGTAGCTGTAACAGTAACAACTGTGGCAGTATTAGCTGTGTAGCTGTAACAGTAACAACTGTGGCAGTATTAGCTGGGTGGCTGTAACAGTAACAACTGTGGCAGTATTAGCTGGGTGGCTGCGACAGACCCTTGTGACAGACCCAGTGTTCTAGAGGCCACAGCTCTTGCATTCAAATGTAAAGAACTAAGGCACTTTAGGTTCTAAGTATTTTTGAGTTTGGTAAAGATATGTAAAGATATGAATATTTCTTTTAGATTCCAAATGATCAAGTGTTTTCCCCTCTGACACTTATACATCTTTTAAATGACTCAACAAATATGAACAATATGTATACAATTAGATTTTTTTTCCTGTTCCAACAATAAAATTTGGGAAATGGTATTCTGATCCAGACTGAGATCTTTTCTCTTAAATAACTTGTTTCAGAGGATTGCCTGGAGGAGTTTTAGAAATTTAACTCTACGGGAGGCCTTCCTTTTTCTGAACCTCTTCTAAGGAGAAAAGGAGAATCTGAGAAAGGGGGGAGGGGAGGTTAGAGGGAGGGATTGCAAGGAGAGGGGAGAGAGGAAGCTGCAATCAGGATGTAAAATAAATAAATTAAGCAATAAAAAAAGGAATTTAATTCCGTATCTGTGGAGTCCAGTGTGTGCAATATTCAGCTATACTACAGATTGAATTACTACATGGCTTTATCTCCCTAGAGTCAACATACCTAGCATTAAATTTCAAAGTAATTCTTTTAACTGCAACATTTCCCAGAACATAAAGTAAAAATAGATAGTGTTGTAAACAAACACAACCTTCTATTTGTAATGTCTTCTCTGCCTCTTAGCCACTGTGCATTGGTTTGCAGTGTCTGTGTGTTTTCTTTTTATAAATACACAGCATGGGGCAGCCAAAATCTACCTGGTGGACCCCTCTTAGCGGCTATCATCAACACCAGAGAATCCCATTATGGTTTCTCCCTGTCTTTCTGGGCATCTAAACCATGTGCTAACAACTGATGAGAACTGAATTTTACAAATGCCATGCACTCATAAAGTATAAGCCACTTATACTTCCATTTTCCCCATATTATGTTAAAAATATGACTAAGGAGTTTCTGCACATCAATTTCTTAAGTTAAATTCTTATGGATATAACTGACACTTTGCCTTGTCAATATTGTAATCTCTACAGATAAATGTTAGTTTATCTATGAAGATTTTGTTAGCCCTCAAATTGTATTTATCTGCGAATCTACTGACTATAAGATGATTTCAAATTTCTTAACAGAAGTAAAATTATTTGTAGTGCTTTCATTAAGAATAAGACCTGGCGTGTAATTTGTAGAAGATATAAAACTCTGGACTTAAATTAGCTGTCTGTACCCAGGTAAGGGAGGGGAAAAGGAGGATTGTCGTCTAGTAAGAGAGTCACCCTTCCTATAAGTGCTCAGTGCTCTGAATGTTTTCAACTTAATTTTCAAAACTCATAAGGAAAAATGGGGAAAAGCAGGTTTGGAAAGACAAAAGAATAAAATTCGCAAATCTGCAAATCACGAATACAGTGGAAATACTTTTCTCCAAGTATTAACTTTAATATATATATATATATAAACTTTATTATATGCATATATTTAATATGTGTACATTTAATAGCTTACATAGTTTGACAAACTCACAGTAAATCACAGATGTAGCTGACACTGCTGGAAGACTGCACACAGAACCCTGCTCCTTGATGGTGCCCAGTGTTGTACCATTTTTCTCATAGAGCACACTTTCCATCATCTCACTTTACGGCTTTGGAACTTGCAGCAAGTCAGTATCAGCTTCATCCTCACATCATAGATAAAGAAATAAAAGCTTGGTAAATGTAATTGGTGTGCACAGTTGACCCTATGGTTTACTGTTTTGTCCAGGTATAGCTGCGGTCCAGGTTTTCTGGTTCTTCAGACTAAGCACCTTTCTATTAGATCTGGTTGAGACTCCAGAAAGCTGTAATGTAGAATCTACCATGTTTCTGCCCTCAACATTCAAAGCAAGAGCATGTTGAGCAGGTGCCATTTTGAGACTGCGTTCCTTTCCGTTGTCTATGTGAATTATCTATCTAACCTTTAGTTAGTTCTCACATGGGTTCCTGGATCCTCACCACACATCCCTTTGTCTGTTCCTCATCTTTGGCTAGAAATGAAGAATGAACACGATTAGAAGTGGGTCTCTTGTCTGGTTGTCACAGAACTCATAGACTATAAAGTGAAGTTTACTAGTAAAAGGGGAAATGTGAATAAAACTGGTATATGCTGCATTGGCTTAGGGAAAAGCTCACCATCCCTGCAAACATGGAGCTGTGCCTGGAGAACGACGGATTTCAGAGCTATACTAGAGTCAGATAACCCCAGTAGCCTATAGCAGTTCGCTTGCCTATGAATAGAATGAACATACAATTAAATATCCACAGGTATTTAACACTTAGACCTGGAACCAAAGACGACATTAGGTGTGCAATATTTTTTATTTAAAATGTCTTCTAATATTTGATAATAGGATCTAAGACTAATGAATATTGACAATATAAACTCAATGTTTTTTTGGATTCTTCAAGCTATTGGTAGAGTTGTCAGTGTCTCACATGATACAGGGGGAGTACAAATTCAGTACTCTGGGGCCCAGAGTCCAGGAGCTGGTCAGTCCATCCTGTGACACCTTTTGTGGGTCTTCAAATGAATGCACATCCTGAATGGAGACTGAAAACAGGACTGACTGTGACACCTGTGACACTTGTCTCTTGAGGGACTCCCGAGGAATCCACAAGCTATTAAAGTACGAGTTATATGGGTCAACAGACACAATTTGCATAACTTCCAGACATTCATAAGCTATATCAAATGTGTGATTTGTGAGCAGTGTCTTGACTCTGGTATTTCCAAATCTCACTCGACTCAGTAGTTTCAAGTTAGCAAGAACTGTTTTAATTGTCCTAAGGAAACGCTACCTGAGTCTTCACCATCGACTCACATGATAGAGAGAATCAACTGTTGCAAGCTGCTCTCTGACCTATAAATATTACACACACACACACACACACACACACACACACACACTACAATGTGTAATAAAATAAAATGAATACCCACAGCAAACAGGCACATACCTAATAAAACTTTTACTGTTCATCTAGACTTTAAAAGGAGATATTATTTCCATATTTTAAGTAGGAAAAATATATATGTAATATTTTGAAATTTTTTATTTGTGTTTCCACCACAGAAAGTAATTTTTCACACAATATATCCTGATTGTGGCTTTCACTCCCTCACTCTTCCCAGTTTCTCCCCTCCCTCCCCCCAATCTAAATCTACCTCCTTTCTGTCTCCCATTAGAAAACATCTTTTCTAAAGGATAATAATATATGTAATGTAAAATAATATATTATGATAAAAAAATCCCTAACACATTGAAACTAGCCACACCAACAGAAGGAAGAGAGAGAAAGAGACAGAGACAGAGAGAAGGATCAAGAAACAGAGACCCATTTATTCACAAACTCAGGAATTCTTAGAACTGGAAGCAATAATATGTTCCAAAAGAACCTATAGATGGAAAAGAGAGAAGGAAAAATATAAATAAAATAAAATATTAAAAAATAATAATTTAGACACCCGCGGATCCCGGCCCGCAGCAGCTCTCTGCTCCCAGACCCGGTGAGAGAGAGACCCAACCCCCTGGTCAGGTGGGCACTCCTGAGGCTGCAGAGCGGAAGAGACCACCAACACTGCTCACCCCTGCCCACATCCCTGGCCCAAGAGGAAACTGTATAAGGCCTCTGGGCTCCCGTGGGGGAGGGCCCAGGAGCGGCAGGACCCCTGCCTGAGACACCGCCGGAACCTGAAAGAAACAGACCAGATAAACAGTTCTCTGCACCCAAATCCCGTGGGAGGGAGAGCTAAACCTTCAGAGAGGCAGACCAGCCTGGGAAACCAGAAGAGACTGCTCCCTGCACACACATCTCGGACACCAGAGGAAAAAGCCAAAGACCATCTGGAACCCTGGTGCACTGAAGCTCCCGGAAGGGGCGGCACAGGTCTTCCTGGTTTCTGCCGCTGCAGAGAGCCCGTGGGCAGCACCCCACGAGTGAACTTGAGCCTCAGGACCACAGGTAAGACCAAATTTTCTGCTGCAAGAAAGCTGCCTGGTGAACTCAAGACACAGGCCCACAGGAACAGCTGAAGACCTGTAGAGAAGAAAAACTACATGCCCGAAAGCAGAACACTCTGTCCCCATAACTGACTGAAAGAGAGGAAAACAGGTCTACAGCACTCCTGACACACAGGCTTATAGGACAGTCTAGCCACTGTCAGAAATAGCAGAACAAAGTAACACTAGAGATAATCTGATGGCGAGAGGCAAGCGCAGGAACACAAGCAACAGAAACCAAGACTACATGGCATCATCGGAGCCCAATTCTCCCACCAAAGCAAACACGGAATATCCAAACACACCAGAAAAGCAAGATCTAGTTTCAAAATCATATTTGATCATGATGCTGGAGGACTTCAAGAAAGACATGAAGAACTCCCTTAGAGAACAAGTAGAAGCCTGCAGAGAGGAATCGCAAAAATGCCTGAAAGAATCGCAAAAATCCCTGAAAGAATTCCAGGAAAACATAAATAAACAAGTAGAAGCCCATAGAGAGGAGACACAAAAATCCCTGAAAGAATTCCAGGAAAACACAATCAAACAGTTGAAGGAATTAAAAATGGAAATAGAAGCAATCAAGAAAGAACACATGGAAACAACCCTGGATATAGAAAACCAAAAGAAGAGACAAGGAGCTGTAGATACAAGCTTCACCAACAGAATACAAGAGATGGAAGAGAGAATCTCAGGAGCAGAAGATTCCATAGAAATCATTGACTCAACTGTCAAAGATAATGTAAAGCGGAAAAAGCTACTGGTCCAAAACATACAGGAAATCCAGGACTCAATGAGAAGATCAAACCTAAGGATAATAGGTATAGAAGAGAGTGAAGACTCCCAGCTCAAAGGACCAGTAAATATCTTCAACAAAATCATAGAAGAAAACTTCCCTAACCTAAAAAAAGAGATACCCATAGACATACAAGAAGCCTACAGAACTCCAAATAGATTGGACCAGAAAAGAAACACCTCCCGTCACATAATTGTCAAAACACCAAACGCACAAAATAAAGAAAGATATTAAAAGCAGTAAGGGAAAAAGGTCAAGTAACATATAAAGGGAGACCTATCAGAATCACACCAGACTTCTCGCCAGAAACTATGAAGGCCAGAAGATCCTGGACTGATGTCATACAGACCCTAAGAGAACACAAATGCCAGCCCAGGTTACTGTATCCAGCAAAACTCTCAATTAACATTGATGGAGAAACCAAGATATTCCATGACAAAACCAAATTTACACAATATCTTTCCACAAATCCAGCACTACAAAGGATAATAAATGGTAAAGCCCAACATAAGGAGGCAAGCTATACCCTAGAAGAAGCAAGAAACTAATCGTCTTGGCAACAAAACAAAGAGAATGAAAGCACACAAACATAACCTCACATCCAAATATGAATATAAAGGGAAACAATAATCACTATTCCTTAATATCTCTCAATATCAATGGCCTCAACTCCCCAATAAAAAGACATAGATTAACAAACTGGATACGCAACGAGGACCCTGCATTCTGCTGCCTACAGGAAACACACCTCAGAGACAAAGACAGACACTACCTCAGAGTGAAAGGCTGGAAAACAACTTTCCAAGCAAATGGTCAGAAGAAGCAAGCTGGAGTAGCCATTCTAATATCAAATAAAATCAATTTCCAACTAAAAGTCATCAAAAAAGATAAGGAAGGACACTTCATATTCATCAAAGGAAAAATCCACCAAGATGAACTCTCAATCCTAAATATCTATGCCCCAAATACAAGGGCACCTACATACGTAAAAGAAACCTTACTAAAGCTCAAAACACACATTGCACCTCACACAATAATAGTGGGAGATTTCAACACCCCACTCTCATCAATGGACAGATGATGGAAACAGAAATTAAACAGTGATGTCGACAGACTAAGAGAAGTCATGAGCCAAATGGACTTAACGGATATTTATAGAACATTCTATCCTAAAGCAAAAGGATATACCTTCTTCTCAGCTCCTCATGGTACTTTCTCCAAAATTGACCATATAACTGGTCAAAAAACGGGCCTCAACAGGTACAGAAAGATAGAAATAATCCCATGCGTGCTATCGGACCACCACGGCCTAAAACTGGTCTTCAATAACAATAAGGGAAGAATGCCCACATATACGTGGAAATTGAACAATGCTCTACTCAATGATAACCTGGTCAAGGAAGAAATAAAGAAAGAAATTAAAAACTTTTTAGAATTTAATGAAAATGAAGATACAACATACTCAAACTTATGGGACACAATGAAAGCTGTGCTAAGAGGAAAACTCATAGCGCTGAGTGCCTGCAGAAAGAAACAGGAAAGAGCATATGTCAGCAGCTTGACAGCACACCTAAAAGCTCTAGAACAAAAAGAAGCAAATACACCCAGGAGGAGTAGAAGGCAGGAAATAATCAAACTCAGAGCTGAAATCAACCAAGTAGAAACAAAAAGGACCATAGAAAGAATCAACAGAACCAAAAGTTGGTTCTTTGAGAAAATCAACAAGATAGATAAACCCTTAGCCAGACTAACGAGAGAACACAGAGAGTGCGTCCAAATTAACAAAATCAGAAATGAAAAGGGAGACATAACTACAGATTCAGAGGAAATTCAAAAAATCATCAGATCTTACTATAAAAACCTATATTCAACAAAACTTGAAAATCTTCAGGAAATGGACAATTTCCTAGACAGATACCAGGTATCGAAGTTAAATCAGGAACAGATAAACCAGTTAAACAACCCCATAACTCCTAAGGAAATAGAAGCAGTCATTAAAGGTCTCCCAACCAAAAAGAGCCCAGGTCCAGACGGGTTTAGTGCAGAATTCTATCAAACCTTCATAGAAGACCTCATACCAATATTATCCAAACTATTCCACAAAATTGAAACAGATGGAGCCCTACCGAATTCCTTCTACGAAGCCACAATTACTCTTATACCTAAACCACACAAAGACACAACAAAGAAAGAGAACTTCAGACCAATTTCCCTTATGAATATTGACGCAAAAATACTCAATAAAATTCTGGCAAACCGAATTCAAGAGCACATCAAAACAATCATCCACCATGATCAAGTAGGCTTCATCCCAGGCATGCAGGGATGGTTTAATATACGGAAAACCATCAACGTGATCCATTATATAAACAAACTGAAAGAACAGAACCACATGATCATTTCATTAGATGCTGAGAAAGCATTTGACAAAATTCAACACCCCTTCATGATAAAAGTCCTGGAAAGAATAGGAATTCAAGGCCCATACCTAAACATAGTAAAAGCCATATACAGCAAACCAGTTGCTAACATTAAACTAAATGGAGAGAAACTTGAAGCAATCCCACTAAAATCAGGGACTAGACAAGGCTGTCCACTCTCTCCCTACTTATTCAATATAGTTCTTGAAGTTCTAGCCAGAGCAATCAGACAACAAAAGGAGATCAAGGGGATACAGATCGGAAAAGAAGAAGTCAAAATATCACTATTTGCAGATGACATGATAGTATATTTAAGTGATCCCAAAAGTTCCACCAGAGAACTACTAAAGCTGATAAACAACTTCAGCAAAGTGGCTGGGTATAAAATTAACTCAAATAAATCAGTTGCCTTCCTCTATACAAAAGAGAAACAAGCCGAGAAAGAAATTAGGAAAACGACACCCTTCATAATAGACCCAAATAATATAAAGTACCTCGGTGTGACTTTAACCAAGCAAGTAAAAGATCTGTATAATAAGAACTTCAAGACACTGAGGAAAGAAATTGAAGAAGACCTCAGAAGATGGAAAGATCTCCCATGCTCATGGATTGGCAGGATTAATATAGTAAAAATGGCCATTTTACCAAAAGCAATCTACAGATTCAATGCAATCCCCATCAAAATACCAATCCAATTCTTCAAAGAGTTAGACAGAACAATTTGCAAATTCATCTGGAATAACAAAAAACCCAGGATAGCTAAAGCTATCCTCAACAATAAAAGGACTTCAGGGGGAATCACTATCCCTGAACTCAAGCAGTATTACAGAGCAATAGTGATAAAAACTGCATGGTATTGGTACAGAGACAGACAGATAGACCAATGGAATAGAATTGAAGACCCAGAAATGAACCCACACACCTATGGTCACTTGATTTTTGACAAAGGAGCCAAAACCATCCAATGGAAAAAAGATAGCATTTTCAGCAAATGGTGCTGGTTCAACTGGAGGGCAACATGTAGAAGAATGCAGATCGATCCATGCTTATCACCCTGTACAAAGCTTAAGTCCAAGTGGATCAAGGACCTCCACATCAAACCAGACACACTCAAACTAATAGAAGAAAAACTAGGGAAGCATCTGGAACACATGGGCACTGGAAAAAATTTCCTGAACAAAACACCAATGGCTTACGCTCTAAGATCAAGAATCGACAAATGGGATCTCATAAAACTGCAAAGCTTCTGTAAGGCAAAGGACACTGTGGTTAGGACAAAACGGCAACCAACAGATTGGGAAAAGATCTTTACCAATCCTACAACAGATAGAGGCCTTATATCCAAAATATACAAAGAACTCAAGAAGTTAGACCGCAGGGAAACAAATAACCCTATTAAAAAATGGGGTTCAGAGCTAAACAAAGAATTCACAGCTGAGGAATGCCGAATGGCTGAGAAACACCTAAAGAAATGTTCAACATCTTTAGTCATAAGGGAAATGCAAATCAAAACAACCCTGAGATTTCACCTCACACCAGTGAGAATGGCTAAGATCAAAAACTCAGGTGACAGCAGATGCTGGCGAGGATGTGGAGAAAGAGGAACACTCCTCCATTGTTGGTGGGATTGCAGACTGGTAAAACCATTCTGGAAATCAGTCTGGAGGTTCCTCAGAAAATTGGACATTGAACTGCCTGAGGATCCAGCTATACCTCTCTTGGGCATATACCCAAAAGATGCCTCAACATATAAAAGAGACACGTGCTCCACTATGTTCATTGCAGCCTTATTTATAATAGCCAGAAGCTGGAAAGAACCCAGATGCCCTTCAACAGAGGAATGGATACAGAAAATGTGGTACATCTACACAATGGAATATTACTCAGCTATCAAAAACAACGACTTTATGAAATTCGTAGGCAAATGGTTGGAACTGGAAAATATCATCCTGAGTGAGCTAACCCAATCACAGAAAGACATACATGGTATGCACTCATTGATAAGTGGCTATTAGCCCAAATGCTTGAATTACCCTAGATCCCTAGAACAAACGAAACTCAAGACGGATGATCAAAATGTGAATGCTTCACTCCTTCTTTAAATGAGGAAAAAGAATACCCTTGGCAGGGAAGGGAGAGGCAAAGATTAAAACAGAGACTGAAGGAACACCCATTCAGAGCCTGCCCCACAGGTGGCCCATACATATACAGCCACCCAATTAGACAAGATGGATGAAGCAAAGAAGTGCAGACCGACAGGAGCCGGATGTAGATCTCTCCTGAGAGACACAGCCAGAATACAGCAAATACAGAGGCGAATGCCAGCAGCAAACCACTGAACTGAGAATAGGTCCCCTTTTGAAGGAATCAGAGAAAGAACTGGAAGAGCTTGAAGGGGCTCGAGACCCCAAAAGTACAACAATGCCAAGCAACCAGAGCTTCCAGGGACTAAGCCACTACCTAAAGACTATACATGGACTGACCCTGGACTCTGACCCCATAGGTAGCAATGAATATCCTAGTAAGAGCACCAGTGGAAGGGGAAGCCCTGGGTCCTGCTAAGACTGAACCCCCAGTGAACTAGTCTATGGGGGGAGGGCGGCAATGGGGGGAGGGTTGGGAGGGGAACACCCATAAGGAAGGGGAGGGGGGAGGGGGATGTTTGCCCGGAAACCGGGAAAGGGAATAACACTCGAAATGTATATAAGAAATACTCAAGTTAATAAAAAAAAAAAGAAAGAAAGAAATACTCAAGTTAATAAAAAAAATAATAATAACAATAATTTAAAATTAAAAGCAAAAGAAAAGATCTGATCTGACATTGTAAGACAGGGAACTTCAAACAATGCCCTTGAGGTTTTCTTTCTTTTGGCCATCTAACTTTTAGGCATGGAGTCTACCTTTAGGAGTAGTTTGTTTCCAGGGCTGGAGAGATGGCTCAGGGGTTAAGAGCACTGGCTGCTCTTCCGGAGGTCCTGATTTCAGTTCCCAGCAACCACATGGTGGCTCACAACCATCTCTAGTGGGATCCGATGCCCTCTTCTGGTGTGTCTGAAGACAGCAACCGTGTACTTATATAAACAAATACATTTTTATAAGAGAGAGAGAGAGAGAGTAGTTTGTTTCCTCAGTGACACTCCCTTGGAGGGAACTAAATCTTTAATCTCACGTAGTTATCAATTGGAGATTGCTTCATGTGTCTATTTCCCTCTTCAGCTTTAGAGCCCCATCTCATGCACACCTGCGCAGGCCCTGCGCATGCTGCCTTGGTTCCCGTGAGTTCATATGTGTTTTGTCAATGGTGATTTAGAAGGTCTTGTTTCCTTGGTGTCCTCGATCCCCTCTGGCTCTTATACTTTTTCCAACTCCTCTTACAGGGGGTCTCGGAGTCCCAGTGGGAGGAATTTGGTGAAGACACCCAAAGGACATGAGTGTTGCAAACTTTCTCCCTCTCTGCATATTGTCTGGCTATGAGTGTATTTATTCACATCTGCTGCAGGTAGAAGCTTCTCTGTTGATAGCTGAGCAAGGATGGACAGATGGATGATGGACAGATGGATAGACTGATGATGGACAGATGGATGGTGGATTGATGGATATATGGGCAGAAAGACAGACACAAAGAGTTGTTCTTGAATGATAAGAGGTTGTTCATCATTGTGAATATCTGTGTTTTTTAAAAGTTTTCCTAACAAACTTATATTTAGCTTTTGTAACATACACATTTTAAAAAGATTTTTAGTGAGAGAAATGCACTTTATTCAAATTTCTACTGTAATGAACTATTTTATTCTACCAGATTACAGAACAGCATAATGTGGACAGCCGTCATCTGTTTACTAATGAGTGTTAAGGAATATTGCCTCTAGCATCTTTCCTTGTTTGAATATAAGAAGAACAAGCCATAATGAGAGTTCTTGGGTGAACATCGAGTCAGACTAGGAGGTGACATTATTAGCACGTGTTCCTTTGCAGAAGGCTGAAGAATGTGCCCATTGAACAGTAATGGACACTGTTTAGTGAGTTTGTCAAGCCATGCAATGACTAAATCTGGGCAAGTGTTCTTTTCAAATCCTATTAGCAAAATTTCCCTCAGAGGGTATAATTTCATAGCTTGATTTTTCAGTTTATATCCATAGATATACATATACTTTATTATATATAAGCTTATATATAAATATACAAGTACCTATAAGCTATATATAATATTTTTTCATGGTGCAGGAGAGATTGCTTAATGCTTAAAATGCTTGTGGCTCAAGTATGAGTACCAGATTTCAGATCTCCAGATCCCACATAAAAGCTGGGTGAACGTGGCAGCACACCCACAATTCTAGCCTCGGGAGGTAAAATGGGATCCCCAAATTCAGCTGGGTAGCAAAACTATCCGTATTGGCAAACCCGGGGTGTCATTGAAGAAACCGTCCCTGATGAAGGAGTGGAGATAATTTAACATCCATCTTGAGTCTCCACAGATATACATTAGTGTGCCCATACACATGTAAATATGCATGCATACACATGCACGCCATACACATGAAAATGAAATAGATAGGTAGGTAAGTAGATAGGTAGACAGACAGACAGACAGACAGACAGACAGACAGACAGAATTATTTTAGAACCAAATTATGATTCCTAAGATGAATGGAACCCAGTAGTAGCTGTGGCTTCCTTCACATGCCATAAGTACAGTATCACCATGGCGATGATTCTATCACTCCTACAGATGTTATAAAACAAAGTGTGTACTTTTTCTTCAGTATGACTAATCTGTAGACGGGTTTATTGATAAGAAATGAGATCAGTGACCACCAACGCTCTGTATCACCCTAGGCCATAAAAGCAATTTCCCTCAGGTGAAGTGTTGACCTTTGGATAGACTGTGGACTGTGGAATACATATTTAAAGCATGATACACAAATTTGCCGTCAGTTCTCAAAACCAACTCAGCGTGAATACAATGAATCGCCCCATCCTGACATCCTGCATTTTTTATGTTGTCATTTTTTCCTAATTAAGAAAAGCAGAGCAGGATTATAATATGATGATTAAATATCTATGATATCTATTTATGATTATTAAAGCCATAAAGTCAGTCTTGAAACAATTATTTAGTGGTAGTCGGAGGAATAATTGAAACCTATGACTTAGTGAGGTCATAATTATCCTACAAAAGTCACTTTCTGACAGACACAATCAGATGCATATATATCCCAAGATCTCCACTGAACTGTGCAAGACAGAAAAGCACAAGATAAAAGGCCTCTTGAACCTCCATTTTCCCGGGAGAGCCCCATAAGTAAACTCACTTAAACCATCACAAGTAGTACAGCAACCTCATACTTGTTAATGGGATACTGATACTGTGTTTTCAAACACTCAGTCTCTTGGGTTTTGAAAAAATTGTAGGAGTAGAGAAATGAATTGGCTAATAAAGTACAGAATAGGGGATGGGAAATCAGTCAATGTCCTATTTAGGGTTACTATTGCTAGGATGAAACTCCATGGTCAAAAGCAAATTGGGGAGGAAAGGGTTTATTTGGTTTATCCTTTCACATCCTTATTTCATCACTAAAGTCAGGACAGGAACTCAAACAGGGCAGGAACCTAGAGGCAGGAGCTGATGCAGAGGCTATGGAGGGGTGCTGCTGACTGGCTTGTTCCTCCTTGCTTCTTAGCCTGCTTCCTTATAGAACCCAGGATCACCAGCCCTGGGATGAAACCACCCACAAAAGATTGGGCCCTCCACATGAATCACCACCTAAGAAAACAGGTTCGCTGACAGCCTTGTGGAGGCATTTGGAGTTCCCTCCTCTCAGATGATTCTAGCATGTGTCAAGTTCACACAAAATCAACCAGTACTGTCGGTGTATAAAACACTTATACACAAAGTGTGAAGACCTGAGTTCAGATCACTAGAACTCATAGAAATCCAGGAGCAATAGTGAACATATCTGTAATCTCCATGCTCCTTAAGCATGATCAGAGTTTGAGACAGGAGACTGCCTAGAAGCTTGTGGGCTATCCAGCTTGATGTATCCAACAGTGAGCAGTAGACACACTGGGTCACACCAGATAGAACACAAGGGCCAACATAAGGGCCAGGTTGTCCTGTGACCTCCTCATG
Source organism: Rattus norvegicus (assembly GCF_021556685.1). Lineage (NCBI taxonomy): Eukaryota > Metazoa > Chordata > Mammalia > Rodentia > Muridae > Rattus > Rattus norvegicus. The sequence goes on along the minus strand of NC_141534.1, from coordinate 44,308,615 downwards.
CATATCATGATATGTTTATCCACATCCACATGAACACAAACACACACACACACACACACACACACAAAGAGAATGAGAGTCTCTGTCTTCTCTGTCTCTTTCTCTGTCCATGTAGTATGTACTATCTATCTATCTGTCTGTCTATCTATCTATCTATCTATCTACCTACCTACCTACCTATATTTTTCTCTCTCTCCCACTACTGAATAAGAGGCTAGAGATGCTTAGTAAAGTGTTTACCGGGTAATCATGGTGTCCTGAGTTTAATTCCCTCTACCATCTAAAGAGCCAGCACAGCAGCATGCTTCTGTAATGCCAGGACTAACGTGATCTTGTCAAGATGAGGATAGTTTTAGTCCATAGCCTCAATTAGTCAAGCAAGTCTATTTTGTCATTTCCTACTCTGCCTTGTTAGAATTGTGTTTTTGGTGTTTATATTTAATGCGTGTCATTGAAGCTCTGGTCATTCAGCTCCAATGTTGAGAGCGTAGACTAGCAATTGCTGAGTCCTTTTCAGTTTGTCTCTTTCTGTCCCCCATCAATATGGATCGAAAGTTAATGGACTGTGCCCATTAAATTACTACTAATGACCTTATTTTCATAAAATGGCTCACCATGCCGCCAGTTTTTCCTTTGTATGTTTTTCTATAGGAAATGAACCATCAAGTACAAAATAAAACAAAACTAGAAAGTGTTTATTTCCAAGATCATAGACATTGGTCTGTTTTAGTGTTTTTCACAGAAGGAAACTTTTGAATGTATGGTGCAACTATAATTGTTTCCATAAATATGCTTCCTAAAAATTAATAAAGAAGGGTTTCTTAACCTTATCACAAGATGTGGATGCATGTTTACTTTGAGATGCATGTTTATGCTGGTGGAGACAGAAAGTAGAATTTGGGAAAACGACTACAGAATGAAGGTATCGTTTTTATGAAAAAGAACCCTGGGTGCTGGAAAGATGGCTCTGTGGTTAAGAGCACTGACTGATCTTCCAGACGTCCTGAGTTCAAATCCTAGCAAACACTTGGTGGCTCACAACCATCTGTAATGAAATTTGATGCCCTCTTCTGGTGTGTCTGAAGACAGCTATGGTGTACTTATATATAGTAAATAAATAAATCTTTTTTTAAAAAAGAAAAAGAACCCTGGAATCTGACAGAGGCCCTTTTGAGTCTTCCTTAAGTATGAGACTATGAAAAAGAAAAGCCGAAACAATTCAAGAAGAGAGAGAGAGAGAGACAGAGACAGAGACAGAGACAGAGACAGAGAATTGTAAACCCATTTGCAAGGATTTATAGTGGGTGGGAAACAACTCAAATCCTAGACAGCTACAACAATTGGAGAAATCAATAATTCCCTACCACACTGATCATCTACTGGGAGTGAATTTCCTTGGATGATGGCTTCTCTGGACCCACACTAGTCAATCCGAGAAATGGGTCTTAATAGTCCCATGCTGATCTCTCTGTAAGTAGCTTAGTAACCCAGCAGAGTAAACCCTAACCCCCACCAAAATTAGGCTCCAACCATCAGTAGTGATGCAAAATTATTAGATTTATAAAAAAAACAGTAAAGTATGATTTGTATCCTAGAAAAAATATCAGCTCGTAAAGTTAATTATCTCCAATATACATGTATATAGTAAATTATTCTGGTTGCTGTACATCTTTACCCTTGCTAGTCCCCAATAACCACACAGAGAAACCAAGATTTGTTTCAAGCTGAACCTCAAAGGCTAGGTAGTGAAATGCTAATCCTCTATGCTAACTTGTCTGCCTCCCAGCCCGTGCTACTATTATTGAGCTGGCTCTTTGGGTTCCAGATGTTTTGTTCTCATGGCATCTTCTCAGACACTCTCCTTCTTGTGGCTGATCCGAAAATCTCTCCCCCCCCCTCTCTCTCCCCCACCCCAGTTTATTAGAAGTTTCCATTCTATTCTCTCTTGTTCACTGGGTGATCAGTATTTATTGACAAGGCAAAGAATAAATGGTAAGAATTGTTTCCACAAACTTGAGACACACGATTCTAGACCGAAAATCATAACAATGTTTAGATTGAAACGAGATATTAGGGCAGAAAAATCAGCATTTCAACAACACAAATAAAGATGAAGTGCATTAAGAAAGGTTCAGTGTGGAATAAAGAACTGTAAGCAATCTGAAGAAGTGTATTAGTACCAGACACATGGATGTGAGAATTAATAGTCATGGGTAAAAAGGCAGACAATAGGAAATTTATTAAAAAATGCACAGAGATCTGCCTGCCTCTGCCTCCCAAGAGCTGGAATTAAAAGTGTATTCCACTATGCCCAGGGGCTCTAGGTGTATGATTTTATTTATTAATTTTGTAGATTTTACTTTTTTGCACATGAGAAACAGGGCTCAAAAATGAAATGAATACAAACAGTTATATTCTATCCTGAGAACTAGGGGTCTCATCCCCATTGCTCCTGTTCCGTTACAAGTAACCACTGTGTCCTCTGCTTTCTCTTCTGTCATTTTTATAAAAGTCAGCAAGTATTCATGCATGTGTGTTTATGTGTCTGTGGCACATGTTTTTCCTTTACGTTTTCTCACGCATACACACTCTCAAGGACAGTTGCACACACTGAGGGACATGCGTGCTGTGAATTATTGCACACCAGCCCAGAATGAGTTTCCTCAGTTCCCTCCTCTTTCGGAGTGCACAGATCCCCATTTTGTGAGTGTGCAGCGCCCTTGGGGAATGTCCTTAGGCTCTGTTAACCATTCACTCCAAGACTGTCCAGCTCGTGACAGTCACGTGCAGCCAGAGCCTGAGGGCGGCAGCAGCGGTTGTCGCTCTCAGCAGCAATCCAAGCAGGAGTCAGCAAGCCGTTCCTGCCCACACCCAGAAGGCATCTCAGGAGTTCTGTGCCTCAACTGTCACAACTCAGGAGCTAGCAAATGGGATCCATGTCAGACGGGCAAGGGAGAGATAGGGAGGCAGGGATACTCCTAGCTCCCAAGGAAGCCAATCCTAGTAATAAATCACACATGAACATACACATACACACAAACACACAGTCATACATATATAAACAGACACACGCACACATACAAACACACATACAGACATGCACACACAATCATATATACATAAACAGACACACATATATACCCATGCATACACACAGACACACAAACATAGTCACACATACATAAATAGATACACACATACATACAAACACACATACACACATACATACATGCACACACACAGTCATAAATATTCATAAACAGCCACACATACACACACAGTCATACATTACATAAACAGACACACAGGCACACATGCATACACAGACACACAAACACTCACAGTCACACATACATGCATAAACAGACACACACATACATACATACAAACACATATACACACATATGTATATGCACAAGCACACACACGCATTTGTTTTGTTTGAGACAGGACCTCACCACAAAGCCCTGATTGTACCGGAATTCCCAATGTAAACCAGGCTGTCCTTGAACTCATAGAGATCCTGCCTGCTGCCACCTACTGAGTATTTGGATGAAGATGTTTACTACTATACCTGGCCATGACAGGCATAAGTTTAACTGTCCCTATTAGTCATATGCCCAGGTTAAAAGGTTGGGCATCTTATGTGATAGCATATATAATTTATTACTATCTTCCCAATCGAGATGCATTTTATAGGTTGGGGTCATTTATATCAGAGGCAGCAGGGTTGTTTAGATCAATGGCAGTGTTACCGGGTTAGAGTGAGCGTTCTAACTGTGGAGTTGCCAGAAGTACAGACTAGCAGTTAAATAAATCCCCACACAGAAGGCAAGATGCTTTGGCTAACACTACCCACAGAACACATACTGGAGTTTATTCAGCCAAGCCTCATCCTGATGGACATCTGGGTTACTTCCAGTCGTTCATCTCAGTGAACGTTGCATTGTGTGACTGAACCGAGCTGTTTCGCACTCGCAGCAAGAGAATTCGCTTTAGATTCTTGGAGGTGGGCTTGGCTGTAGCAAAGGATCCAGGCCAGCACGTCATTCCCTCTGCAGGGGTTGAATGCTTGCGCCATCTCTCCTGTGGTTGTAAAATACAGCCTTTATGCCAGCTTTTCTAAAAGGGGGTGTTGTCGGGATCTTGCTTCTTACATCTGGTGTTAAGATCATGGTGCTTCGGTGAGCTCTCATGGGCACTTATTTTATACAAGATTAGATTTTGTTTCTCTTCCTACATTACATTTTGTTTTAATGGGGGGGGAGGTATATGCTGAGGCATGTATGGGGTAGTTAGAAGGCAACTTCTGGATGTTGCTTCTCTCTTTCCGCTGGGTCAGACCCAGGGAAATAACTTGGGTCATGAAGCTTGGTAACAGGCCCAGTACCCACTGAGCCATCTCACTGGTGTGACTCAATTTCTTCTTGCTTAATCACTTATTTATCTTTATGTGTGTGTGAGTGTTTGGCCTGCATATATGTACTTGTAGCACATGCATGCCTGGTGCCCACAGAAGCCAGAAGAGAGCATTCGATCCCTGGGAATGGGTTATAGACAACTTGTGCGCTGTTGTGTGGATGCTGGGAAGGAAACTAGCGCCTACCACAAGAGCAAGCAGAGCTCTTACCCACTGACACACTTTTCCAACCCATAACGCTTGATGTTAGAATACAGTCACACATCTCTCTTTGGAGTGTATATTCTTTCCCATGTGTATTGGGGTTTTGTCTTTTCTTCCTGTTTTAGATACCTCTATTATCTGAAAATGACCCTCTGTATTTTCAGTAACACTTACCTTCTCATAATCAGTCCCCACCCCACACCTCCAAATTGTGAGTAAATTCACTCAGATTTTCCTGCTCTATAGTAGAATTTAAACTTTTGAATAGACTATATTCTGGGGTCAAGTGGATCTTCTTTCTTTCTTTCTTTCTTTCTTTCTTTCTTTCTTTCTTCTTTTTTTAATTTCATTATTTCTAGTGTATGGGTATTTTGCATTTTGTGTGACTGCACCAAATGTGTGCAGTGCCCACAGAGGCCAGAAGAGGGCGTTCACATCTCCTGGGACTTAAAGGATAGAAGTCTGTAAGCCACCACCACCATTTGTGTGCCAGGAATTGAATCTCTGTCCTTTGGAAGAGTAGACAGTACTACACACACACACACACACACACACACACACACACACACACACACCCCTACCTTTTTTGAGACAGTGACTTTCCATGAAACCTTGACTTTTTTTAGGACTTCTATGTAGACCAGACTGGCCATCACAGAGATGCCTGTGTCTGCTTCCCAAGTGCTGGGCTGAAAGATGTGTACCATCATGCCCTGCCTGGGGCACAGTTTTAAGGTCTTAATGAATTTTAGTATCTTGTAAATGGCTATACTTTCCTTCTCGTGTTACTTCAAAATATACTTCACATGCACACTTCACTTTCAAAAATTCCAAATCAGCCTGTGACAAAATAAGAATGGAATTTTGGCTAATATTAAGTGACCTGTTGACTTGTATGTACTGGAGACTAGCTGATCCACAAGCTTCCAGAGATCCTCCCATCTCACTTTAGGAGCAGTGGAATTGCATGCACTGTCATACCCACCCTTATGTGAGTTTTGGAGATTCAAATTCAGGTCATCGAAGTTTTGCAGCAAGTGTCTGCCCACTGAATCATCCCCTCAACCCCGCCAAACTTCTCTCCTTTAGGCTAATTCAGAAGAGCCTCTCTTTCCTTTCCCATCCTCAGGTTCCCACTCAGGTCCCAATCTACCCATCCACCCATCAACCAATAAGCAATCTTGCTTTTTTTGTTAATTATGAATTGATATCAATTTAGAAAATGCACTCTCCAAGCCTTTCATGGTAGGAATAAAGATTCCTCGCAAAATCCATTTACTAAGGCGATTTAGAAGTTTCTAATAATCAGTGCCTTGGTTATAGTTTCTGCACACCTGGCATGTGTGGCGGCAATCTTCTTCCTGCCAATTAGAGAATTAAGGGAAGGTGTCTTTTCATCTGCTTCAGGGTTCCCTGCGTCTGGCATCCATCCTGTTTTAACAGGGTGACTTCTAGTGAGGAAACTGTTGAAGATGGATAGTGTTCTTAATAATGTATTTTATGTGTCTCATTAAGAACAAGGGAGGCAGAGCCATAAATACGCAGGTAATCTATTAAGGGAAATAGACCAGTGTCGAATTGATCTTGCCTGACATCAAAACTCAAAAACTGTCCTGGAACCCACTTTGCTGTGCCTGACTTTTGGCAGAGCTGATTATGGGTGAACGAGCACCCAGGGACAGGACCGTCAGTAAATAAGACAGTTTGGGAAGTGTAGGAAATTTAGCTCCTCTGAGGTTTTTGAGCTCCCTGTCCTTGACCTGAAGATGTAGCTTGGTCAATAGAGTGCTTGTGTAACAGTCACAAAGCCCTGGGTGTTAGCCAGACAGCCACATATCAAGAATGTATGCCCAACCCTTGGGAAGTAGATGCAAGAGACCCAGGAGTTCAGGGTCATCCTAGATACATAATGATTCTGAGACCAAGCCAGGCTATCTGTAAGACAAGACCAAGCCTAGTCTTAAAATGTATTTTTTCTAATGCTGGGGGAAATCAAATCTGGATTTCCGTTCACAAGTGAACATAATCGAGCCTCATCCTAGCACACACCTTAGGGAAGATCTGGGTTTTATTTACCTCTTATTTTAGGCCCATGTATTACACCTGTTGAGTGTCCTGTTTTTGTTTCTGTTGCTGTAATAAAATACCCTTAAGGGAGAGAGCATTTATTTGGACTATAGTTCTGGGTTACAGGCTCTCCTTGTGGGTAAGTCAGGGTAAGGACCTCAAGCAGCTGGTCACATCCACAGTCATGAGCAGAATGTGCCCATGACTCAACACTGTCTCTGCTCTTACACAGTCCAGGATATGAACCCAGGGAACTGTGCCACCCACAGTGTGGTGAGTCTTCCCACATCCATTAACATGATCGAGACAGCCCCCCCCCGCCCCCAGAGACGCTCACTGGCCAACCTGATATATACAGTCTGTCATTGAGCCTCTCACCCAGTTGATTCTAGATTGGGTCAAGTTGACAACTAGAACTGACCGTGAGAGTAGAGTGATGGTTGGGATACTTCTGTCACAAGTTCTTCAATACAAAAGCATCCAGCAACAGAACCACCCTTGTGGCTCAATATCCAATATTTGATCCTCCGGAGTTTCCCTTCCTGCTGCCTTTTGTCCAGGGAGCCTGGTCTGGAAGAGCTTCCTCAGTTGGTGGAGGCAGGAGTGAGCAGCATCAGTGGACCAAAGACAGGTCACTGGGAGGAGTGGAGTTTTATTGTCTGTAATGCTCAGTCCCTGGAGCAGGCCACCACTCCCGATCTAAGGCCACTTTGGAATAGAGGCTTTTCTACCCCAACCACTCTGACCCTCCCTCCTGTCACTCCTCGTCTCTCACATGCCTTGTGACTCAGTTGGTTTTGGACCTATTACCTAGTTCCTCTGTGGTACACCATACCTTGGCAGTCCCCTGGATTTGCCACACCTGTTTTTAAAAAGCTATGTTTTAAAACTTGACCGTATCATCAATTACCTTGGGCAACCTTGACCACCAGACCCTGCAGAATTTTTCAGTGTCTTGTTCATTGCAAAGCCACCACAGGGCTAGCCGAAGCTGAGGGAAGAAGAGCGGTAGGTGCTCAGAGGGCTGTCTCAAGTGAAGCAAGTCCTCTTACTTGCTTCTTCTGACTGGGTTGATGAGGGACTGAGAGAGAGTTTGGCAGGACAAGCCAGCAGCACAGGAATAGGTGCTATTTCCCCCTGGTCTAGGGAGATGGTCAGTGGGTGAGGGTGTACCGCCAAGTCTGACAACTTACATTCAATGCCTGGAACATCATGGAAGGAGAGGGCCAATGCTTGCTAGCCATCTTCAGTCAACCTGGCCACTGTCTATGGCATGTCTGCCTACCCCCCCAACACACACACAAAAAGTAGAGAAAAATTTTTCCTTCGGATGATTCCAGTGACTGCATTTGCATTGTTCTGTGAAATACTGCAGAATCCCTGTAGAGAAACATTTGTGGTGAAAGGGTGCTCCTTCGTTGGGAATACGCCTAGACAGTTAGTGACATGGAAAACGGAGCTCTCTTCAGGCCCGATGGAAGCTGTGTGAAAGAAGCAGTTGTGGGTCTTCTGATATTTGCAAATCTATTTATTGTAAATTTAGATCAAACACTTCATAACCATATGATATAGAAACCTAGCACTCTACATTTATTTTTGACAGGCTATTAACGGCTACATCAATGAACTGCCCTAATAAGTAAGTAGGTTGGCTCCCAGCTGTAGTTAGCAGTAAGGTACTGAATGAAGCCTAGCCCACTGGAGAACTGGCAGCGTGGATGGCCACAGCCAACAAGTCTTTCTAGGTGTCTGAAATATGCCCATTACCAAGAAAGGCATTTGCAAGAGGGTTCCTACTTTTGTTATGTGTTTGCTATAATCACTTCTTCAGCCCTCTGCGAGTTTTGTTCTAGAAGGCTTTCCACTCAGAAAGAAGGATTGTAGATTCTTCTGGAGACCAGCGGTTTTAATTTTAACCGTGGTATCAGCAGAATGACCAGTGTCTGGGTGGTCTCTCTGGTTTCCTGTGGATGAAGTAGCCCCGTGTTACACTTCAGGACGTTGCTCTGGAGAGCGCACGGGAATACGTGTAGAAAGTCCTCAGTAGTGAGAGCCGTCTCTGCACCCCAGCTTTGGTTACTCAAGCCGCTTCTAGCAGCCTGTGACACCCCAACAGAGGCAGCTCATAAGGTCGACTCTTGATGATTCTGCCTGTGAGCTTAATGTTTTAATGGCTGTGAGTTCTGTGGAATAAGCCTGGCATGATGCTATGGAATAAGCCATTCCCTGGCACTTGTCCCAACAATGTGTGAATGGTTTCTACATTTCCTATGCTTCAGACATATTCTGTCTCTCCATGAGAAATCGCCAGCATTAGTGGATCTTCCAGTGGCAGTGCCACTTAGACTCTACAGATATAAATAATAAGTTCAAGTGTTCTCATCCTCCAATCACCGAGAAAGTATAGAAGCTTAAAGATAAGGAGAATTTGCATCGGTTAAAGGGTCGTCGTGGGCCCAGTGCTGTGCTAATTACTTTAGAGAGCTTCATCTCCTCCTTACAAGAATCCCATGAATTGGTTAATGCCATTATTTTGATTTTTATAGTTGCTTGACCTAGGACTCAACACGGTTTCCAAACATCTAGCGGATCAAAGGAGAGTATAATAGTACTCAGCAAACGTGGTAGTTCCGATTCATAGTCAAATGCTGAGACACAGCTACTCCCTGATATCTGTTCTCATTGGCAAACGTTTATTAATGATCTACAACAGTGGTTCTCAACTAATGGGTCTTGACCCCTTTGGAGGGGGTCAAACGACCCTCTTACAGGGATCGCACATTAGATATCCTACATATCAGATATCTACACTATAAATCATAACAGTAGCAAAATTACAGTTATGAAGTGGGAACAAAAATAATGTTATGGTTGGGGGTCACTACAACATGAGGAACTGTATTAAAGGGTCACAGCATTAGGAAGGTTGAGGACCTCTGCCCTAGAACAGCAACAACAAAAATACACTACAATAGTACAGGTATACATTAGAAGCTCCACAGACATTTGGTAGAGGAAATTTATATCCATGAAATATCATTTGAAAACTAATCAGGGGTTGCATTTTTTCATGTCAATGGAACTCTTGTTACATGACTGGTTGTTGAAAAAAGCAACTTCCATAACCCTGACTGACCCTACAGCAGCAACACTGTGAACATGACTCTCTAACCCAGGCATCAGAGAAGGTATCTAGATGAGGTGTTTATGTTGGTAACCTGAGGAGTTGGCAATACTGAAGCATTTGCTACCTAATAGTTGTATAGGATCGTTTGAAACTCTCACAACAGCATCTAGTGTGTTCATGGCAGTTGCTCTACCTGAAATGTTTCAAAGGTTACTGCCAAGACCCTATTCTCTTAGCTCTCCCGGCATTATACTTTGCTGCAAGCCAGACCCACTGTGACCAATGTTCCCTTGCATGTACACGCACCAGAGCTCTCCCATGTATATGTGAAACTAGAGGAGAATCACAGTTCCTCACTACCCAAGAAAAGAGTGGGGATCTGCTGTTTTACGTCTTATCTTCATGTCTGTATTTGGAGAGTATTTTACTACGAGTCTGGGAAATGCTGTCTGGCCTTTGAGTGGAACCTTTCCTCTTTCTCTGGCAAGCACAGCCTCTGACAGCCACTGCCCTCTGCTCCAGGGGTGAATGAAAATGTCTGGCTATGTGCATGAAAAACTCTGATTGAATGAGTTCAATCACTCGGGTACTTCCTCGAAGTCAGTGTGTTTATTTTACAAAGCGTGATTGAACTAGTATGAACTTTATAACACGTCAGGACCAGGATGCTGAAAAGACATTATTGCTAAAAGTACAGTCTTTGATGACGTATACAGTAGGGTATGCACTGCAGGGAAAGATGCATAAATCCTTTAGGGCTGATTTTACATAGAGTGGAACACAGGCTTCTGAAGACCACCCATTATTTGATGATATCTTTACAGACCCTTTTCAGATCTCTGTTAGTTTAGAGACGACTGTATTTGGTTTTGCTAAGACTTGGTCACATGCCCCTTCCGATGCTGAACGTTTCTAAGAGCATGCCAAGACAGGGCTGGTCTTCAATTTGCAAGGTGCTGAGGATGGAGAGAGAGAGAGCAGCAAAGGGTGCTGCACAGCAATGGACACACAAACTAGGTGATTCACATTCAGGTATATTACATCAAACACGGGCACCCAGGGGACCCAGCCAGTGTGCTCCGTTCTCCATGGATAGTTCCCCACAGTGCTCATGTTCTGCCCTCCACATGTTAAGCCTCAGTATGCATCGTCTCCATAGCAACTTCTCTGTTTGAAGAACGGCCATTAAGAACCACATGAAACGTTGCTGCTAGAGAAAATTGTTCTGCCACATGTTTTCATTTGTGGCGGTTTTCTTTTTCTCTTTAATTTTTTCATATCTGAAGTTTGCTTGCCTAGGCTTATTTTAGCCCAGCTCATATTCTCAAAGAGGAGGGAAATAAAGGGCACACCTGCCTTGGCTGTTCTTTGCTGAAATGCCCGTGTCATATGGGTGAGTGTTCCTTTCCTAAGTAAGCACATTATGACTCTATATTAAACATGGCTATTTCTTTTTACAATGGGGCCGTGCTAATAGATTCTTGTTACCATCCAGTGTCTATGACTAGAGTAGCTCTCACTGTATTTTTCCCCATGTAATGCTGGTGTCCCAAAATAAAAACAAATCCTGAACAAGACAGGTAAAAATCAGAATATGTGCTGCTGTGTGTTAGCCCCCGAGTGCCTGCCTGCCTGTTTGCTGATTACACACATATATGTACTGGTGGGTATACATGTATGTATATAGAGGCCAGAGGGCAACCTTGAACAAAAGTAGGGAGCCCTCTAATTTGTTTGTGAAGGCAATGTGTCTCACCCCTCTGGAACTAACTGACTGGGCTGAGCCGCCTAGCCAGCAAACCAGTCACCAACCTATCTCCATAGCCCCCAAAGTGGTACACAGGAGCGATACACCATGCCTGGCATTTTATGTGGGTCCTTGGAATACGACAGGGATCCCCATGCTTGAATGACAAGCATTTTACCAACTGAGTAATCTTCCCAGCCATAAAAGTCATACTTTAAAAAACACTACTGTAGTGGGATCTGGTAGCACACACCTTTCCTCCAGTACTCCGGAGGCAGGTGGATCTCTGCGAGTGGTCTACGTAATGAGTTTCAGGCCAGCCAGGCTAGGCCATGAAACCTTATCTCTAAAACAAGTAAGCCAAGCAACCTAGAAATGCTATTTTCTCTAACTGGTCTTCCAGGTGCTCCTCAATGTCTCAGCAATGGCATCATCTTTGCCTTATCTGTGGGAGTCTGGCCTCTCTGGGGAGGCCTGCCTGGCTAGGAAGAAACGTCTCCTTCTCTTCCTTCATTCCTTGAACATACAGAGCAACACCCACGCTCACCAGTTAAGTGTAGTTAGGGAGCAAGCAAGAGTATCAAAATAGCTGATGTCAAGCATGCATGGCTGAATGGACTCAGCAGTGTGTGTGTGTGTGTGTGTGTGTGTGTGTGTGTGTGTGTGTACATGTGTATGCATATATATACATGTATATGTGTGTGCATATATGTATATGTGTGTGAGTTTATAATTTACATGTAATATTTATTGATATATAATTTATATATAATTATATTTATAACTCATGCAGATATAGATATATGCAGCAGTAGCAATAAGAAGAGAAGGCCATGAATCTGAAGGGTGTAGGAAAGGGCGGAGCTGGAGGGAGGGTATAGAGGGAAACGATGTAATTATATTTTAATTTAAGAAAATTTACACGTGAAAATTAAATACCAAATTATACTACCTGACAATACAGAGATATTAGTAGTCATTTAAAATCATTTAAAAAAATGTGGAGTTGCTTTGAGAGTTGTGTTCTCTGCCAAATCCTTTTGCTTCTAAGAAAAGCAAGCTCCAGCTGACAAGCTCTCAATGCTCAGCGGGGCTGAGTGGGGTTCTTGATTCTTCCCTCATGGGCGGCAGGAGCACTGAGGTGACAGACCCAGCTTCTGCTCTTAGAATGCTAAGGTGGCTTCTTCCACAAGTGCTGAGAACAAGCTCAGGTCCTTCTGTAGAAGCCCTGTGCTCACCAATCGATCTCCCCACTGCTGATATTTTTAACACCTTCATGAAAATATTGGTTTGGGGGCCAGCAATTTAGCTCAGCAGGTAAAGGCATTTGCTGCCAAACCTGACAACTTGAATTCAATCCCTAGAACCACATGCTGGAAAGAACCAGCTTCTTCAAGCTGTCATCTGACCTCTGCATGTGCACTGTGTAGTGAGTGTACACAGACAGACACAATAAATAAATAGAATTAAAAATAGATAGGTAGGTAGATAGATGATAGATAGATAGATAGATAGATAGATAGATAGATAGATGTTGAAAATAACACTAAACTACATACCCTCCTCATTTAGGTACAACTATTATATATTATATATTTCATATATAATATATTATACTTTATGTGGTTATATTATAAACTATACATATAAAATATATTATATACATATATATATGTACATATATGTCTTGTTATATCTTATATATCCATATACATGATTAAATACAATTATAATACACACGATTAATAAATATATTATAATAATAAATATATAATGTATTATGTATATATGTCATGAAATAGGAAGTGGTATCTTGCATTGCTCAGTTACACATGCCAACCTAGCTGAAGACTGAGGAGAAAATTTACATTCAGGATTTGCTTTTCTCCAAGGAGGTGGGTGGCTATCTCAACTAAAAATCAATATCCTTGTGTGCTGTGGTTTGCCCTGAAGTTATCTGTATTTTGATGCTAATTTCACTATCCCAAGGACAGCTGCCTAGTCACATACTCAGGAATCAGGTGACTTCACCAGAAACTTTCCCCATTGAATTTGTAAAGTACAGTTGAGGGGCAGTATACAGGAGGCCTGTCATTGGAGGAGAAGGAAGGATGGGCAAAAGAGAAGTTTGAAAGAAGAGGAGGAGACTAGCACAGAAAGGGGGAGACAGGAGAGAGGAGAGGGTGAGAAGTCATGGCAGGTGATGTTAAGATTCCGCTCTGTGCGCAAAAATACTCAATAAAATTCTGGCAAACCGAATTCAAGAGCACATCAAAACAATCATCCACCATGATCAAGTAGGCTTCATCCCAGGCATGCAGGGATGGTTTAATATAAGGAAAACCATCAACGTGATCCATCATATAAACAAACTGAAAGAACAGAACCACATGATCATTTCATTAGATGCTGAGAAAGCATTTGACAAAATTCAACACCCCTTCATGATAAAAGTCCTGGAAAGAATAGGTATTCAAGGCCCATACCTAAACATAGTAAAAGCCATATACAGCAAACCAGTTGCTAACATTAAACTAAATGGAGAGAAACTTGAAGCAATCCCACTAAAATCAGGGACTAGACAAGGCTGCCCACTCTCTCCCTACTTATTCAATATAGTTCTTGAAGTTCTAGCCAGAGCAATCAGACAACAAAAGGAGATCAAGGGGATACAGATCGGAAAAGAAGAGGTCAAAATATCACTATTTGCAGATGACATGATAGTATATTTAAGTGATCCCAAAAGTTCCACCAGAGAACTACTAAAGCTGATAAACAACTTCAGCAAAGTGGCTGGGTATAAAATTAACTCAAATAAATCAGTTGCCTTCCTCTATACAAAAGAGAAACAAGCCGAGAAAGAAATTAGGGAAACGACACCCTTCATAATAGACCCAAATAATATAAAGTACCTCGGTGTGACTTTAACCAAGCAAGTAAAAGATCTGTACAATAAGAACTTCAAGACACTGAGGAAAGAAATTGAAGAAGACCTCAGAAGATGGAAAGATCTCCCATGCTCATGGATTGGCAGGATTAATATAGTAAAAATGGCCATTTTACCAAAAGCAATCTACAGATTCAATGCAATCCCCATCAAAATACCAATCCAATTCTTCAAAGAGTTAGACAGAACAATTTGCAAATTCATCTGGAATAACAAAAAACCCAGGATAGCTAAAGCTATCCTCAACAATAAGAGGGCTTCAGGGGGAATCACTATCCCTGAACTCAAGCAGTATTACAGAGCAATAGTGATAAAAACTGCATGGTATTGGTACAGAGACAGACAGATAGACCAATGGAATAGAATTGAAGACCCAGAAATGAACCCACACACCTATGGTCACTTGATTTTTGACAAAGGAGCCAAAACCATCCAATGGAAAAAAGATAGCATTTTCAGCAAATGGTGCTGGTTCAACTGGAGGGCAACATGCAGAAGAATGCAGATCGATCCATGCTTATCACCCTGTACAAAGCTTAAGTCCAAGTGGATCAAGGACCTCCACATCAAACCAGACACACTCAAACTAATAGAAGAAAAACTAGGGAAGCATCTGGAACACATGGGCACTGGAAAAAATTTCCTGAACAAAACACCAATGGCTTATGCTCTAAGATCAAGAATCGACAAATGGGATCTCATAAAACTGCAAAGCTTCTGTAAGGCAAAGGACACTGTGGTTAAGACAAAACGACAACCAACAGATTGGGAAAAGATCTTTACCAATCCTATAACAGATAGAGGCCTTATATCCAAAATATACAAAGAACTCAAGAAGTTAGACCGCAGGGAAACAAATAACCCTATTAAAAAATGGGGTTCAGAGCTGAACAAAGAATTCACAGCTGAGGAATGCCGAATGGCTGAGAAACACCTAAAGAAATGTTCAACATCTTTAGTCATAAGGGAAATGCAAATCAAAACAACCCTGAGATTTCACCTCACACCAGTGAGAATGGCTAAGATCAAAAACTCAGGTGACAGCAGATGCTGGCGAGGATGTGGAGAAAGAGGAACACTCCTCCATTGTTGGTGGGATTGCAGACTGGTAAAACCATTCTGGAAATCAGTCTGGAGGTTCCTCAGAAAATTGGACATTGAACTGCCTGAGGATCCAGCCATACCTCTCTTGGGCATATACCCAAAAGATGCCTCAACATATAAAAGAGACACGTGCTCCACTATGTTCATCGCAGCCTTATTTATAATAGCCAGAAACTGGAAAGAACCCAGATGCCCTTCAACAGAGGAATGGATACAGAAAATGTGGTACATCTACACAATGGAATATTACTCAGCTATCAAAAACAACGAGTTTATGAAATTCGTAGGCAAATGGTTGGAACTGGAAAATATCATCCTGAGTGAGCTAACCCACTCACAGAAAGACATACATGGTATGCACTCATTGATAAGTGGCTATTAGCCCAAATGCTTGAATTACCCTAGATCCCTAGAACAAAGGAAACTCAAGACGGATGATCAAAATGTGAATGCTTCACTCCTTCTTTAAATGAGGAAAAAGAATACCCTTGGCAGGGAAGGGAGAGGCAAAGATTAAAACAGAGACGGAAGGAACACCCATTCAGAGCCTGCCCCACAGGTGGCCCATACATATACAGCCACCCAATTAGACAAGATGGATGAAGCAAAGAAGTGCAGACCGACAGGAGCCGGATGTAGATCGCTCCTGAGAGACACAGCCAGAATACAGCAAATACAGAGGCGAATGCCAGCAGCAAACCACTGAACTAAGAATAGGTCCCCCGTTGAAGGAATCAGAGAAAGAACTGGAAGAGCTTGAAGGTGCTCGAGACCCCAAAAGTACAACAATGTCAAGCAACCAGAGCTTCCAGGGACTAAGCCACTACCTAAAGACTATACATGGACTGACCCTGGACTCTGTCCCCATAGGTAGCAATGAATATCCTAGTAAGAGCACCAGTGGAAGGGGAAGCCCTGGGTCCTGCTAAGACTGAACCCCCAGTGAACTAGACTATGCGGGGAGGGTGGCAATGGGGGGAGGTTTGGGAGGGGAACACCCACAAGGAAGGGGAGGGGGGAGGGTGATGTCTGTCCGGAAACCGGGAAAGGGAATAACACTTGAAATGTATATAAGAAATACTCAAGATAATAAAAAAAATAAAATAAAATAAAAAAAAAAAAGATTCCGCTCTGTGTATTTATAGGTTGTTATTAATATTCTTAAGGGATGGATGGTACCGGGCTTTGTATGTTTTAAGTGGGCAATTATATCTTATGAATTAGATCTAAGATTATTGTGTTGTGTATTCTTTTATGTGAGGGTTTGAGTGTAGGAAAGTGTGTGGTGGCAGGAGACACTGGGCCGCCAAGGAGTTGGGATGTGTTTCCGCCAAGATATCTAGCAGATATCTTGGGGCACTGGGCTGCAGGACCTAGCAGGGTAAAAGACAACATACTTTTTATTTTTATATTTTTACAACAGCACTTGTGTGGTGAACTGCCTCTCTTGTCTGCTGTTTTGCTAAAGAGAGGCTCACAGATCCCGCTTGCTTAGTAAGTAGCTTTAGGGGACCAGACGCTGAGTCAGTAAGGACATAATTGAATAGAACGCCTCCCCTGTACATGACAAGATGACCACAATGATAGTGATGTGCATTGTTGGATACTATGAGTCACTCGGGACTTGGTTCATTTACATGCAATAAAAATTACAGCATAGGAGTTCTAAGGGGAAGAGCCAGCCCCTTAGTCTTACTTCTTCACTGAGTAAGCTTTTGTGTGGATCCCGTGAGACAGGAAAATCCTAATCAACGCACATAAAAGCCCATCACAGAGGAACTAAAATGATCTTAAGAGAGGAGATACTAATGAAAACCTTTGCCATTTGTAGCCTGGAAACACCGACATCCAGCTTGCTGGCACGTAAGGAGAACAACTCGCTTCTGTATTCCCTTGACAGAGCTGACACTGGGTACTTACTGTGAGTGCAGGATTGGGTCCAAGTCTTTAATGCATTCGATTCTTTTAATCCCCACAGTGATGCTGGTATGTTGATGCACTGTCTTGTTAATTTCTATCTGCCAGTGAGGAAACTGCCACGAAAGAGAGTTAAATAACTACCCAAAGGTCTTCCTGTGAATGGTAGACACAAGACTTAGACCGAAGCAATATAAACAGGAGCTTGTTCACACTTCAGTGTGGAATTGAACCTGACTAAACCTAGGCTTGCATCCCATGATGCCCAGATGTCCTTGTGCTTCTAGCCCTGCCTCCCTAACAGCTCTGAGGTCATAGGCAATGCTCACCCAGACTCACTTTTTAATATGGGCTCTGAGAATATGAACTGAAATTTTTATGCTTTTGAAGCAAGTTCTCTTACCTGCTGACCATCTTCCTTGCCCAAGAACTAACCTTGATGCACAGAGTCAGTTCTTCCCCAAGTCTTCCTAATTTTCCAAAATGAATCATCTCCGTGTCATAACCTCCTAACCATTAAAGATGTAAGGACTTTCTCCTTCTTCCAAAGTAAGGAAACAAAACACATTGTTCTCATGTTTTGTAAGTCAGAATATCCAGTTTTTTATAAGTTTTCAGATAGAAGTTCATACTCATCCTTTATGGGGAGAGATTTTGGGGAAAGGTGAGGGACAAAGTCAAATTCAGTGGTGATTTCTTTAGAGTTAGTGGGCTGCGTCTGAGATCTTCAAGTCTCTGCCTCAGAGAAAGAGACACTTAACAGAGGAACAAATCTTCAGTATCTACTGAGTCAGCATTTGCTGTGCATCTACTACAGACAGAGAACACTGCAAGTATCCAGGAAACACACAGACACACACACTCATAGAGAAACCCATGTTCACATACATAAATTCATACACACACTTACACACTCACAGCACACATACACATTCACACACACTAACACAAACACTCACACACACACACACTCACATACATGCTCATGAACACTCACAGACACACACAGAAATTCACACACTCACTCACATACACATTCACACACTCACACTCACGGACATATGCACATTCACACACATACCCACACATACACATTCATACACACTCATATATGCACTCACACACATTGACACACTCACACATACTCATACACATTTATACATTCAGACATTCACACACACACACAAACACACACACACACACACACACATACACACAAGCAATATACATCTTCCTCTCAAAAGTTTTACAAACTTATTGGAAAAAAATAGCTGAACAGAAAGTTGAGGAATACTATTTGATGCTAATGATTGACAGTGTGAACTGTGAAACTGTGGACCTTGCTGTAGCCAGGTTCTCTGCCTTCCTCTCAACTGCAGTTTGAGGATATGGCTTCAGAGTCAAGAGAGACCTTTGGTTTCAGTCTAATGTCCCTGTGATTTCCAGTTAACCTCTTTCAAACATTACTCAGTTGTGGCTTGAAGGTTCTAGAAGGCATGGCTTGAGCCTCACCCTAGTTAAGCTGGTCTCAGCATCTTCTGGTGCTTGTGGTCTTTGCAGAGCAAATCCATATTCTCTCCTTCATTCATCATTTCAAAATCTGGATTATGGTTCTTGGTCAAGAGCCATGATTCTCAACCTATGGGTTGGCAAAAACTCTATCTCCAAAAAAATTTATATTCTGATTCATAACAGTAGTAAAATTACAATTTTAATTGAAGTAGCAACAATTCCTTCTCTCCTCTTCTCTCTGCCCTTTTTCTCTTTCTCCGCCCCAGCCCCATGGCGACTCCCCTGCCCTCAATCCTTGAGGCCAGTGAACTCACCAGAGAGGAGCTTCCCAATTAACCTGCCTTTAATAAATGAAAATAAAAAAGAAGTAGCAACAAAATTAATTTTATGGTTGGAGGTCATTACAACATAAGGAAATGTATTAAAAGTTGGCAGCATGAGGGAGATTGAGAGCCATGGGTCTAGAGTATGCTTGTGTTTCTTATAAAAATAGAATTTTTAAAAACTGTCTTCAAAATTCTCCTTTTAGGTTTCTGAACACATTTCAGGTTTTTTTTAAAAGAACTGTTGGTGACAAGAATTGGACATACTATTTAATCATCCCAGAGAAAACAGACCTCAGCTTTTCTTAGAAAATACCCTTCTGGTAATGGAATATCAATTCCCGTTAACTCTCTTATTCAGGACAATGCACAGGGCGTATATAGTTCTGCAGATACCTACATGTTTTCAGGGGCTGCTGTGAAGCTATGTGGTTCCCATCCTAGCTGTTCAAGCTGCTTTGGGACCCAAAATCATCATCTTTAGATTTATCCCTTTAAAATTTTATCTTGTTTTATATGGATCTGTATTTAACCTATAAAATGGTTTTGATCACTGCATCTGATCCAAAGGGAACCTGAAAAGGGGGAGAAATAGAAGAATAAAATTATGCAGAGCTGGAAATGAGATCAGACTTCCATTAACCTCCCTTGAAAGACACACATTACATAACAGGATCAACCCTCTCTGGTCACTGTATCTAATTTCTGGGTTTTCCTTATTAACTCATTTGTGTAGTTTTTGAGGATGGAGTAGTGATGCTGGGACCATCAGTATCGATGCCTTCCCAGCATCTAATTATAAAGACTAAATGAAGCCTTTCTGAATGTGACTGCTGGGAGAGAAGCCTTGAGGGCTGCAAACTAGACACTTCCCTACCTCTGCTCTGATCCCTGCGGATCCTGGGCCGTTCTAAGAGAGCTTGACGTGAGCTTGGAGCAGCTATGTGATTCTTTTAGTGGGGGAGCAGCTTTCTCTGTTTCCTTACCCCACCCCAAGACTCAAGGAGAAGGATGAAAAGAATCAGATTCCATATACTCAAAAGTGTCTGAGAATTGTGCGTCATTTAACATACTGCTTTCGTGTTTTATTTATGACACTAAATTTTGTTTTGCTTAAAAACTGAGAGTGATGAGAACTAGAAGGTAAAGATCTCAAGCCCTGCCATTTTGCTTCTGTGTGTGCTGATAGACCCCACCCCGTTCTTTCCAACACCAGCGTTGTATTTTCAGGTATGTGCCCTGAAGGACATGGGGACATCCTGCATGTTAGCCAAGATTGCAAAGTGTTTCTCAATCCACTTATCCGTTCTATTGCTGCACTATCAAAATTGTCCTAATTACAGGGGCTGCAGAGATTGCTCAGTAGTTAAGAGAGCACTTAGTGCTTTTCCAGAGGACCCACCTGGTGGCCCACAACTGTCTGCAGCTCCAGTTCTGGAGGGTCAGATACCCTCTTCTGGTCTCTGAAGGCACCAAGAATACATGTGGTGCAGGCAAACAACCATATACACAAAATACATTCTGTAATATCACTGTATTATGTTGATAAGCACTCCTCTGTGTTCTTCCTTCCAGAAGTGCCTGACCTATGAATTGTCTTTCGGTTTGGTTTTGTTTGGTTTCTGTTTGGTTGGGGTTTTTTTCCATCAATTTATCCGCTTTACATCTCAATCAAAGTCGCCCCTCTCCTCCCAGACCCCTCATATATACACCTCCTTCTCCCCTCTCCTCTGAGAAGTATCAACCCCCGGGTATCAACCCACCCTGATACATCAAGTCACTGCAGGACTAAGCACACCCTCTCCCAGTGAAGCCAGGCAAGGCAGCCCCGTTAGGAGAACGGAATCCACAGACAGGTAATAGAGACATCCCATCTCCAGTTGTTGGGGGACCTGCATGAAAAACAACCTACACATCTACTGTCCTTTAGGAGGCTCCACATAGCAGCTGACAGAAGCAGATGCAGAGAACCACAGTCAAACCTTAGACTGCGCTTAGGGAGTCTTGTGGAAGAGTTGGGAGAAAGGTTGGTGGACCCAGAAGGGATACAGACTCCACAAAAAAAAAAAAAAAAAAAAAAAAAAAAAACACAGAGTCAACTAACCTGAACCCTAGGGGCTCTCAGAGATTAAACCACCAACCAAAGAACATACCCAGGCGGGGCCTAGGTCCCAGCACATGTATAGCAGACATTTGCTTGTTTTTAATGCCTTTTGAATCCTTTGTTAAATTCTGAGAGTAGCATATTCTTATCTAATATTTTAATCACACACACTGAATTTATAAAGTAATTTGATGACAATTAACATTTAAAAGACATTTGATGCTGTTGTTTGAGAAAATAACCAGTCCAGTACAGGCCCTGTGTTTTTGTAGAATTCTATAGTTTTCCAACAAGCACTTAAACACTTTTTCTAGAGTGCTTTCTAAAGTTTGCTGTCTTTTTTTTTTTTTTTTTTTGGTAGACAGGAGCGTCAGTAATTCTTTTGCCCTGTTCAGAGCTCAAATCAAGCCAAATCTTACATGACTTCATTCAAAGTTTATGACACATGTAAACAAACAAATAAAAGAGAACTAAATAAACAATTAGGCTCTGATAGCGCATCTGTGCAATGAAAGGCAGAAGCAGGAGGCTCACAGCAAGTTCAAGGTCGCTCACATCTACACAGCAAAGTCCAGGCCAGCCATGGCTACCTAAATGATACCTTGTTTCAACAAACAAAGCAAAAACTAAAAACAAAGTTTGCACTGTCTTTGTTCTTCAGGCTGAATTTAGCCAAGAATAGTGTAGAAGGAACATGAGTATCTTCCTTAACACTCTGGTGTTCTTTTATTTTTAAATTGGAGAGTTTATATATTTACATTTCAAATGTTATCCCCTTTCGGGATTTCCCCCTCTCTCATCCTACCTCCCCCTGCTTCTGTGAAGATGCTTCCCCTCCAACCATTCCCACCTCAACACCCTAGCATTCCCCTACACTGGGGAAATGAGCCTTCACAGGAACAAGGGCTTCTCCTCCTATTGATGCCTGATAATGCCATCCTCTTCTATATATGCTGTGGGAGCC
The DNA here is from genome assembly GCF_021556685.1 of Rattus norvegicus. Lineage (NCBI taxonomy): Eukaryota > Metazoa > Chordata > Mammalia > Rodentia > Muridae > Rattus > Rattus norvegicus. The sequence goes on along the minus strand of NC_141534.1, from coordinate 44,286,179 downwards.
ATGGGCTCTTTCGTTGTATGTGTACTCTTTCGTTGGTAGTTTAGTCCCTGGGATCTCTAGGGGCTCTGGTTGGTTGATATTGTTGTTCTTCCTGTGGATTGCAAACCCCTTAAACTCCTTCAGTCCTTTCTCTAACTCCTCCATTGGGGACCCCATGCTCAATCTGATGTTTAGCTGCAAGCATCCTCATCTGTGTCAGTAAGGCTCTGACAGAGTCTCTCAGGAGACATCCATATCAGGCTCTTGTCAGCATCCACTTCTCGTCATCAGCAATAGTGACTGGGTTTGGTGGCTGCATATGAGATGATCCCCAGGTGGGGCAGTCTGGATGGCCTTTCCTTCAGTCTCTGCTCCACTCTTTGTTCCTGTATTTCCTCCCGTGAGTATTTTGTTCTCCCTTCCAAGAAGGACTGAAGCACCCACGTTTTGGTCTTTCTTCTTCTTGAGCTTCATGTACTCTGTCAATTATATCTTGGATATTCTGAGCATTTGGGCTAATATCCACTTATCAGTGAGTGCATATCATATGTGTTCTTTTGCGACTGGGTTACCTCATTTAGGATGATATTTTCTATTCCATCCATTTGCTTAAGAATTTCATGAAGTCATTGTTTTTATAGCTGAGTAGTACTCCATTGTGTAAATGTACCACATTTTCTTTATCCATTCCTCTGTTGAAGGACATCTGGGTTCTTTCCAGATTCTGTTATTATAAATAAGGCTTCTATGAACATAGTGGAGCATGTGTCCTTGTTCAATGTTGGAGCATCTTTTGGGCATATGCCCAGAAAAGTTTGCTGTCTCAATTATGCCTTCTGCAAGATTGGTTCTTTAGCTGTCTTTGATGAAGCATCACCTCAGTCTTTTGGAATTTTTCTGTAGGAAGCAACACATAAATCAGCAAGCATATGCTTCCTTTTCCCCTCATACTCACCATTTCTTACACACTTGAATCGGCTGCCTAGGAAATCAACAATTTTAAATGTTGAGTATAAAAGACCTCATGGCCCTTTCCTTGTCATTAGCAGAACTATATGTATAAAAGTCACCAGCTTAACAAATATATATGCCTTCTTCTTACCTGCCCCGCATTGCCACAACAATGAAAAGAAAGGCAGGGGGAAAAAAACTTCCTGTCCTCAGGGAATTTGTTCAATGGTTGGTTAGAAAGATGTGTAAAACGTGTAGTGACCCATTGATGATGTCAGAAACAGTAATGGGGGAAATGACAGTTCATGACAGAAGCAGAATGAGTTGTAACTGTAAGTAAAACAGGTATAGAATGTTCCATGGAGAATGTAGCTTTTGAGTCAAGGCATTCGAGTGTTGAGCCCCAAGGAGGGAACAAATACAAAGGTTCGAGTACTCACTGGGCACCAGACATTGCAAAGGAGAACCAGGGTAGCTTCTGTGATTGGCTCTCATTGCGTCCTCATCACATGATGAGAGAAACTGTGGAGGCAAGAACCCCAGCTCCACTCTTGAGTATGGGAAACCGCTGGGAGATTTTTGAGCAGAGTTAGGCAGAAGACTCATTGCAGAGATGAGCATCATGTTGAGGAGGTAAGTAAAACTCAGTATGAGTTTTACCTAGAGCATCTGACACGCAACCCACCACAGTTCAGTAAACGGGGAAAAATGTCTCCTGGATTTAAAAAAAATTGGGGGGGACATTGGGATGTCTACAAAATCAATTTCAAGGGAAAGACAATGTCCCCTTTTCCTGATTGATGTGGTCTTAAATTTAATTCTGATTCTTTCTAAACAAAGACACTCGGGGGCTTCCCATAGCTAGTCCTTAAGTCTGGTGTTCTATTTTACCAGTTTCGATGTCGCGTCTCCCACCCTCTGACTTTGTTTGCTTCTGGCTAGAGTCCAGCAATACAGCGCATTACAATACAGAGTAGCACACGAGTGAATCTGTCCCTACTCCTGACGTTGTGTTTAGCTGACTGTAAAATTGCTGAGTGTCGTACTCTCAGCATATGGAAAGCATTATTTTCCTCCCTGTTTGTTAAACAGCTTACTGTCAGTCACAATCATATTTCTGTGCTGTTAATTCCATACCCCCCTTAGCTTTGTAAATTTGTGTTTTACTACAATATGTGGGACTGTGTACTTAGTTTTATTTTATTCATCCTGCTCGGCATGTGCTGTGTCCTTTCCCTTTGAGTCTTTGTTTGCTTTCTTCTGAGAACTTCCTAGCCAAGTCCCCTTAAAATATCACTTCCCCGACAATCTGTTACTTCTCTCTTTGGGCTAAAAGTATTTTTGAGTGTGTGCTGTGGTCTCTCTGCTCCCCCACTACTTGTGCCCATTTTCTTATACTTTAATCTTTTGCTTTTATCTTTACTGCATTCTCTATATGTTCCTTGGCACTATGACTTAATTTTTGCAGCTTTTTAAAAAGTATTGTACTGTATTGTAGATTTATTTTATTTTATGTACAGGGGTGTTTTGACTGCTTGTAAGTATATGTCCCATCTGTGTGCAGTGCCTGCAGGGGCTAGAAGAAGGCATCAGATACTCCTGGAACTGGAGTCAGAGGCTGCTTGGCACCACCGGGAATTGATCTGTCCTCTGCAACAGCAGCCAGTGGTCCTAACCACTGAGCACACCTTGCGTTTTCCATTTTGGATTCCTTGTGTCGACTATTGTTCCCCTTCGCTTGCCTTTACCAAGGCTTTTCGTGCCTTAATATTTCCTGTCTTCCTTCAGCCAGTCGGATTCTGAAGCAGCTGACATGAGAAAACGGCAGCAGTCACAAAATGAAGGCACGCAGGCTGTGTCTCAAGCACCCGGAAACCAAAGGCCCAACAACACCTGTTGCTTCTGCTGGTGCTGCTGCTGCAGCTGCTCCTGGTAGGTTGACCCTCAATCTAATATAAGCATGTGTGTCAAACCTCCACCCCATGGAAAGTTCTCAACCTGTTCTGTTTGTCCACGGTGTATGTAGGAATTACTGTAGATCGTCACCAATGTAAGATACACATGCCCCGAAGCAAAGTTACCTCGCTCAGAGCCTACATTTAAAATGACAGTAAGGTACAGGACGGAGAATTGGTTTGCGCCACGTTCTTTTCTGTGTGTGCTTCTTATGGCTATGGGTAAAAAAATGAGATTATAATTGTAGGATTTCTTATCATTAAACAGCAGTGTCGTGATGGTTCAAAAGCTTGGAATATTAAGGAAATATTCATGACTGTCGCACATAGTGTTAAGTGTGGTGGGGATTTTTTTGTTGTTTTTGTTTTATTTTATTTTATTTTTTTCACCATGTGCATCCTCATAGGGATTGGCCATTCGGTTGCACAGTCGGGGCACTGTGAGTCAAAGTGGTAGCTTCAACCATAGCACTCTTGCCAACAAAGGCATGCAGTGAAGAGGGAGGGCCTCTGACTTCTAAGGTCAGACACTATGCTTAGAAGGAAGATCAAGTCGGTCTAAAATCTCTGGAATTAGAGCCAATGGGTCTGATTTTTGCTGCAAGTGAACACTGACAAGCTGCAAGATGTCTGTTTATTCTTTTGCTTCCTCAATCCATAGGGAGTAAGACAAAATGGTCACCAAGGTCCCGCCTTTTACTAAGTCTCCACGATGCAGGTCTCTTTCCAGGTCCGGAGTCCCAAAGTGTACTTCATGAGATAATCAGTCAATTCAAAATTGTGCTAGTGACATGAGTATTGGAACTTTTTGTCAAGCCCTAAGTTTGGGGGTCTTTCAAGACCTAATTTTATAAGTAGAAGTTCTAGCGTAGCAGTGGCCTATTTCAAAATGTGACAAAAGGCCCAAGTGTCTGGGTTATCTCCTGCATGACTTCCACTGTTTTCCTGTATCCCTTGAGTTCATCTTTCAATGTGGTCCAACCTACTATTGCCAGGGTAGAGAATAGAGAATGTTGTCGTAGCATGTTGGTGGTTTCCCTTGATATAAAAACTGCCAGTCAGAAAACTGCAGGCTCAGAAAACCTCCATATCAGGAAGTCTCGGAATGGTTGTTTTTGTAAGCATAAAATTTGCTCTCTGAATGGTGAATTTCGGCTAGGGAAAGTTACACGTGATTAATTTGAAATTTCAACTTCAGATGGAGGAAGGAAAACTCTAGAAGAGGTTGCTAGTCTCTGTCATAATTGGGTATGTTTTGTTTCTTGTGTACACTACAGAGACTGTTAAGCCCAAGTCTTAACCCGTGAAGGACTTAGTGAGACAGGGTGGGAATTCTTAAGTCAGTCTGCCAGAGATCAGACTGGGTTCTTATCTGTTCCCAACTGTGTGAGCAATAGCAATTTAGTTCATCTTTCTGGTCTTCACAATCCTTTTCTGTCAAATAACTAATGTGAACCCATACCTCATAAAGCTATAAAATTAAATGAGATGCTACATGTGGTGCACTAAGGGGAGCATATGACACAAAGTGGGCATTTAATGTGATTTAGCTCCCCAGGCAATGGAAAATTGCAACCAGGAATAATAAAATATGTTCAGAAAGTGCAGTACAAAATTTAAAAACCAGCATGTGGAGCCAGCAAGATAGCGCAGCAGGGAAAGGGACTTGCCGTGTGAACCCAGTGACTTGAGCTTGGTCCCTGGAACCAACACAGAGAAAGGAACAAAGCAACCATGGAGAACTGACACTCCTGCCCCCCAGCATGCTCATGCTAGCACACACACACATGTGCACTCCTGTCTTCATACATGTGTGCATGCACACACACACACACACACACACACACACACACACACACACATCATATACACAGTAATGAAAGCCTGGAAGCAACAGGTAGACACAACATGGAAATCTTCCTAGGAAATAAAACTATTCTGAATTCTGTATTTCATTGGAAATATAGTTGCTCAGTGGAAAGTTGCCCTGTCTCATATTCACTTTGCCCCTGAGATTAATCATTGTTTTATTTACCTGGTAAACTTAGTTTTGTTTTGCTTTCTTTCTTTCTTTCTTTCTCTCTGTCTTTCTTTCTTCCTTCCTTCCTTTCTTTCTTTCTTTCTTTTTTACTTATTTTTATGTGTCTGAATATTTTGACTACATGTATGTTTATGTATCATGAGCCTCACTAGTTCCCAGAAAAACCCAGAAAGATGGTGTCATATCTCCAGGGCCTGGAGTTATAGGTGGTTGTGAGAGGTCACGTGGGTGCTGGGAATCGAACCCAGCTCATCTGGAAGAGTAGTCAGTGTTCCTAACTACCAGGTCACCTCTCCAGCACCCCAGTTCTTCATTAGTTTCAGAATTAAAACACTGTCCAATAACCTTGAAGTTGGGTCTCACTCTGTTAGATGTCTAATAAATACAGACATTTGTCATTTTAACAGCAGGGATGTAGTCTGAGAACCACCAATGAGGACCATTTCTTCCTTTAGATAGCTTTATATGCTGGACCTAAAAAAACATAGATGGTGCAGACCAATCACATCATGTGGCTCCTTGAGGACTCAGTAGGCAAGAGATGAATGCAGCCAGGATAACTCCTGGTATTGCTTTTATATGAGTGATATCATTTTTATCTTATCTAATTATGTGAGTATTTTGTCTGCAATGTACCACATCCATGCAGTACCTGCAGAAGCCATAAGAGGGCATCAGATCCCCTTGAACTAGAGTTGTAGATGGTTGTGAGCCACTATGTGGGACCTGGGAAATGAACATGGATTCCCCCAAAGAGCATCTAGTGCTCTTAACTGCTGAGCCATCTCTCTGTCCAGCCCCATGATATTATATGTATTAGTGTACTCTACTAACAAAAATCACAATTTAGTAAATATGGAAAACTGATAATAACATAGCTATTCGTTAGAAAGTGTGTACTCTGAATAGTTCCATGTGCTGTGTGATCTCCAGGACAGGTGGGTTGTCTGCACGAGTATCATCAGAGTTGAGTGGGTAATAACACAACCGTGGTTATGATGTCACTAAGAGAGGGATCTTTAAGCTCCACTATAATCATGGACCGCTGTTACCTATGGTCTGAATAATTCAGTATGTAACTATTCACCATGAGATTTCACATGGGCATCTATGTGACCAATGAATAATCGAACACTTCAACTCATTCATAAACATCACATTGCCCCAAAACACAGACTAAGGATCAAAAGCAAAGTAGCTTTGAGAAGCTGTGTCAGCCATCGGCTCCTTTTGAGGGACAATATTTTAGACACCCCCAAAGACATGAGGCCTTGCCTGGGTGCTCTGTTAGCTAGTCTGAAACCAGAGCCTGGTTGTTAGAAACTGGACTTGTCAGCAATGGATCATAATTGCCTAAGCCTAGGAATTAAACTTATACTCTATACATTTACAAGCCATGGAAGACACACAACAGGTAGTTTCTCTTTTTACATAAAAAATTGTATCATTTATATTCATTGTACGTAGTGATAGATTCCATGAAGACCTTTTAGTACAGATGCACTGTGTTCCTTGACTATATCCACCCTTCACCTTCTCTTTCTCAGCTTTCCCCACCCCTTATCATATTCATCCCTCCAGATATAAGCAGTTTGCTTTCTCAGAAAGCACAAAAATCCAATTGCACTGAAGTTTAATTATAAAATTTGTTTTCATAATTACACGTAAAGTTTTTTTTCTTAGAATTTTATTCTCTTTAGGAAAGAACATTGTAAGGCCTCTTTGTTAGAGTGAGAACTTAAAAAAAGAAAAAAGGAAAACAAAGATATGTTCCTTAAAACTCCTAGGCTAGGTCAAAGGAGCAGAACAAAATGCACCATGAAAAAAATGTGACTTCCAGCCTGAAAAGCGTTAGGAACCAAAACGTGAAACAACTGTCACCATGGATGGTGACTACTGTCATGTAGCTTGTTTTGCTTCCTTTTAAGGAAATAAAGGGCCAAAAAAATAAAATAAAATAAATGCCTGTGTCTAGGAATGAATGTAAACACTTTACTGTAGCTCCACAATGTGGACTTTTAAAATAATGTAGCGTTTCTTTCAAGTTCGCATGTCTTGGCATACTTCACTGACAGCCCGTCTCTCAGTTTTTAATTTACCCCTCCTTGTGAAGTTATCACACTGCACTGTGGAAATCGATTAGAGGGGATTCCTGCAGTATATCACTCCAGCTTCCCCCAAGTCCAGAGCATGGCATACTTCATAATGACCACCATGAACTATCCGCCTCCTTTTGAAAGAGCCACTTTCTTCCTTAACGACGTCTCTTCGTTTCAAGCCCTCATGGCCTCCTTTTCAAGAAGGAATGACAAGAAAATGAGATTTTAAGAAAATGAGTCTTTAACTGTCTTATACATGGGCCACAAATGCCCTAAGTACAGTGAACAAAATCTGCACACAAGCTGAACATTTTCTGCAAGAAAAAACGGGGTGGTAGGAACGCTGACAGCATCACTCATCTGAAGGTTCAAGGTCAGCCCTAACTTACTTTTTTAGCTAGAATGATTTTTTTTTAAACCGGGGAAGACTTTGAAACAACCTGCAGGCTCCTCACCACCAGCTGTCAGGATGGCATAGAAGCATAGAAGTTGCTGAAAAACTTGCACCCAAGATAACATGTGCACAAGTGCACTGGAGACTAGAAGCTTCTGTGTTTGCCCACATAAGGGGCACAAAGAAGGTCAGAGAGTAAAGCTTCCAAATATTTCTCTGACCTTAAAGCTAAGGTCCAAATGTTTGGTGAAACTTCTCATGATTGTGGAGGTTTTGCATTAAAATAATTCAGGCTAACCAACCAAAGAGCATACATGATGGGCTGGACGAAGACCCTGGCACATATGTAGCGGATATGTGTCTCAGTCTTCATGTAGATCCCTTGATAACTGCAGCCACGGCTGTCCCTAAATATGTCACCTGTCCGTGGAATACATTCTTCTAACTGGGCTGCCTTGTCAGGCCTCGGTGAGAGAGGACATGCCTAATTCTCCAGAGACTTGATGTGCCAGGGTGGCGGAATACTTGGGGGAGGGGCATCTTTACCCTCTCAGAGGAGAAAGAGGAGGGACTGTGGGGAGGGGCAGCAAACTGAACATAAAATGAATGAATTAATGAATGAGTGGATGAATGAATTAATGGAAATAATAATAGTAATTCCAGCTAGTGTCACCCCAAAGTCACAGATGTTAACTGTCTCTTGAATGTCTGCCTGTTTTTAAATGGTGTCCGTTAGAACTCAAGCACCATGACCTACCAGTCCCTGATGCTCACCCACTCTCTGTTTGACAGTGAGTGATGATCAGCATCTTACTGAAGATTTCTATTGCTGTGATAAAGCTCTATGTCCAAAAGCAACTTGGGGAGGAAGCTGCATTTCATCTTATACTTCTCAGTGATGGTAACAGTCCATCACTGAGAGAAGTCAAGGCAGGAACTCAAGTAAGGGAGGAACCTGGAGGCAGGAGCTGAAGGCAGATACCATGGAGGGGTACTGCTTACTCAGCCTGCTTTATAGAATCCAGGACCACCAGCCCAGGAGTGACACCTCCCACAGTGAGCCGGACCCTCCAATGTCAATCACCAATTCAAAAGAAAAACTGTACTACAGGCTTGCTGACAGGCCAGTCTGATGGGGGCTGACAGGCCAATCTGCCAATCAAGGTTTCCTCTTTCAAGAAGACTCTAGCTTGTATCAAATTGACATAAGGCACAGTCAGATCATGGCTCTAGGGAATATAGGAGCCCTCCCGAGCTCCCATTTTCAGTCTCCATTTTCCACTGCTTTGCTCTCCCTGTAGTTATTATAGTATTAGACCTAGTATTGTGATTTGTAGATGAAAATATTCCCTACCGGTGCATGTATTTCATCACTGGCTGACAAGCCTGTTTTGGAGGCTGCATAAACCTTCAATGGTAAGGCTTAACTGGCAGACACGGACGTGTTGGTGTGGACCTTTAAAGGCTATTGCACACCTGATTCAAGTCTACCTCTCTCTCTCTGCTTCCTACCTGGGCTGGAGGGAACGCTCACCAGATGGTCCCCATCTGTACAGAAGCTGTTTGGGCGGGCATGCCTCCCCTGCTACAACAAATTAATGTCCTCTGAGGCCAGGGTCAAAATAAACCTCACTCTTTATACTCCACTGTCAGGTATTTGGCCGTAGCAGCAGGAACAGTAACTGACACACTTAGACAGAAACTTTTGTTTGAGCCAGGGATGGGTAGCCCATGCCTTTCATCCCAGCACTCAGGAGGCAGAAGCAGGTGGATCTCTTGAGTTCAAGGCCAGCACGGCCTACAGAATAAATTCTAGGACAGCCAGGGCTACACAGGGAAACCCTGTTTTGAAAAGTCCAAAAGGCAACACAAAAATAAAAACAAACAAAGAAAAAAACCTTTTTTTTAAAAAAACAAAACTATCTTCACTAAAAAATGATGATGGTGGTGATGATGATAGTGGGGGTGATGATGGTGGTGATGATGATAGTGGTGGTGTTGATGGTGGTGGTGATGGTGATGGTGATGATGATGATGGAAATATGTTTTAATTCCATAGGTCTGAAAACATACCTGCTGTAAAGCTGGGATTAAATGGCAGGCCTCTTAATATCCAGTGCATTGACTAGCCCCCATTACTATGCTACTTACAAACTTGGCATTCCCCTTTGATGTGAGCCACTGAGAAATTCAGCTCTCCCAGCCTAACGCACAATCCTGAATGCTACTTGGGGTATTGCTCACTGGATTTGGCCAGTGATACTAGATTCTTTGTAGGAAAGATTGGTCACAGAATAAATTTAGTAAATTAAGCTAGTCCTTTGAAACTAAAACTGTCTTCCGTTTTAGATGCATTAGTTCCCAGAATTCCCAGACCGTGGGATAGATCTCACTAAGTAAATGTTGGGACCTTCACAAGCATGCTTTTGCTTGTCCCTCCCTCCTTTTTAAACAAGCACCGTAGCCTCTGAAATTCAAAACAGTGCAAAAAGAATGTCCTATTTTCTCCTCTGATGCTGTCATGCTGAAGCTCCCTGCCAATGGAAACACTAAGATGCATGCTTTCAAAGCCAAAGGGTATTTTTTGAAAAAAGAAAACAAAAATCCAAGTCTGCACCATGGTGAAGAAACCACTCCCTGGAAATATGGAGACTTACAATATGCTGAATCACCTCATCCGGGGTAGCAGCAAATAAGCAAGTATCCCCTGTGTACCCCTCGCCCACAGTGAGCTGACTCATCCCGCATAGAGTAAGCCTCTCCCAAACATTGATTTGTTCTGCACCGAATGTCTAAAGCACCCACAAGAGGATCATCATGGACATAGCTTACATAGAGGTCAAGGTGTGGAATTCCATCTCACAAGGTTGTGGGGGAATTTCCTGAATAGCTCCTCTCAGCTACGCAAACTTTACCCAATCAAAAGGCTGGTTACCAATTGATGATAGGTTTCCTAGTCCCTATGTATGAGCCCAAGAGTGGGCATTAGGACTCTGGAACTTGTTTACAGCCTTCATTCATTAAGTCACAAAGTTATGGTTGGTCAAGCACAATGGGTGCTTTTGTTGGCACACTTTTGTCTTCTCGGCACTTGTTCACCAGGTTGTCCCTGCCTCCACGGTGGCAGAGAAGGAAGTCATTAGACCATCCAAACATTGGTATTTGTTTTCATTACCAGGTTTAGCCCTTCATAGTGTTCAGTACTATGGCTGCTTCCCATCATATCTAACACAGACCTGACAGGCTCCCATCTACTGTGACACTGTCAAAATAAAAACTAAATTGGCCTGTGTCTGTCCCAGGTGTATTCCATCAACCAGTCTTGAAATTTCATTTACAAAATAACAAAAAAGTAAATATTTCTTCTGTGGCTGAAGAGATGGCTCAGTTGTTGAGAGTGCTTGCTGTTCTAGTAGAGAACTCAGTTTCAGTACCCAGTACCCTTATGGCAGGTTACCACCATCCTTAACTCCAGTCCCAGGGGATCCGGTACCCTCTTCTGGTTTCTGTGGGCACCAGGCACACATTCGGTGTAGTTAAAAGTGTGTAGACCAAACAGTCATCTACATAAGATAAAAATAAATGAATCTTTTAGGAAAGGATATTTTTCTTTTCTTTTTTTTTTTATTCATGTATTATATATAAGTACACTGTAGCTGTCTTCGGATACACCAGAAGAGGGCATCGGATCTCTTTACAGATGGTTGTGAGCCACCATGTGGTTGCTGGGAATTGAACTCAGGACCTCTGGAAGAGTAGTCGGGTGCTCTTAACTGCTGAACCATCTCTCCAGCCCCAAGGATATTTTTCTAAGTTTCACATTGCACAATTTAGATGTCCTATGGAAAGAATGGAAGTAACGAAATAAAATAACAGATAAAAGTATTGTGTGTGGAATATTTGATAGCATAAAAGAAAACGCAACATTGCAAAAGAACAGAAGAGAGAGGATTAATTTGCGTCAGCTCGGGTAAAGAGGAAGCCATCTTGGGAGCTAAGACACCTCCTGTGTACATTAGCCAGTTCAGTGCAGAACAAACAAAATGGCCTGCCTCAGTGGCAGCAATAGTGATTTATATGGTGTGGGCACCCTGAGGTGGGGAAAGGAAGAAAGAAGGCTGTGCAGTGAGCAGTGCCATGAGAGGGAAGGACCCGGAGGGGAGTCAGATGGCACCGCACCACATCATTGGCTTTGGAAAAAGGATGCTGTTCCCCTCCACTGCCTTGCCCTGTGGCATGTAAGAGAAACAGCCGGTGTAAAGCTCCCTGGAGGGGCAGTGCTGGGTACCAGGGAGAGCAATGTGAGGAGGTAGGGGTGGCGGGGGGAAGAAGAGATGTGTCATGGAAAGGTAGTCTCTCTGAGGACAGTCTGAAATGACACCTGCCAGTAAAGAAGCCCAGAGTCCTGGCCCAATAGGATGGTGAGATGGCTTAGTGGGTAAAGGCACCTGCCGCCAAGCCCCGAGGCCCTGAGTTCAGTCCCCCAGGTGGTGGTAGAAGAAGAGAATGAACTACATAGACCCATACAGCAGATGCAGAAATACGCAATAGACCCATACAGCAGATGCAGAAATACGCAATAACAAGTTTGAAAGGTGACTGTATGAGCAGTCAGGAGGCAAGGAGAGAATAGAGAGAACCATGCCAGTATTCTGCTCAATTTCTCCTTCTCTCTTCTATCCACTGAGGAGCTAATCCCAGGTACTGGTGCTGCCTGCCTTTAAGATGGATCTCCCCATGTGACTCAACTTAAGAGATTTACAAGCGTGACCAGAGTTTGACCTAATCTACATGCTCCCTAACAGGCATTCACAGAGCATTGTCTCTTAAGTAATTCTAACATGGTGTCAAGTTCATAATCAATATTAATTATCACATGCGTATTTGTATTAATATCTATATAGGATATATGGCCATCCATGGCACGGATGGGTGCCAGCATCTGTTGCTAAGTAGAAACCAAATACCTACCATTATTAGAATTTTTTTTATAAAACCATATATATTACATAAAATATGGGCACTTTCCAATTATTCATTCTATAGGCGTCATTACAATGGTAGCCCCATGTGTTTCACTATGAGTAGAAGCCACGCCTGCCACACTTGAGGATAACACACAAAATTCTCATGGTATTTTTCCCTTAAATAAAATTGACTTTCTGGAGGCAACACCAGGTAGGGGAAGATTAGCCAACCTGGGATTAGACCAGTCTGGTTTGTCCTGGTTTGTCACATGTAAACATGAGGTGATGGCCAACCACTTAATCCCTCCAAGCTTCAGCTACTCCATTAGTGTCACATGATTAAGAGCATAAACAGGTCTTCATGTGCATACACACATGTTCACACGTATGTGAACCTGCATGTATGTTCACGTACATGTACGAAGGCCAAAAGTTAACCTCAACTGTCTTTCCTCAAGAGCCATCTACCGTGTCTGTTGAAATAGAGCCTATCACTGGGCTCTGGTTCTCAACAGTGAGGCTAGACTTGAAGACTGGTGAGCCCAGGGATGCTCCTGTCTCTACCTCCCTATCTGTGGGATTACAGCTGTGTACCATGTTTTATGTGGATGCTGGTACTGGACCTCAGGTCTTCAAGGTTGTATAGGACAAGCTTATTTCCCAGCTCTAGTGCAGATATGAACCTTTTATTTAGCCTATGGTCTACACATGAATAGTCCATAATGAGGTTATTCTGACCTCTTCACAAGTCTCAGTGTGAAGGGATTTCCTGGACATTGTGAAGATTTGCCCTTTGGATGCTTGCCAGTGTTCTCCTTAGTATGCCTTTGGTTGTTGTAACCTATGCTGCTGCTGCATTCTCTATCACTGCATCCCACCCACTCCACCCCACTTGGGCTTTCTGACTAACTAAAATCTTCTCGAAGGGTGTAACCACACAGCTAGAAAACCCTCAGAGCCTCAGAGCCATCTACTGCCCTCAGGTTTCTCTGCAGCTTAACATTGTTACTGTCAATCAGGCCTGTCCCCAAATGTGTCCCCCACTTCCATTCCACAGAAAATCACACGCACATGCTAACTGGGAAATCCCAGTCAAGGCATGAATGAGGAATGAGTCAATGCCCCTGCCAACTATCAACCACACTATTTCTGTACATCAGCTGCTAGGGCTGTAATGTTTCCACCCTGCTGGTCATGGTAGGAACACAGTCTAAATCACAAGCCAGAGCTGCAGTCTGATGGGTACATTTAAAGAATAGGGTGATTACTCACACTCCATTTCCAAGACAGCGTCTGTTCACTAAACCGGCGTTGATTTGCCCTGCTCAACCCAAGGTACTTGTTTTTCTACAAAAGCATTCACTAACTTGCTTATACATCACAAAGATGGGTTGAAGGAGAAACTCAAAACAGCTTTCCAACCACTCTGAGACTAGAAGAGCCCAGTGGTTGCTTTTCTCTTATGCTGTTATCTATAGTTTTGTACCAGTAATTATCTTCATTTTGAGGAAAAACAAAGATTTCCCCTTCCTGCAAAATAAGAAATGTTGATCCTCTAGCTGAACGTCAGCTTAAATAGATCTAGACTTTAACCATGTAGGTTCTTGTACGGTAAGTTAGTAATTCCACAGCTAATAAGCCTGTCAATGAACCTAAAACACTGTATTAGGGCTGGGAAGAAATTTTAACCCATAGAGAAAGGATATTTTTGAAACCTATCTTTAAAAGCATGTGTGTGCATGGAAATCAAGAACAAAGAGAGATTGAGTCACGATGAAAAAGTGTAATTTTGTTTTCTATGTATTAAAAATTAAGTTAATGGTTTTTTGGTTCATTTGTTTTGTTTTTCTGTTTTTTGAGACAGGGTCTCACTATGTAGCTTTGGCTATCCTGGAACGCTCTTTGTAGATGAGGCTGACCTGAAACTCATAGAGATCCATCTGCATCTGCCTCCCAAGTGCTGGGGTTAAAGGCATGCGCTACTATGCCTGGCACAAAGTAAATCTCTCTGCCAAGCTAAGCAGAAAATAAAGTAATGTGGAGAATCTACTCTCATGATGATTCTTTCAAAACACTGATAGATAGATAGATAGATAGATAGATAGATAGATAGATAGATAGATAGATAGATAGATAGATAGATAGACAGACAGACAGGTAGATAGGTAGGTGGGTGGTTTGGTAGGTAGGAAGGTGAGTAGCTAGATCTTTAGCTAAGTGTACGTGACCATTTTCCATACTTGTACTGATGATATGAATACGATTTTGCCAGCATTGTTTTTTTGATTTGTTTTATTCTTCTCGATGTTTGTTTGTTTTTAAGACAAGGTTTCTCTATGTAGTCCTGGCTGTCCTGGAGCTTACTCTGAGCCTGCTTCTGCCTCCCAAGTTGAGTGCTGGAATCAAAGCTGTGAGAAAGCACACCCAGCAGTGACTGCATGTTTTCTTAAATTTCCTTTTCCTGAATGAAGTGACCGGGGGCTGGAGGGTGTTCAGTGTCAAAACCTAAAGAAGGAAAGAGCCCCAGGTTTGCACGCCCCCCCCCATCTTGATTGAAAAACATTCATTCCATCCACAGAAACACTGGACAACTGTTATCAAAGTCCTTGGAAGGGCAGAATTACCAAAATATCTTACATGTAAGAAAATATTTATTTGTCAAAATAAGGGTAATTACACTCAGATTTTTTAGCCTGACTTAACTTTGTATTCCTGAGGTAGCACAGCCATCTAGTGGAGAGAACTTGAATAGCAGATTCTCTTACTGTAGGGATTTAAAGATGAAGCAAAAACAAGGTGAATGCATTCTCTTTTTTTAATTTTTTTTATTTTTTTTTTTACTCTTTATTAACTTGAGTATTTCTTATTTACATTTCGATCGTTATTCCCCTTCCCGGTCTCCGGGCCAGCATCCCCCTAACCCCCCCTCCCCTTCTATATGGGCTTCCCCTGCCCATCCTCCCCCCATTACACCCTCCCCCCAACAATCACGTTCACTGGGGGTTCAGTCTTGGCAGGACCGAGGGCTTCCCCTTCCACTGGTACTCTTACTAGGCTATTCATTGCTACCTATGAGGTTGGAGCCCGGGGTCAGTCCATGTATAATCTTTGGGTAGTAGCTTAGTCCCTGGAAGCTCTGGTTGGTTAGCATTGTTGTTCATATGGGGTCTCGAGCCCCTTCAAGCTCTTCCAGTCCTTTCTCTGATTCCTTCAACGGGGGTCCCATTCTCAGTTCAGTAGTTTGCTGCTGGTATTTGCCTCTGTATTTGCTGTATTCTGGCTGTGTCTCTCAGGAGAGATCCACATCCGGTTCCTGTCAGCCTGCACTTCTTTGCTTCATCCATCTTATCTAGTTTGGTGGCTGTATATGTGTGGGCCACATGTGGGGCAGGCTCTGAATGGGTGTTCCTTCTGCCTCTGTTCTAAACTTTGCCTCCCTATTCCCTGCCAAAAAGCAAATACACCCAGGAGGAGTAGAAGGCAGGAAATAATCAAACTCAGAGCTGAAATCAATCAAGTAGAAACAAAAAGGACCATAGAAAGAATCAACAGAACCACAAGTTGGTTCTTTGAGAAAATCAACAAGATAGATAAACCCTTAGCCAGACTAACCAGAGGACACAGAGAGTCTGTCCGAATTAACAAAATCAGAAATGAAAAGGGAGACATAACTACAGAATCAGAGGAAATTCAAAAAATCACCAGATCCTACTACAAAAGCCTACATTCAACATAACTTGAAAATCTGCAGGAAATGGACAATTTCCTAGACAGATACCAGGTACCAAAGTTAAATCAGGAACAGATAAACCATTTAAACAACCCCATAACTCCTAAGGAAATAGAAGCAGTCATTAAAGGTCTCCCAACCAAAAAGAGCCCAGGTTCAAATGGGTTTAGTGCAGAATTCTATCAGACCTTCATAGAAGACCTCATACTAATACTATCCAAACTATTCCACAAAATTGAAACAGATGGAGCACTACAGAATTCCTTCTATGAAGTCACAATTACTCTTATACCTAAACCACACAAAGACCCAACAAAGAAAGAGAACTTCAGACCAATTTCCCTTATGAATATCGACGCAAAAATACTCAATAAAATTCTGGCAAACCGAATCCAAGAGCACATCAAAACAATCATCCACCATGATCAAGTAGGCTTCATCCCAGGCATGCAGGGATGGTTTAATATACGGAAAACCATCAACGTGATCCATTATATAAACAAACTGAAAGAACAAAACCACATGATCATTTCACTAGATGCTGAGAAAGCATTTGACAAAATTCAACACCCCTTCATGGTAAAAGTCCTGGAAAGAATAGGAATTCAAGGCCTATACCTAAACATAGTAAAAGCCATATACAGCAAACCAGTTGCTAACATTAAACTAAATGGAGAGAAACCTGAAGCAATCCCACTAAAATCAGGGACTAGACAAGGCTGCCCACTCTCTCCCTACTTATTCAATATAGTTCTTGAAGTTCTAGCCAGAACAATCAGACAACAAAAGGAAATCAAGGGGATACAGATTGGAAAAGAAGAAGTCAAAATATCACTATTTGCAGATGATATGATAGTATATTTAAGTGATCCCAAAAGTTCCACCAGAGAACTACTAAACCTGATAAACACCTTCAGCAAAGTAGCTGAGTATAAAATTAACTCAAATAAATCAGTAGCCTTCCTCTACACAAAAGAGAAACAAGCCAAGAAAGAAGTTAGGGAAACGACACCCTTCATAATAGTCCCAAATAATATAAAATACCTCAGTGTGACTTTAACCAAGCAAGTGAAAGATCTGTATGATAAGAACTTCAAGCCTCTGAAGAAAGAAATTGAAGAAGACCTCAGAAGATGGGAAGATCTCCCATGCTCATGGATTGGCAGGATTAATATAGTAAAAATGGCCACTTTACCAAAAGCAATCTACAGATTCAATGCAATCCCCATCAAAATACCAACCCAATTCTTCAGAGAGTTAGACAGAACAATTTGCAAATTCATCTGGAATAACAAAAATCCCAGGATAGCTAAAACTCTCCTCAACAAAAAAAGGACTTCTGGGGGAATCACTATCCCTGAACTCAAGCAGCATTACAGAGCAATAGTGATAAAAAAAATTAAAAAAAAAAACTGCATGGTCTTGGTACAGAGACAGACAGATAGACCAGTGGAATAGAATTGAAGACCCAGAAATGAACCCACACATCTATGGTCACTTGATTTTTGACAAAGGAGCTGAATGCATTCTTATTTCATTACCTAACATATGATTGTACAACCCGAGATTTTGTGATGTGGCATAGTGCGATTGGCTGACTCTCTTGAGACCTGTGTATTTAGCCCAGACTGACCTTCAACAAACTTACTATCGTTGACCTTCAACCTCTGAGTCTCCAGCCCATGCCTCCCCAGTGTTGAGACTGCAAGCCTGCTCCACCACACCTGGTTTCCAGCAGACCTGGGAATTGAACACAAGTCTTCGTGCATGTTAGGTACACATTCCACCAACCGAGTGACATCCCCAATCCCAGCAGTGCGTTCTTTTGTTTGCTTTAGCATTTCATTAGACACACTAAACGTATACACTTCTGTTGCCTGAAGTTTACAGACACAAATTGTACAAACTATTTGGTCCATTGACACCATCCAAAACCAGGTCATCCTACAAAAGTGTGGAAATGGTGATTTCTCCATCCTAGGTTTAAAACTGACATACTCTGTATCAGAAATGGAAGGTGTTCCTCCCACGGAGTTAAGATCATCCCCCTTTTGAGAATGATAAAAAAGATAAAAACATCCCAGACAGCTTTTATAGCAAAAGGTGGTGGCCCTGCTGTAGAGGAAAGCATACCGGAGACCAGGCGGGAAATTAGAGGTCAGGCCCAGCCTGCTGCAGTTGTGGGTGCTGCACAAGTCAACCTGAGTTTCTGTGTCTTTGCAAATCAAGAGGTGCTGGTTGGTGAGTTAGTCCGTAGTGCCTGAGGAGGGTGGTGCCTTTCTGAGTTGGCCGTGGAAATGGATTAATTGTGTGCACTTTACTGATTACTCACTTGCATGTTGCATAAGTATGTGCAATCATCTGCTCTTCCTGCATCACCACGGCTACTGCAAAGGTTTTGAGCTGTTTTCCACTCTCTTCTAGTGTCGTTTCTAAAAACTGTTTTCTTACAACAGTTGACCATCTTCCAAATGGACTGCATTATCTCTGATAATGAGTGAGGAAACCCATTGTTGGCTTCAGGTGTTTCTCTCTTTCTACGATCCACAGTGGACAAGCAGTCCACCATCCACAGCCAGAGCCCGCTGTTCTTATTCTCTGGAATGGACTAAACACATTTCCCCCTTTTCAAAGTCACCATGCTCTAATTCGTCTTCACATTTGCCTTGGTTAATTTAACCTGAGATGTTGATGTTCTCCTCCCTAAAGTGTTTAGACTTCTATCAAGATTCCCAGAGTGAGCACTGTGGGTGTGTCTCATTGTCTTTGTGCCTAAGGTTGGAAGATAGAAATGTTAATTTAAATGTTACCTACCTACCTTTAGTCCCAATACTCTGGAGGCAGAAGCAGGCTGATCTCTGTGAGTTCAAGACTAGCCTGGTCTACAGAAGGAGTTCCTGAGAAATCCTGTCCCGGGAAAGAAAGGAAGGAAGGAAGGAAGGAAGAAAGAAAGAAAGAGGAAGAGGGGAAGGGAGGGAGGGAGGGAGGGAGGGAGGGAGGGAGGGAGAAAGAAAGTTACCTAGTTACCTAGGTAGAAGGTGGGAAAACAACAAAAACAAAAACATACCTAAGGAAGGAACAGTTGATTGTGGCTTACAAGATATAGTCCATCATGGCAGGAAGATCAAGACAGCAGGAGCAGGAAGCAGCAGGTCACATGACATCCACAGTCAAGAAACATCAATGAATGTGTCTTAGTGTTCAACTCACTTTCCCCATTTTGATAGTCTACAATTCCCTACCCAAAAGGAGTCCCACCTACAATCAAGACAGGTCTCCCTGTCCCAACTAATAGAATCAATATAAGCCCCGCAGGCAAGCCCAGGAGTCCATTCCCTGGTGGTTCTCGGTTCTGTCAAATTGACAATGAACTTTACAAAACAGAGCGTTTTGAGAACTCACAGCTCTATGCTTGGTGCCTTCAGTTTCAACTTTTCAAACACATCGATGGCTTGAGATGTTGAGGGTAAATAGGAGTCATAATTTATTACCATCAAAAACAGCTCCAAGCCTCCATGCCTAGGGATCCTTGGAACAGAAACAAGAGAAGTGATTGTAGTTGGGTCAGGATCAGGTCAGGCAGGCAAAGCAGAAGCAATTCCTTGCTTATTTTCTCCAACTCAATCTCTAGATAATTTTTTTTTAATTTTCAGTGCTTCCTCCTCTTTTCCCTCTCCCTCTCCCTCTCCCTCTCCCTCTCCCTCTCCCTCTCCCTCTCCCTCTCCCTCTTCCTCTCCTCCTCCCTGTCTCTCTTTCTGTCAGGGATGCACATGTGTGCATCCATGTTTACATGACAGAAGACAGGCATGCTCGAACACTAGAAGCCCAAGATTGATGTCAAATGTCTAGTTTTCCAACTTATTCTTTGAGACATGAGACAGAGCCTCTCCAACAAGCCCAGGAGCTCACCCATTTGGCTGGCTTTTCTAGCCAGCTGCCTCTGGGGATCCTCCTCCTATTTTCCGAGGCTCCCACTGCTTAAGTTCAATTTTTTTATTGAAGGGTAAGACTGTGCTCAGTATTAAATTAAGGGCGGCACTCGTGGTGAACAGTTAAGCATTTACTGAATGACTGTCATAACTAGTTTTAGTCCAAATGTGTACCCATATTTTACCATCTGTACAAACGAGAGATGTAAACACAATCCAATATTTATGCGGATGGCTCTAATATGGTAGCATTTGCGGTGTTTGTAAACATCACAGGAACAGACAGGGGAGCCAGGATTTATGCTCAGAATCGTGTGAATCATGCCCGTGGACTCCAGATTTGTTGCTCTACAGCAGAGGCAGAGGGAAGGGATTTCTAAGATAGGTTGCCTGAGATGAGCGGTAACCTCGGTTTTGTGCTGCACATTCTCTGGGACGCTGTATGGGAATGAGTGGCTTCCTATTGCAGTGAGATCTTCGGTAAAAGTGACAAAAGGTGCATATTTGATGTATGAAGGATGTGACAGATATGTCAATATCTCACCCAAATGCCCACTCAAATCCCAGAGAAATACCTTTACTCAGCCACCGAGAGAAACTGGTGGATCTCATCAAGGACACGTGTCATACCTAAATGCATGGCAGGTAGAGACGGCCATGGCTTCCTAGGCTACCTCAGATTTCAAGCATGGTCTTAGTATCTCCATGCTTAGATTGAATCAAGCCCGCCTGTTCTCTGGGTCTCTCTCCTCTGGCTACATGGCATTAAAGACTTTGCTTCCCTAGCCCTGGCATGGTGGCCTTTCTGGGCTCTCCTTGGAGTGTTGGCAATATCAGTGACTCTTGGAACCAGCTAGGTGTTGCTTCTGCTTTCTAGAGTCTTTGGACTATGCCCCTTTACTCAGGGGATTACGTACCCAGGGTATCTGTACCAGCAAGCTTGCCACTACACCCCAGAGTGGGGTGAGGAAACTGTATCTTACTTCATTTTTAAGTTTTTCTTTTCCTTTGAGGTCTATGGTGCATCAAAATAAAGGCTCTTTCCCAACATCGATTAATCTCTTTTCTACCATGAGTATACTTTCTCCAGTTAATTTTCCCACCTCGTTAAACTCAAAGGCAGCGTCACCAATAGAAACCTGAAGTCTTTAGATCCTTCCCTAAGCTACATTCTCTCCATCTTTACCTCCCCCAACCTGACAGTTCAAGAATATGTTGATGAGACACTGTCTCTCAGTATCTCTAGCCAGACTTTCCAGGTTGAGAAGGACTCCTCATGAGTAACCCCCAACTCCAAAGGCTTTGTTTCTACCACAATCATATTTAATGGTATATGATGACTGTAAACACTCAGTAAAAGTGCGGGCTACAGAGTTCAAACGCTAGCCATACAACACAGCTGGCACTCAACCTGCCAGACCACTCCAACCTTTACTTTCCTCACATGTAAAATGGGGATAATAATGTCAATGCAAAGAGAATGGTATCACTGAAAGAGAGCTTCCACTGAATGAATGAACCAATGAAAGACATGTCATGGCACCTTCTTTTGCTTTGGTTGGATTCTCATGAGGCCCGTCATCTTAGACTCAACAGAAATATCATTTTATTAACTCAGGAGTTTCAGTTTCTACTGAGGAAGGACCACTGAGTCTTTCTTCTACCTTCCTTTTTGACAGGCAGGTAGGTGTCTTAACCAACTAAGGCCTGGAACTGCCCCACCTTCCCTTATGATGGTCTTTTTTTCTCCCTGGGTGATGCACACATAGGCCAGACTAGTCCGGATTAAAAGCAGATAAAGGCAGATTTACTAGGAAGCAGCTCTGGGATAGAGCTCAGTGAAGTCGCACATCCAGGCTAAAGCAAGGGAGTTTTATAGAGCTTAGTCGAGGCTCGAGGACGCGCCAGCGATTGTGTCTATAATATGGATAAAAACTGAGCTGCTGGGTGGGCACTCTTGGGTGGGTTGCCAGAAATGTGAAAATGAGGAACAATGACATGTTAGCTGGGACTTTTCTCCACGCCAAGTAGATGGGAAGTTTTCTTGGTGCAAGTAGGGTTAGGGGAAAGAGGTCGGACAGGTTTTCCCAGCTTATGCAGGGTGAGCAGAAGTTCTAGCCTAACTTAAGATCTCTTCCACTGATGCCATTATCTCTAGGACCCTAGTTTCTGCCCCAAGGCACCATTAAGCTGAAGGGTACTTCATGCCAATCCACTCTCCTGGGTTAGTGGAGCACACAGGGCTTTCCCAGCTCCTGGCGTCTTACTCTGTGTCACAGTGCCGTCTCTTACTGCCTTCATTCCTGTTGCTGGGATGGAATATTCTGACAAATGCGACTTGAGGGAGAAAGGGCTTGTTTTTGCTCACAGTTCAAAATACAGTCTGTTATGGTCAGGAAGTCAAGTCAGCAGGACTTTGATGAAACTATCGAATCACAACCATAGTAAGAGAGGGAAGGGTGAATGCAAACATTTTTACATTGTCCAGCACCTATGGCTGAAGAACAACCCCACCCATAATCAAATTAGTTTCCCCACATCAATTGTCATAATAAAGATATTCCTCCCTCCCCTCTATACCCTTGGCCAGAGTCCCCTGTCCCAGATGGTTCTAGATCCTGTATAGGTGACAGTGGGAAGCAACCATCACGCTTACCCAATGGCCTCCTGCTCCGCACCCTCAGAATTTCTTCCTCGTCTCTGCCAAGACACTGGAGATTGACTGACATAGAATCCAGTGCAGCTGCTCAATCTCTAGAGATGGAGGAAAGAGATTCATGACAAAAATATGGCTTGGCTTAAGGGGAAGGCTGGTGCAGAAGTCTGCATTGACTTCTGGTGTATTCTACCTTCTTAGCTATTAATAAGGAGAAAGTAAATGAAAAAAACTGAACAGAATACAGCAAAATTCAAAATGGCTCTTGACTTTCTTAAAGGTAACACAATAATATGTCAAATATCAAAGCATATCCAGTCTTGAAACCATAAAGGTACAACTATGAAAAAGAATTTAAATAATTAGGTTACATATCATGGAGTCAGAGTGGATAGTAATATCTGTGTGATGATTCTGATTTATTTTATGATTTATTTAAAAGTTAGTATAGACTTACCAACTTTCACACTCCACCACCATTTAAAAGTGTTATTCCTCTCTATGTGTCTTTTGAATAATCCCATAAGGTCGGCAGTGAAAACCCCATGAGACATGGTTCTCCTGCGAAAGAGATGCTTTTCTTTGGCTTTTGCAATTGCCTTGACAAAGTGTGTTACATTACAGCCTCACTGTCAGGAATGAAGAAAGAGGAGACTCTTCGGGGAGACCCCCACACACCACCAAAATGGAGAGCATCCAGGTCCTAGAGGAATGGTGAGTGTTGGGGCAGGGAGAGTCAGTTCTGTGTTTAAAAGCCACGTACGTCCACCCAGTTCCCGAGCACCATCTCTCTGTGGTCCTCTCACAAATGGTTCTGTGAAATGAAAAGAGACTCAGCCTGAAAGGTCTCTTCTGTGATTGCAATGATTTCTCACTGGGTCTCCAAGCTGGCACATTGTCTCAGATGATCTTTCTCTGTTAGTAAAGACAATTGCATGAATTATCACAGACAAGCCTTAATTTTACTCTTGTTGGCTGAAAGTACTTCTTACTCATTGATCTTTTTAGCTGGTATACAGGTCTGTGTACCATGTTCATGCTCAGTTGACAGGGAAGCCTGCGTGGGACTTGAATACCCTGGAACTGGAGTTACACAGTAGTTGTTCACAGCCATTTGGGTACTGAGCATTGTACCTGGGTCCTCTGGAAGAGCAGTCTGTGTGCTCTTAACTGCTGAGCTATTCTTCCATCCCCACGGGAAATATTTTTAAAATTCATCTTCATTTTATAAGAGAAGGATCTGAACACCGCACATACACACACACACACACACACACACACACACACAAACACACACGTACAAGTACACATGCACAGGTATACACTCTCTGGATGACCAAAATCAACCACTAAAAATACCCAGCTCACCAGATCCTGGTTTTGTAACCATCTGAACATACTTCATCAAAGTCTTTCTAAAATGAGAAGTTGAAAAGCAATTTTTAGAAGATAAAATTTAATTGTGAGTTGGTGGCTCACATCACTATAAATCTATAAATGCCTCCTTTTTTGCTTTTTATTGAAATTTTAATATTTGAATATGAGTCTCATTGTGATGTTAAACATTTGGACATTTAATTTTATTGAGAGAAAGTGTGTGTGTGTGTGTGTGTGTGTGTGTGTGTGTGCGCGCGTGCATCAGATGGATGTGTGTATGGACATACGTGTGGTCATGCTCTCCCATGTGTGTATTGTGGATCTTAGAGGGAAACACTAAGTGTCCATCTCTATCACTCTCTACCAATTTTTAAAGCAGGGTCTCTCGTTGAACCTGGAGCTCAAGGTTTTTGCTAACCCTACTGGTTTGTGAGTCCCCAGCGTCTGCCTCTCTCTCCCCTTTCCCCCAAACACTGGGGCACATCATCTTACCTGGCTTTTTACATGGGTGCTGGGAATTCGAACTCGGGTTCTCATGCTTAGAAAGTACTTTACCCACTGAACTGTCTCCCCAACCCCAAACCTAATATCATAAATGAATAAAGAGGTTTAGACATCATGGGACAGCGACAAATCTATTTAAAATCCTTGGTCAAAAAATTAAGAAAATTAAAACATAGTGCCCCTCCTAACCTAATATATATTTGAGACAAAAGCCAAGATTCTGTTAAAGATTTCTGTTAGAAAATAAAAATCTCCAAGACCTGTGCCTCTCCTCCTTTGGTGTGAGGACAAATGGACTGGTGACTGGTGATCTTGGCAATAGAGTAGTGATCTTTATTATATGTTGTCCAGAAAAATCCTTCTTGCTGTTCCAAAAGTCCTCTGCCTTTCAAGGAATACTTTGAGCATTGGGGGGTGTTTTGTGCTCAATGAACAAAGTATATCCTTGTTTTAGGAATGGCTACTGGAGATGAAAAACCCTCTTATGGTTGGACAATGCAAATGAGGGAGAAAAAAAGGGGGTTCACAGTGTTCCCATCCATTTACAAGAAATTGCTAAGACACATCACCACTTGCAGAATTCATTAGGAGTGTCTGACAGCCATGGGCATGTGGGATGCACCCCCTTACAGTTCTAACCCTCAGCTCCCTTCCTTGCTTCTCGCACCCACTGGATCAATTTGTCAAGGCTCAAATCAAGCCAGGCGGAATGGCAAAATCCTGACCAGTAGAGGGCAGCACAAGACTACAAATTTGAAACCATCAGCTGCTTCTGCCAGCAGACGGGTCAATGTTGTTCCTAATGGCTTCATTCTGTCTCTGCAGCCAAAACCCCACTGCAGATGAAGTCTTGTCCTGGTCTCAGAATTTTGACAAGATGATGAAGGCTCCTGCAGGAAGAAACCTTTTCCGAGAGTTCCTCCGAACAGAATACAGCGAGGAGAACCTACTCTTCTGGCTGGCCTGTGAAGACTTAAAGAAGGAGCAGAACAAGAAAGCTGTTGAAGAAAAGGCCAGGATGATATACGAGGATTATATTTCTATACTGTCACCGAAAGAGGTAAGAACCCAGGGGGCACTTCCCTTCACAGCCCCCACACCCTCCCACCCACCCCCACCCCCACCCCCACCCCCACCCCTACCCTCACCCCCCAGTCCCCTGGCCTTATTAAAGGCCAGGTCTCCCCCACTGTGCTTTAGTTATTTATGTCTGGCTAAGTGGTGTGTGACACGTACTTCCTTTCTATAATTCTGTGCAGAAATAAGTAAATTGCTATGTTTTAAAGTGGGTGGTGATGCTTTTCAAAACAAAATGCTCAGACCATGTGCCTGAGACTCACCCGAGTCATTTATCTAGAAAGCAAATCTTTGAAGCCTATCCAGGAATTCTTTCTGTGTGTGTGTGTGGGGGTGTGTGTGTCTGTGTGTAGGTGTGTCTGTGTGTGGGTGTGTACATGCCTACTGGTGCATGTGCATTAGGAACCATGCTCAATTCACCTTCCACCATATTCATGGGGGCAGGGTCTTGCAGTCAAACCTAGAGCTCCCCAACCTGCTTGCTCTGGGGAGTTCCTGTCTTCTGCTTCCAGGGCTAGAATCATGGGACTACCACACCCATCAGGCATTTCTTTTTCTTTTTCTTTTTTTGTTTTTTATTCTTTAATCCCTTTTAAATAGTCCAGTCTTCATCCCCTTCCCGATCTCCCTCCCCCCACCAATCCCCATTTCATACCTCTCCCCCAACCCCAGTCTCCAAGAGGATGTCCCCATCTCTCCATCCCTACCAGCCCCCCACCCTCAGGAGACCTCCCCACTCCCTGGGGCATCAAGTCTCTTGAGGATTAGGTGCATCTTTTCTCACTGAGTCCAGACCTGGCAGCCCCCTGCTGTAGATGTGTCAGGGGCCTCTTATCAGCTGGTGTGTGCTGCCTGGTTGATAGCTCAGTGTCTGAGAGATCCAGTGGGTCCAGGTCCGCTGAGACTGCTGGTTTCCCCATGGGGCCGCCTCCTCCTCAGCTTCTTCAACTTTTCCCCAGTTCAACCTCAGGGGCCCCCGGCTTCTGTCCATTGGTTGGTGTTAGTGTCTGCATCTGACTCTTTCAGCTGCTTGTTGTGCCTCTCAGAGGGCAGCCGTGCTAGGCTCCTGTTTGCAAGCACACACAGCATCAGTAACAGTGTCAGGCCTTGGGGCTTCCCCTTGAGCTGGACCTCCTTTCCCTCAGGCTCTTCTCCATTTTTGTCCCTGCAGTTTTTTCAGACAGGAACAATTTTGGATCAGAGTTTTTGACTGTGGGGTGGCAACCACATCCCTCCACTTGATACTCTGTCTACTGGACGTGGACTCTACAAGTTCCCCCTCCCCACTATAGAGCACTTCATCCAAGGTCTTACATCCCTTTGAGTCCTAAGAGTCCCTCACCTCCCAGGTCTCTGGTTCATTCTAGAGAATGAACCCCCTCCTCTGACCTCTCAAGGCTGCCTGTTTCCATTCTTTCTGCTGGCCCTCAGGGTCAGTCCTGCCCTCCCCCCAATACCTGATCATGGTCCCCTCCCCTTCCTGTCCCCTCTCCCATCCTCACCCCAACCCCCACCCTGTAATTGCTTTCTTCTCCCTTTCTTTCTATTAGTTTCTGGAAATGGAATCTAAACTTTAGTCCTCATGCTTGCAAGGCAATTCCTGTAACTGCTGAGCCATCCCCACACCGCACCCCTGCCAAGCACTACTTAACCTGGACCTTTGGAAACCCAGCCCAGGATTCTGTGCTTGTGTCCAGCTGTTGGCATAGATGCCTGTTGGAAAACATTTCTCTGGGTGGCAACTCAAAACAAACAAACAAAAAATAAAACCACATAGCATCCATGTTGACTCTTAAGCTGGGACACCCCATCTCCCCCCCATATTGAAAGTCTCCCTTCCTACCTTTCTTTGCCACTAAGTCTTGGATAGAGATGGGGAATAGAAATGATTTTACTTCCCACATGCTTTCTTTTTTTAATTTTTTATTATATATTTCTTTCCTTACATTTCAAAGGTTATTCCCCTTCCCGGTTTCCTGTCCATAAGCCCCCATTCTCCCCTCGCCCTCCCCCATATGGGTATTCCCCGTATACATCGCCCTTATTGCTCACCCCCATATTCCCCTGCACTGGGGGGTCCAACCTTGGTAAGACCAAGGGCTTCCCCTTCCACTGGTGCCCCAACAAGGCTATTCTCTGCCACATATGCAGTTGGGGCCCTGGGTCAGTCAGTCTTTCTGTAGTGGTTTAGTCCCTGGAAGCTCTGGTTGGTTGGCATTGTTATTTTTATGGGGTTGCAAACTCCTTCAACTCTTTTAATACTTCCTTTAATTCCCCCAAGGGGGTCCTATTCTCAGTTCAGTGGTTTGCTGCTAGCATTGACCTCTGTATTGGACATGCTCTGGATGTGTCTCTCAGGAGAGATCTATATTCAGTCCCTTTCAGCATGCATGTTTTTTTTTTCATGACTTTCAGATTTATTCAATCTCCATAAACATTTCTGAAAACTAAAAAAAATTCTATTATAAAACTAATAAAGATCATTGAACTATTCTACAAATTCAAGATTTAAAAGTACAATGTAGCACTGATGGGCAAACAAAAGCAATGTAAGGAAATTCTTTTTTTTATTATTATTATTTTTTTTATTAACTTGAGTATTTCTTATATACATTTCAAGTGTTATTCCCTTTCCCGGTTTCCGGGCAAACATCCCCCTCCCCCCTCCCCTTCCTTATGGGTGTCCCCCTCCCAACCCTCCCCCCATTGCCGCCCTCCCCCCATAGTCTAGTTCACTGGGGGTTCAGTCTTAGCAGGACCCAGGGCTTCCCCTTCCACTGGTGCTCTTACTAGGATATTCATTGCTACCTATGGGGTCAGAGTCCAGGGTCAGTCCACGTATAGTATTTAGGTAGTGGCTTAGTCCCTGGAAGCTCTGGTTGCTTGACATTGTTGTACTTTTGGGGTCTCGAGCCCCTTCAAGCTCTTCCAGTTCTTTCTCTGATTCCTTCAACGGGGGACCTATTCTCAGTTCAGTGGTTTGCTGCTGGCATTCGCCTCTGTATTTGCTGTATTCTGGCTGTGTCTCTCAGGAGCGATCTACATCCGGCTCCTGTCGGTCTGCACTTCTTTGCTTCATCCATCTTGTCCAATTGGGTGGCTGTATATGTATGGGCCACCTGTGGGGCAGGCTCTGAATGGGTGTTCCTTCAGTCTCTGTTTTAATCTTTGCCTCTCCCTTCCCAGCCAAGGGTATTCTTTTTCCTCATTTAAAGAAGGAGTGAAGCATTCACATTTTGATCATCCGTCTTGAGTTTCGTTTGTTCTAGGGATCTAGGGTAATTCAAGCATTTGGGCTAATAGCCACTTATCAATGAGTGCATACCATGTATGTCTTTCTGTGATTGGGTTAGCTCACTCAGGATGATATTTTCCAGTTCCAACCATTTGCCTACGAATTTCATAAACTCGTTGTTTTTGATAGCTGAGTAATATTCCATTGTGTAGATGTACCACATTTTCTGTATCCATTCCTCTGTTGAAGGGCATCTGGGTTCTTTCCATTTTCTGGCTATTATAAATAAGGCTGCGATGAACATAGTGGAGCACGTGTCTCTTTTATATGTTGAGGCATCTTTTGGGTATATGCCCAAGAGAGGTATAGCTGGATCCTCAGGCAGTTCAATGTCCAATTTTCTGAGGAACCTCCAGACTGATTTCCAGAATGGTTTTACCAGTCTGTAATCCCACCAACAATGGAGGAGTGTTCCTCTTTCTCCACATCCTCGCCAGCATCTGCTGTCACCTGAGTTTTTGATCTTAGCCATTCTCACTGGTGTGAGGTGAAATCTCAGGGTTGTTTTGATTTGCATTTCCCTTATGACTAAAGATGTTGAACATTTCTTTAGGTGTTTCTCAGCCATTCGGCATTCCTCAGCTGTGAATTCTTTGTTTAGCTCTGAACCCCATTTTTTAATAGGGTTATTTGTTTCCCTGCGGTCTAACTTCTTGAGTTCTTTGTATATTTTGGATATAAGGCCTCTATCTGTTGTAGGATTGGTAAAGATCTTTTCCCAATCTGTTGGTTGCCGTTTTGTCCTAACCACAGTGTCCTTTGCCTTACAGAAGCTTAGCATGCATGTTTTTAGCTTCATCAATCTTATCTAGTTTTGGTGGCTGTGTATATATGGGCCACGTGTGTGTCAGGCTCTGAATGGCCGTTCCTTCAGTTGCTGCTCTAAACTTTGCTTCCACATCCCCTCCTATGCATATTTTCCCCCTTTTAAGAAGGAGTAGGAGTGGGGTTGGGGATTTAGCTCAGTGGTAGAGCACTTGCCTAGGAAGCGCAAGGCCCTGGGTTTGGTCCCCAGCTCCAAAAAAAACAAAAAACAAAAAACAAAAAAAAAAAAAGGAGTAGGAGCATCTGCATTTTGGTCATTCTTCTTCTTGAGCTTCATGTGGTCTGTGGATTGCTTCTTGGGTAATTGGAGCATTTGGACTAATATCCACTTATCAATGAGTGCATACCAAGTGTGTTTTTCTGTGATTGAGTAACCTCACTCAGGATGATATTTTCTAGTTCATTCCATTTGCCTATGAATTTCATGAAGTCATTGTTTTTGATATCTGAGTAGTACTCCATTGTATAGATGTACCACATTTTCTGTATTCATTCCTCTGTTGAGGGGCATCTGGATTCTTTCCAGCTTCTGGCTATTATAAATAAGGCTGCGATGAACATAGTGGAGCACGTGTCTTTGTTGTATGTTGGGGCACCTTTTGGATATATGCCCAAGAGAGGTATAGCTGGGTCCTCAGGTAGTGCGATGTCCAATTTTCTGAGGAACCTCCAGACTGATTTCCAGAATGGTTGTACCAGTTTGCAATCCCACCAACCACGGAGGAGTGTTCCTCTTTCTCCACATCCTCGCCAGCATCTGCTGTCACCTGAGATTTTTATCTTAGCCATTCTCACTGGTGTGAGGTGAAATCTCAGGGTTATTTTGATTTGCATTTCCCTGATGACTAAGGATGTTGAACATTTCTTTAGATGCTTTTTGGTCATTCGATAATCCTCAGCTGAGAACATTTTGTTTAGCTCTGAACCCCATTTTTTAATAGAGTTATTTGTCTCCCTGCAGTCTAACTTCTTGAGTTCTTTGTATATTTTTGATATTAGACCTCTATCAGGTGTAGGATTGGTAAAGATCTTTTCCCAATCTGTTGGTTGGCATTTTGTCCTAATGACAGTGTCTTTTGCTTTACAAAAGCTTTGCAGTTTTATGAGATCCCATTTATTGATTCATGATCTTAAAGCATAAGCCTTTGGTGTTTTGTTCAGGAAATTTTCCCCAGTGCCCATCTGTATGCTTTCTAAGAAGTGCTAGCCTGTTTTCCTAGTTATTGGTAGGAACTTCTTCTAGCAATCATATTAAGTTTGCAAACATCAATTTGTTCTTGAAAAATGTTCCCCTCAAGGGGTTAGAATAATGTGCTGATCCAGGCCCCTGGGTCCTAGGTAATCAGACTCCAGGTGTGCTTACCAACCTCCAGAAAGCACAGTGGCTTCAAAAAGTCTTTCTCTTCTCCTCACTACCATGTCTTGTCTTTTCTGTCCATGATGCTCACCTGCACATTTTAATGTCCAGACCTGGTATTTTCTTCTCCCAGAGTTTAGTCTCTTGAGCATTAATTACCTGGCCGAAGTCCCCTAGAACAGTACTGTGGGCATCAGTGTTTTGGGAAGCACTCCTCTGTGGGATGCCATCCTCTCTACCCCAGCTCCTTCTCTGAGACATGTAAAATCTAGATTCTTTCCCACTCCCTAAATTGTGGATGTGACCAACTGTTTCGCTTCAAATGAATCCCTCCTAAATCACTTCTATTTTCATATCGAAATGCTATCTGTATTCCAGAATCCTCCAGCAGTATTTTCTCTGCAAATTGATAAACCTTCTGTCCAAGTTGCTTTTCTGTTGCTGTGATAAAACACTGAGCAAAAGCAACCAGTGGGAGGAAGGGGTAAACATTTCATTTCCCAGAAGACCAATATAAAAATCATTATTGTTGCAGGGTACTGACTGTTGGACTGTCTATGGTTTACCTTGGTATTCCATTAGTGTTAATATTAGAAAATATGTTGTTAGGTTTCGATCCATGTAATTGTCAAAGTGATTTGTTTTTAGTCCTAAATAATTTAACTTGACACCAATTACACCAATAACTAACCCACAAGCAACTGTTAGACTAGATTTCACTACGTACGTTGCTAAGGAGAAAGTAATCCTCTCTTGGCCACAAATCCTCAGTTTTGTTCTCCACAGAAACAAGTTCTCCTGGGTGTAGAAGTAAGAGAACTGTGGCAAAACTATGGGCATGTGTTGTTTGGCAGGCACATGACAGTGACATTTCAGAATGGGATAAGTCAGTTTAATTTCCAATGCTCTATTTTTTAAAGATTTATTTATTTCATGTATATGAGTACACTATAGCTGTCTTCAGACACAGCAGAAGAGGGCGTCAGATTCCATTACAGATGGTTGTGAGCCATGTGTTTGGGTAGAAACAGACAAAGATGTATTTAAAGAAAATAAAAAGCTTAGGGAAAGCTCTACACATTTTATTATTTTGTAGCTGATGGTAACTTCATACAGCATGAAAAATGTAAATAGTTCATTTAGAAAATATTTTTTTAAAGAAGCCATGCAACTATCTTTAGATTTATTTTATTTACTATGCATACAGCATTCTTCTTAACCTATGCCTGCAAGCCAGAAGAAGGCACCAGATCTCATTATAAATGGTTGTGAGCTACCATATGGTTGCTGGGAATTGAACTGTGGAAGAGCAGCCAGTGCTCTTAACTTCTGAGCCATCTCTCCAGCCCCACAAAACATGGTATTTTTTTATTGGCTATTTATTTATCTACATTTCAAATATTATCCCCTTCCAGGTTTCCCCTCTGTGAACACCCTATTCCGTCCTCTCTCCCCTCTTGCTTCTATGAGGGTGCTCCCCAACCCATCCACTCACTTGCCTCACCGCCCTAGCATTCCCCTACACTGGGGCATTCAGCCTCTGCAGGACCAAGGGCTTCCCCTCCCATTGATGACAATCCTCTGCTACCTATGCAGTTGGAGTCATGGGTCCCACCATGTGTACTCTTTGGTTAGTGTTTTAGTTCCTCTGAGCAGTGGTGGTGGGGGTAGGAGGTGTCTGGTTGGATGATATTGTTCTTCCTATGCAAACCCCTTCAGTTCCTTCAGTCCTTGCCCTAACTCCTCCATTGGGGTCACCATGCTCAGTACCATGGTTGGCTGTGAGCATCTGCATATGTATTGATCAGGCTCTGGCAGAGCCTCTCAGGAGACAGCTATAATCAGGCTCCTGTCAGCAAGAGCTTCTTGGCATCAGCAATAGTGTCTGTGTTTGGTGTCTAGATATGGGATGGATGGCAGTCTCTGGATGGCCTTTCCTTCAGTCTCTGCTCCACTCCTTGTCCCTGCATTTCCTTTAGACAGGAGCAATTCTGGGTTAATATTTTTGAGATGCCTGGGTGGGCCCATCTCCCATTTGTAGTTTTTTTTTTTTTTCTGATGTGACCTTTCAGGATAGAGTTTTCTTTCTAACCATGGGCTTACTGCTATTTATTTGTTCCTACTTCCCTTTCTAACATGTCCCAAGGGAATGGTCCAGTAATAGAAGGATGTGTGTGTGTGTGTGTGTGTGTGTGTGTGTGTGTGTGTGTGTGTGTGTGTTGGGTTACTGAATTTCCTACTGAAATTAATTTCTGTATACTTTTAAAGTTCCACTGCATTGATAATTTTAGTAAATATTCTGAATCCCTAAGATTCTTTTATTAAATATTATACATCATTATCCTGGATTCTGTTTCATATGTGTTTGAGATGTGTGGGTGGCCTCATCCCTTAACCAGTGGCCGAGCCTAACCTCTGGCTATGGTCTCTACATGTTCTCGCTCCCTTTTTGTTGGGTATTTCAGCTAATGTCATCCCCATTTGGTCCTGGGAGCCTCTTGTTTTCCTAGCATCTGGGACTTTATAATGTCTACCCCCAGTTCCCCATCCCCCACTGCTATACACCTCCCTTCAAGTTCCTGATTCTCTGTACTTCTTACCTGGCTTCTCCCAAACCTGATCCTGCCCCCCCATACCCCCTTCCTCTCTCCCTTTTACGTCCCTCCCTCCCTATATCTCCTATGACTGTTTTGTTCCCCCTTCTAAGTAGGACTGAAGTATCCATACTTTGGTCTTCCTTCTTCTTGAGCTTCATATGGTCTATGGGTTGTATTGTTGGTATTCTAAGCTCTTATGTAATGTCCACTTATCAGTGAGTACATACCCTGTGTGTTCTTTTGTGATTGGGTTATCTCACTCAGGATAATATTTTCTAGTTCCATCCATTTGCCTGCAAATTTCATGAACTCATTGTTTTTAATAGCTGAATAGTACTCCACTGTGTATCACATTTTTTTTTATCCATTCCTCTGTTGAAGAGCATCTGGGTTGTTTCCAGTTTCTGGCAATAAATAAGGCTGCTATGAACATAGTGGAGCATGTGTCCTTGTTATAGGTTGGAGCACCTTTTGGGTATATGCCCAGGAGTGGTATAGCTGGGTCCTCAAGTAGTACTATGTTCAATTTTCTGAGGAACAGGCAGACTGATTTTCAGAGTGGTTGTACCAGCTTGCAATTCCACCAACAATGGAGGAATGTTCCTCTTTCTCCACATCCTCGCCAGCATCTGCTGTCACCTGAGTTTTTGATCTTAGTCATTCTGACTGGTGTGAGGTAGAATCTCAGGGTTGTTTTGATTTGCATTTTCCTGATAATTAAAGATGTTGAACATTTCCTTAGGCGCTTCAAGGCCATTCAAGATTTTAGTTGAGATTTCTTTGTTTAACTTTGTACCCAAATTTTAATAGAGTTATTCGGTTCTCTGGAGTCCAACTTCTTGAGTTTATATACATATTAGATATTAGCCCTCTATCGGATGTAGGATTGGTAAAAAATCTTTTCCCAATCTGTTGGTTGCTTTGTCCTATTGACAATGTCTTTTGTCATGCAGACACTTTTAAATTTTATGACATCCCATTTGTCTATAGATTGATCTTAGAGCATAAGCCATTGGTGTTCTGTTCAGGAAATTTTCCCCAGTGCTCATGCATTCGATGATCTTCCCCACTTTCTCTTCTATTAGCTTGAGGGTGTCTGGTTTTAATGTAGAGGTCCTTGACCCACTTGGACTTGAGCTTTGTTCAAGGAGACAAGAATGGACCAATTTGCATTCTTGTACATGCTGACTGCCACTTGAGCCAGCACCATTTGTTGAATGCTGTCTTTTTTTCCATTGGATGGTTTTAGCATCTTTGTCAAAGACCAGGTAACTATAGGTGTGTGGGTTTAGTTCTGTGTCTTCAATTCTATTCCATTGATCTACCTCCCTGTCTCTGTACCAATATCACCCGGTTTTTATCACTATTGCTCTGTAGTATAGCTTGAGATCAGGGATGGTCATTCCCCCAGAAGTTCTTTTATTGTTGAGAATGGTTTTTGCTATCCTGGGGTTTTTGTTATTGCAGATGAATTTGAGCATTGCTCTTTCTATCTCTGTGAGGAATTAAGTTGGAATTTTGAACATTTAGATTGCTTTTGGTAAGATGGCCATTTTCATTATGTTAATCCTGCTGATCCATGAACCTGGGAGATCTTTCCATCTTCTGAGGTTTTCTTCCAGTTCTTTCTTTAGAGATTGAAGTTCTCATTGTATAGATCTTTCACTTGCTTGGTTAGTCACACCAAGATATTTTATATTGTTTGTTACTATGGTGAAGGAAGGGTGTTATTTCCTTAGTTTCTTTCTTAGCCTGTTTTATCCTTTGAATAGAGGAAAGCTACTGATCTGTTTAAGTTAATTTTATACCCAGTCCCTTTACTGAAGTTGTTTATCAGGTTTAGGAGTTCCCTGGTGGAACTTTTGGAGTCACTTAAGTATACTATTATATCATCTGTAAATAGTGATATCTTGACTCACTCCTTTCCAATTTGTATCCCTTTGACCTCTTTTGTTGTCTAATTGCTCTGGCTAGGACTTTGACTACTATATTGAGTAGGTAGGGAGAGAGTGGGCAGCCTTGTTTAGTCTCTGATTTTATTTGGATTGCTTAAAGTTTCTCTTCATTTAGTTTGATATTGGTTTGCTGCATATTGATTTTATTATGTTTATGAATGGGCCTTGAATTACTTGAATTATCTTTCAACTTAAAGACTTTTAACGTGAAGGTGTGTTGTATTTTATCAAATGCATTTTCAGCATCTAATGAGATGATTATATGGGTTTTTTTCCTTTGAGTATGTTTATATAATGGATTATGTTGATAGATTTCCCTATATTGAACCATTCCTACACTACTGGGATGAGGCCTGCACGATCACAGTGAATGATCATTTTTTTTCTTTTCTTTTTTTCGGAGCTGGGGACCGAACGCAGGGCCTTGTGCTTCCTAGGCAAGCGCTCTACCACTGAGCTAAATCCCCAACCCCGTGAATGATCATTTTGATGTGTTCATAGATTCCATTTGTGAGAATTTTATTGAGTATTTTTGCATTGCTATTCATAAGGGAAATTGGTCTGAAGTTCTCTTTCTTTGGGTCTTTGTGTGATTTAAGTATCAGCATCACTGAGGCTTCATAGAGTTAATTAGGTGGTGCTCCTTTTGTTTCTATTTTGTGGAATAGTTTGAAGTGTATTGATATTAGGTCTTCTTTAAAGGTCTGATAGAATTTTCCATTAAAACCATCTGGTCCTGAGCTTTGCTTTTTTTTTTTTTTTATGACTGCTTCTATTTCCTTAGGAGTTATGAGACTGTTTAGATGGTTTATCTGATCCTGATTTAACTTTGGTACCTCATATCTGTCTAGAAAATCATCCATTTCATCCAGACTTTCAGTTTTGTTGGCTACAGGCTTTTGTAGTAAGATCTGATGAGTTTTTGAATTTATTCAGTTTCTGTTGTTATCTCTCCCTTTTCATTTCTGATTTTGCTAATTTGGATACTGTCTCTGTGCCCTCTTGTTGATTTTCTCAAAGAAACAGCTCCTGGTTTTATTGATTTTTTTTATATAGTTCTCTTTATTTCTACTTGGTTGATTTTAGCCCTCAGTTTAATTATTTCCTGCTGTCTACTCCTCTTGGGTGTCAGATGTGCTATTAAATTACTAGTGTACGCTCTCTCCAGTTTCTTTTTGGAGGCACTCAGACCTATGAGTTTTCCTCTTAGCAATGTTTTCATTGTGTCCCCTAAGCTAACGCCTTCATTTTTGTTAAATTCTAAAATGTCTTTAATTTCTTTCTTTATTTCTTCCTTGACCAAGTTATCATTGAGTAGAGCATTGTTCAGCTTCCATGTGTATGTGGGTCTTCTGTTTTTTGGGTTATTTTGTTGTTGTTGTTATTGAAAGAAAACCAGCCTTAGTCCATGGTGATCTGAAGGATACAGGGGATTATTTCAATCTTCTTATATCAGTTGAGGCCTGTTTTGTGACCAATTATATGGTCAATAAGTACCATGAGGTGCTTAGAAGAAGGTATATTCTTTTGTTTTGGGATGAAATGTTCTATAGATATCTGTTAAATCCATTTGGTTTATAACTTCTGTTTCTTTCACTGTGTCTGTTTAGTTTCTGTTCCTATGATTTGTCCATCGGTGAGAGTGGGGTGTTGAAGTCTCCCACTATTATTGTGTGAGGTACAATGTATACTTTGAACTTTATAGCATTTCTTTTACATATGTGGGTGCCCTTGAATTTGGGGAGCATAGATGTTCAGAATTGAGAGTTTGTCTTGGTAGATTTTTCCTTTGATAAATATGGAGTGTTCTTCCTCATCTTTTATTGATAACTTTTGATTGAAAGTCAATTTTATTCAATATTAGAATGGCTACTCCAGCTTGTTTCTTTGGACCATTTGCTTGGATTTTTTTTTTCCTTTTAGTCTGAGGTGGTAGTGTCTGCCTTTGTCACTGAGGTATGTTTCCTGTATGCTGCAAAATGCTGGGTCCTGTTTATGTATCCAGTCTTTTAGTCTATGTCTTTTATTGGGGGAATTGAGTCCATTGATGTTAAGAGATCTAAGGACCAATGATTGTTGCTTCCTGTTATTTTTGTTGCTAGAGGTGGAATTATGCTTGTGTGGCTTTCTTCTTTTGGTTTTGTTGTAAGAAGATTAATTTCTTGCATTTTCTAGTGTGTAGTTTCCCTCCTTGTGTTGGAGTTTTCCATCTATTATCCTTTGTAGGGCTGGATTTGTGGAAAGATATTGTGTAAATTTGGTTTTGTCATGGAATATTTGGCTTCTCCATCTATAGCAATTAAGAGTTTTACTGGCTATAGTAGCCTTGGCTGACATTTTTGTTCTCTTAGGGTCTGTATGACATTTGCCCAAGATATTCTGGCTTTTAGAGTCTCTTGCGAAGTCTGGTGTAATTCTGATAGGTCTGCCTTTATATGTTACTTGACCTTTTTCCCTTACCACTTTAAATATTCTTTCTTTGTTCTGCGTATTTGGTGTTTGATTATTATGTGACGGGAGGAATTTCTTGTCTGGTCCAACCTATTTGGAGTTCTGTAGGCTTCTTGTATGTTTATGGGCATCTCTTTCTTTAGGTTAGGGAAGTTTCTTCTATGATTTTGTTGAGATGTTTACTGAGTTGGCCCTTTGAGTTCAGAATCTTCACTCTCTTTTATATCTATTATTCTTAGGTTTGGTCTTCTCATTGTATCCTGGATTTCCTGGCTGTTTTGGGTTAGGAGCTTTTGCATTTTGCATTATCTTTGACTGTTGTGTCAATGATTTCTATGGTATCTTCTGCCCCTGAGATTCTCTCTTCTACCTCTTGTATTCTGTCCGTGATGCTTGCATCTATGACTCCTGATCTCTTTCCTAGGCGTTCTATCTCCAGGGTTGTCTCCCTTTGTGATTTCTTTATTGTTTCTATTTCCATTTTTTAGATCCTGGATGGTTTTATTCAATTCTGTCACCTGTTTGGTTATGATTTCTCTAATTTCTTTATAGGATTTATGTGTTTCCTCTTTAAGGGCTTCTTCTCTTTACCTGTGCTCTCCTATATTTCTTTAAGGGAGTTATTTATGTCCTTCTTAAAGTCCTCTATCATAATCATAAGATCTGATTTTAAATCAGAATCTTGCTTTTCAGGTGTGTTGGGGTATCCAGGGCTTGCTGTGGTGAGAGAACTGGCTTCTGATGATGCCAAGTGGCATTGGTTTCTGTTGTTTATGTTCTTATGCTTGCCTCTTGCCATCTGGTTATCTCTGGTGTTAGCTAGACTTGCTGTCTCTTACTGGAGCTTGTCCCTCCTGTGAGCCCTTGAGCCTGGGTATGTCAGTACTCCTTTGGTCAAGCTTTTTCTGGGTAGGATTGGAGTGCTGAGGGCTGTAACATAGTGTCACCTCCTGAGCATGGACGGAAACTGGAATGGTCATGTCTCATGCTACACTGCGGTGCCTATGTTCACTGGGCCCCTGGTGGGTCCCACTTGGGCCAGGTATTGGAGTGGTAGTGGTGGTCTCACCTGTTATCTTAGGTGTGTCAACACTCCTGGGGGCAAGTTTTCTCTGGGTGGGGTTGGGGTGTGGTGGGCTGAAGAACAGGGTCAGTTCCTCAGCCCAAATGGAAACCAGAAGCCAAACCATGTTTTTTAAAAAGGGAATTCCCAACAAACAAGAATGTGTAGTTCAGCTAAGAGATGGACAAGTTTTTCTGTGCTTAAGCTGGTTGGGTCAAACTGAGGAAACTAATTGCTGGCCTTCATTTCAGACAAATCTAGCGAACTGCCCTTTGGGGGGTATATGTCATTCTAACATATGTGTCTGTTGAGTTCAGGAACATAGTAAGATCGGCTTCATTCTGAGATCACTGTAGATAGCACAGCGTTCTCTATGGAGAAGAAAAGCAGCCAGAGTCAAGATAGCTGTCTCAATATGCTTACTCTAAGGCGTTTGAGTGTAAACATGAAAGGCTGCGTATTTTAAGAAGTAGTCAGCTGGGCTGGAGATGCCTCAGCGGTTGAGAGCACTGACAATATAATCCAGAGATCCTGAATTCAATTCTCAGCAACCACATGGTGGCTCACAGCCATCTTTAATGGGATCCAATGCTCTCTTCTGGTGTGTCTGAAGACAGTGACAGTGTATTCACACACATGAAATAAATGAATTCTTCTACAAAAAGAGACACTCAGCTAAGGACCACAGCACCCAGGTCACAGTTGACAGCAGTCAACACTCAGGGTAATTTTGTTGTCTCCTGCACGGTTTTCTTTTTATCCCTCTCCTTTTGCTCTGCTGGGGATGGAAGCCTCCTCCATTTGTAGGGTTTTTCCAATGTGGCCTTTCAGGACAGAGCTTTCATTTTAACCATGGGTTTACTGCCATTTATTTGTCACTCTTTCCCTTTCTAACATGTCCCAAGGGAATGGTCCAGTAATAGAAGGATGTGTTGGTTACTGGATTTCCTACTGAATTTAATTTCTGTATACATGGAAAGCTCCACTGCATTGATAACTTCAGTAAATATTCTGAATCCCTAAGATTCTTTTATTAACTATTACACATCATTACCCTGGATTCTGTTTCATCCGTGGAGAGAGATATGTCTCCTAGATGTGTCTACTCAGAGGACATTAAGCCTCCTCTCACTAGGGTGGACATTACTCCTCCATGGTCATGCTCTCCTTCCTTGTTTATGAGAGATCATTGGAATATGAAGCTACTAGGTAACACCTATGACCTGTGTGCTGGTTTTGGTTGGAGAGCTCCTTTCTGCCTTCAGATTTGTGCCCCATTGTCAACAGAGTCACCCCAACAATCTCAGGAAGCAGAGGGAGGGATGGATTCACATTCTGATGCTTCTCTGGCACTCTATAATAAGTTGAGAAGAGAAACAAAGGAGCCAAGATATCCATAAACCAAATTTCTAGTTTTTTCTTCTTTCTCTCCCCATTGTGTAATTCAGCATGAGAAGTGGGAGGGGGACCGCTAAGCATTGTTTAGCCTTTGGAAGGACCATCTCTGCTGCTGTGGGTGTGAGACTTAATCTATGAAGTTGCTCTGAGATGTCATGATTACTTAACCCAGGCCTTTTGTTTGGCAAAGCACATGGTCATATCTGCTTCTGTTCTTTTTAGGTCAGCCTCGATTCTCGAGTTAGAGAGGTGATCAACAGGAATCTGCTGGAGCCCAGCCCTCACATGTACGAAGATGCCCAGCTTCAGATCTACACCCTAATGCACAGAGATTCTTTCCCAAGATTCTTGAACTCGCAGATCTACAAAGCCTTTGTCGAAAGTACTGCCAGCTCCACTTCTGAATCTTAATTTTCATTTGAAAGGCCAAAAAAAAAAATCATTTCAGAGGGCTGGGATGGGAAATAAAAGTAATTAAATAACATCAGAAATCGAGTTCCTGAAAAAAACGACAGGTTGGCTGCTGGGAAAAGACAACTGGGAAAGTCGTTTGTCTCTATTTTTATCAAGGTTATCCATGATTCTGTTAGGGGGTAAAAAGCCTGTGTAAGAAAATGAGTTGCCAAATTGAGTTTGTTTGATTCAACACTTGCTCTCCTTGCAAGCGAACTATGTTCCTAGTCCTCTGAACAATCCCCTAGTGCATCTCTAGAGGCCGCATGTGCAAAGTAAAACCGCTTCGTCTGCCCTTTACTTGTGCCATTAAGTCAGTAGCATACCTTGTATCTGTATTTAAGGACTTCTGTGCAATATGGTCTCTTAGAAACAATTGCCAACAAATTGGCCGTGGTTTGCATTTTTTAAGCATAATCTGATACACACAAAGGCTATTTTAAACATGTAACAGTGATATTTAACCACGCTACATACTATGTTTAGTACATGGACTCTGAAGCCAATTTTTCTGTACATGTTAAAAAAAAAAGTGACCATTGAAGGACCTTATTGTGTGAGACCTCTGGTTGTTCACTGCCCACATTCTGACATTTTTGTTACAGAAGAGTTTGCTATATATATATTTTAAGAGAAAGAAAAGAGAGAAAAAGAAAGAAAACAAAAATAGTTAACAATGATAAGAAAAATTTTAAAAAGCACAAAACAATCTGCAGATATCCTGTCTCGTTGAAAATTCCAAGAAGGATACTATTTTTAGGTCTAAAAGAAAGAAAAGAGTCTATGTATATATCAGATGTCCAATAGTGTAATTAATTTATCAAAGAAAGGCTCTTCAGTTCTAAAAGCATTGCATAAACCTATGACTGTCAGCAGGTAAACAATAATAAGTTCAGTAACCCAGTTTGGGAATAGAACGGGAAGGGTAATAAAGAAATGCCTACATGTAGCACTGTAAAAGTCACCTTTGAGGAGTCGCCTCTGTGTGGCGCGCTCACCTTGAACGTGTAATTCAGTGAAAAGCTTGAGTTTTTCCTAACCAACATTTTACAAGGGATTATAGAGAAGAAAGCCTTTGATGTCAGACCTTAACTGTTTTCACCGTAGTCTCTCAAGAAAGACTTATTTTTAACATTGTTAAAATCAAACTACCAACCCTCGTCCGTAACTAGAAGGCAGTGCAGTGCTCAATCCTTTTAGCTGCCAATATTATTTTTTATAATTACATTAACTCTTTACACGGATACTCACATGACCATGGTATGCATTTCTGACCTTCAGAACAGTATCGTCTTGTGCACAAAACCAAAATTACAATCAATGTCATATTTATATCAAGGTCCTACCTTTCAATATCAAAATCCCCTGGAGACTATTTTTTTAATCTTAAACTCAATGAATATATGTTGAGTAACCTTTAAAAAATGAAAGATTTAAAAAGATTTATAACCACTGAGAATACTGGCCTTATATTAAGGATGATATTAAAATTAAAGGTTTTGTTTGTCATTTTTAACTACCTCTCAGTTTTTAATTTATTAAACATATTTTTTTAAGATGCAAGTTTGGAGTTTTCTTTTTCACTTTATTTTACTTGAAAGGTTGGCATCATGTTTCTTTTTCCATAAATTTAAAACATTTCAAGAATTGTTTTTTAAGTGAATATGATTTTCTAATTTATATAGAATTCAGGAGCTATGATTAAAAGGGCTATTACATATTCCCTATGCAAATATTTTAACTGTTGCAGTGTTTGACAAAATGGGATTAAAAAAAAACAGTTTGCAGAGTGGAAAACAAAATGTTGTGTTTACACTGGCACCGCTGACCATCCTACTACGCTCAGTACTTTTAAATACATTATTTATGGAAACATAGTTAAAATGCAAGATAGAAGATATTTATAATAGTCATCTTTTAGCAAATGCCTGTGGACTCTTTTCTGAAAGTGTTAGTGTGTTTAAGACGCGCTTTGCTCATGTCTCCTAGATATTTACTCTTTGAATAGTTTCAGTAATCTGTCGAGAAAAAAGATAGCTATGAAGATGTTTACAAAAAAAATCCTATTTTTTCCTAAAGAGTCAAGAAAACGTAAAAGCGTCGTTGCTTCTGTTGTGAAGTCCCATCGTTCTAAATGATTTCATTGTTTTCTTGATAAGTGTTTATTATGCTAATATGATGTGTATGCCTATCTAGTGTACCATCATCTCATTTCTGTGTTTGAGGCACAATGAATTGGTGCACATGACCAGGAGATTTGTAATATACTACGAAGCCCTGCATGCACAATTGTTTTTGATGTAGACTTTATTATATTCCCTGTACTGCGGATGCTCGTGACTTACTGTCACAGGTGATCTTTACAATATCTCTGGACTACTAGGCGAGTTGTCTGCTTGATCATGCATTTACTCTTTTACCAAATGTAAGAAGAGGTAAGGGCCGTTAAAGGGTCCTCATCTCTAACCTAGGCATTTGCAGTGTTTGCTTCAAAGTTGCTGTGTCTTTGGAGCCTGGTTACGAAGCTTCACTGACGAGGTCCTAAGGCGGATTTGCACAGCCGCTGTCCTTGGCGATGCTGTGTGGGCAGCTCTGTGTTGAATTCCTATTTCAGGGGGATGGCTTCTCATTTCACTTCTGAATGTTTCAAGTTTTAGAGAGTGTGCCTGTGGACTTGTGACTATGCCGGTTTTCAAAGTATGGTGTGATTTCTTCTGTTTAAGTCACAGAGCTACAATAAACAAACAAAAGCCCTCAACTGGTGTCTCTGCCACCATTTCAAGAGCACAACATTTGCTTTATTCAAAATTGATTGAATTCTCCTTGGGGAGACCCTAGCACTTTAAGTGAAGCACCTTGCATTGATGATTGCCAAGATAACTTTGTATATTGTTAGAATCCGCTAATGCACACACAAGAGGTTAATGCACTTTCTATAGGTCTGTCTATTGTGGAAAGAAAAGGAGATTGTATAGGTGACGTATATAGAGGTGGCTCAAAGACAGATGTCTCCATAGGTGGATCTTACACATAGACATGCTAATGCTGGAGGGAGGGTGGCTCCTCTTTCTGGCTTATTACGATGTCATCCAAAGTAAGCACACATGCTCTGACAGCATGACAAGGCACAGATGAATGTAAGCAAAAACGGACCTTGATACAGAAGTTATAAATGAAAAAGTCAAAATTATAATATGGCCTTTAAAACATTCTTACAATGTTTATAAATGACCAGCTGTTCTAACAGTGTGTCACTGTGCCTAGAACATTTATTAGCGAGCACCCTTCAGTGTCTCCTAGTATAAAGAATGTGCTCTATTTATTTGATAGTTGAGTGTCAAAGGACTGTAGAAATAGATAGACTAATCTGTTGAAAACAATATACATCTCCCCCATTGTATTAACTTAATACTTGAATCTTAATTTAAGTTTATTCTTTTTTTTTTCTAGAATTTTTTAAATAGTCTCAGAAAAAGTCACATTATAATTGTGGAAACTACACTTGCAACAAATAAAAATTTTCAGGTGCTTTGGTGAAGGTTTTTAAATGGAAGGAATGGAAATAAAGTATAGAAAAGTGAACTTTTTGAAAAACCATCCATTTGTTTTTAAACGGAAGATATACCTAGACCCCCCA
This sequence comes from Rattus norvegicus, assembly GCF_021556685.1. Classification (NCBI taxonomy): domain Eukaryota; kingdom Metazoa; phylum Chordata; class Mammalia; order Rodentia; family Muridae; genus Rattus; species Rattus norvegicus. The sequence goes on along the minus strand of NC_141534.1, from coordinate 44,241,489 downwards.
CATAACATGAATTTTTGAATTCCTTTGGCTTTATATATTCGTATATTATCTCGAAATAGGAAATACAGCCAAAAAAATTGGGTTATCTGTCTATTTAGATTGGCAGTGAGTGACCAATCTCCAAAGTATCTATTTTTGAAACTGTGAGCGTACTCCTTTCTGTTTTCAAATTTCCGATCAACAGAAAATGCTGTCCTTTGATAGGAGCACGCCACGCGTAATAACGTTAGTAATTCTTCACTTGCCACGACTGCGGGTAAAACCACTAAAACCTACCGAGCCTTCCTTCAGAACATATCTGCAAGATTATGATATGGCTAAGATATCACCACAACACACATAGTGAATGAAAGAGCACTGGCTTTGATTTCTGCGTATGTTAAGAAATATTACTCCTACAGAAATAGTCCTAAGCGGCTATAAGGGACATGCTTTCTTTCCCACTGGTTGAAGAGAACACACCATACCATCATTCTATTGAAAACATGGAGAGATGGAGTGTTCCTTAGTTGGGCAAATGGGGTTAAGAACTCATTTGATTCTCATGACAAATGCTCCAAGTTGGGAAAAAGCAGTTATCTAAAGCACCCATGATGACAACCACACGAGATATCACAGTGTCATGCATACAATCTGAAATTCAGTTCCCTCCTCTTGTCTTACATCAAGTATTTTCTGTTGCAAACTTTCCCATTGATTCATAGCTTCATCACGGCATTTCAGCTTTTTAAACAGTTAGAAGTGTGTGCGTCCTAAACTGATGATTAAGCAAACTGTCTAAGGTCTGGGCACATTTCCGTTTGAAAGGACAGAGCTGGTATTTACATCCAGAGATGGTAGGAAAAGTCATGTAACCTTTCTGAATCTGTTTCTTCATCTGAAAATGAATATTGATTATGGGGTGTCCGTTGGAACAATAATGTTGCATATAATAATTGATCAAGAGTTCTTCAGCCCAGTCATAGTCACATTTTTAGTAAGTGACATTTTAGCGTACTCTCCCCTTGTTTCCTTGGAATGGTTTGGTTAGCACACAAAGAGGGTTTCATCATGCCATTTTCATACTGGTGTCTTGTTATATCCTGTTCTCTTTTGTACCCCACTGCCTTTCCCTGGGCCTTCTACTTTCTCTGCTTATTTTTTTAAACATACTTGAAAAATTTAAATATGCACAGGCACACACACTCACCACACACACACAGCAACACACACAGACACAGATACACACAGACACATGCACAAGCACACATACACACAGACACATGCAACACCCCCACACACACATGCACAGACACATACACACAGATACACACTTAAAGATGGAGACCTAGGACATAAAATCGCCATCCCCACGAATCAGAAACATAGAATCAAGTTAGTTACAAATACGCCAAGTATGCCACTGGATGACAGAGCCAAAAGCAAGTTCATAAAGCATGACTGAAAATCAATCCCTTCAATATTAGTGTGACTGTCAAGTTTATCATGATACTCTGAATAGAAAGATTATTAATACAAGTGGCTAAGTGTTCATTAATAGTTTCACCAAATTTTAGAATATTTTCAGCTTAATGGAAAAATTACAAAGGCAGTACAAAATGCCCTGGTGTGTTCTCTGTGTCTGGAAAACAATTATTCCCAATTAATAACTAATGCTGCCCCATCAAGGTTGTACACATCATCCTGACACTTCTCTTGTCTTCTCTCTACCCTTCCCATCCTAAAACCATGTGACCTCTTATTGTCACCCTTCGTTGTATTTCTTTCAGCTGTGACTCTCTATAAATGTTCTTGTGTTTTTCAAAACCTTGACAGTTTTGAGTGGAAATGACATCTATTGTGTAGAGCATCACTCTGCAGGGTGGGATTTCTCATTTTTAGACTAGCGCTTTTGGTTTCTGGAAGGAATAATGTTATTCTGTTCTTTCTATCATAAAGATTTGTTTTTTATTTTATGTGTGTGAGTGTTTTGTCTGCAAGTATAAATGTGACCACATGTGTGCAACACCTAAGGCCAGAAGAGTCCGCTGAAATTGGAGCTACAGATGGTCTTAAGGCTTCATATGGGTTCTGGGAACTAAATCAGGGGCTTCAGTAAGAGCAGCAAGTGCTTTAATTGTTGAGCCACCTGCCCAGCCCTGGATAGCCAACCTCGTTACATGATATCTCAAAGGCACATGCCACCCGGGTAAGTACTCTTGCTTTGGGGTCCTTGCTGTTGCTGTTGCAGTCACCCTGTCACCTGTTTAAAGCATTGCCTTTTGGATACAGCCTCTCTGCTGCCAAGTGATATGCATGCAAAGAGGGTACCTGAGAGTGAAATAGACCCTGCATTACACTGTGCAAGAAAAACAACCAACAACCAACCAACCAAGCAAACAAAAACAATTCTGGCCAAAGTCTTAGCATGAATACTAGGCTCCATTAAAGGATTACTAACAAATACTACAAAGAAAATGGAATGGATTAGGAAATGAAATGACCCAAATCAGTGTTAGCTTGGATATCTACTTATGAAAAGTGCAACTGTTCCCGCTTTCCTGAAATACCCCGGGTAGTTATTAAATCCTGCTCACATGCTGGATTTGAAGATTTTAGTCTCATTAATTGTAGCAAGAGGTTGCTAATTACTCATGCTTAATGCCTTCCTGTATATCATCCACTGAGCTGTGTGTACAATGCTGAAGTGTAGAGGACTTGATGTTGCTCCTCAAGCTTTAACCTGTTTGTCACAGTGTTTCTTGTGTGTGATTTTAAAGAGTTTGCAAAATGTTAAAACGTATTTTACCGAATTCGACTCTGTGAAATTCATTTTGAACGTGTCTGATTTCTTACTTCCATGCTCACCCTATTTAGTGATCTATTTCCACATTTTGCATTCACTGATGTATTTATTAGTGAACCACAAAAAGGTTCTGAGTACATGAATACAAGAGCAGCCCTGCTTGTCCATTTTATAATACCAAAATATCTGTGGGTACTCATAGTTGACTAGAAAATCCAGATTCTTTTTCTTGCAGCTCAAAATTTTCTGGGTTTTTATTCCATTGAACCAATTTCATCATTTACCTATGTACAATAATAGACTTCTTGAAAGTGTTACAGTTTTTACCATGTAATAGATTTGAGCATGACAATACTGTAAGAAAACCCAGACGTCTGAGTTTTCAAAGGAAATCAAATAGGTGTTTTCATTTAACTATATTGTGGCAATTTATGGGTATTATTGTAAAATGCATATGCATTACACTGATTTTCTTAATGTGTTTTGAATTAATAAAGAATTCTCCCATGTATCCTTAGACAAGTTATTGTTTGCTTATTGGTGTAATGCTATCCAAGTATAATAACTTCTAGACAGAATCTTCACATTGTTATGTAACATTAGAGCACCTTTTTATAAGAAATGAAATATATTCTTGAACTTACTGATGTCTTAAAAGCACAGTGGAGGGACTTCGCACACTAAAATCAAAGTACCTCACCATTCATTTACCTGAAGAGTCACTTCATTTCTTCATGCCAGCCCCTTGTATGTGATGCTACGGATTGATTAGATATGATGCAAAATTCATTTTATATAATCTTGTAATTAGTAGTTTTGACTAGTGTTGACGGTAAGAGAACCCATTCTTTACCATTTGATTCTCAAAGGAGAACAGTTTGATCATCAGGGAACCACCGTGGTCCAAAAAACAGATAGTAATCCGGTAGAATTTGCACACAGACTAAGCTTCAGTCCCTGCATCCCCAAGAGTGGCTTGTCTGTATGTATTCATGTCCTGTTATCCACTTCTCTGGTGGGCCGCGGTTAAGTCTTTTGAAATTGTAAATGCATCAGTTAGTATAGTGAGGAGGATGGATGGCCACTAGAGGTAGGCCTTTGATTTCTCTCCCTCTTTCTCCTTTTAATTGCAGGGCTGCAGACTGAACCTTGAGCAAGCTAAGTGAGTAATCCCAGCGAGTTATGACTTCAGAGCAGAATAAAGGAAAGTTTTTAAATGCTTGGTTGTGTTGGAGTTTGTTAGTTTTAAGTTGAATTTGTAGAAGGTGAAAGCAAGAGCAAGAAAGTGAGAGAGCAATGGAGAATTGGGTTGAGTGGGTCAGAATGTGAGGCAGGAAACGGAGAAAGCTAGTGAATGGTGTGGTGGGTGATAGGAAACATAAGATTTTCTAGCATCACTTGGAGGTTTAGTAGGATATGCCTGCCCTTGAAAGGAACCTATGCCAGACGACCACCCTAAAATTAACCCTTAGAGACTGGAGATAGATGACTTCTGTGGCTCTGACCTCTGTGCCTGCAGGTCGCTTGACTACCCTCAAGGTTCTTCAAATCCCCACACAGCTTTGGGAAGCAAACCCACTAGAAGCAGGACCTAGGCTTTGGTCTCCTTTCCCCCTCCCTCCACCCCGACCCCCCCGTAGAGGCGGGGCTGAGGCGGTGGAGCTCCGCCCCCCGCGGAGGCGGGGCTGAGCTCCCAGAATCACGCATTTGGAGGTGGGGCTGAGGATCCGGAGCCCCTTCCCCGGGGGGTGGGGGGGGGAGGGTAGACTTCGGCGTTCGGGTTGGAGGCGGGGCAAACGTTTCTTGACTGCCCCGCCTACTTACCTTTTGACTTTTTGGGGACTTAGCGGCTTTTTCACGCCTTGCCGGAAGTTCTCGCTACATTTCCGGCAGAGCCTTTAAATTCCGGCCTTCGCGACCTGCATAGTTCTTCCTGGAGTGTTCTCTGTATGTTTTTGGCTACGGTGGGCGGCTGGGCCAGCATGCGGAGCGGGTTTCTGAGCAGTGCCCGGCGCCTGTGGGCCCGCCGCGCCATCAGCCGCATGCCACCGCCTTCCGAGGAGCTCCTCGCCCGCGGCGGGCCCCTGCGAGCCTTCCTGGAGCGCCGCGTGGGCTCGGAGGCCGGCGGTCTGGACGCTGGGAGTCCCCAGCTTGCCGCGGCGGCCCGGCTGCTGAACGAGAAGGAGCGGGAGCTACGGGACACTGAATCCTTGCTGCACGGTAAGCCATCTGCTCCAATGGGTTCGGAAGCCATTTGTGTTACCGACCTTGTCACTGGGGTTCTGACAACCCTCCGTCGGGCTTTCTAGAGCTCCCTGGACACGGTGCTCTCTGCTCCGTCAGTCCTCGGAAGTAACTAAGGATCTCCGTTGCCTACCCTCCCCTCCCCTCCTGGCAGCTCAGATGTGCAGGAAAGACTTGGTAGTCCCAGCAGAGGAACTAAAGTCGGGTGAGTTTATGGCATTGACCTACTGCAATGTGGGGAGCAGTGCACTATAGTTAGGCACCGAGACCTGGAAATTCGAGTTTCCCTCGAGATTCCGTCCGAGGCCGAAGTGTCTGCGTTCCTGAAGCCTCCAGAGACCCAGTAGAACACACCTGGGAACGCTTGATTCAGAGACCCTGCCCGGATGAAGAAAGTGAGAAAAGGGATTGGGGTTGGTTACTGAAATTAACCGTGGGGCTCCAGGTTCCGAAAATGGGAACAAATAATAAGTAAGGAGTTTTAATTTCAATATAAAAAACAGTGCTGAAAAGCAGAAAGTAGCATTAAAACGGGTCGCTAAAGGCAAGAAAGAGGTGGTTAGGTGGTATAAGAGAAGGGACTAGAAGGCAGAAGTGGCCAACATGGATGAAGGTACGGCTTGGTGGAAGTGTATGTAGAATAGGTGTGGGGCATGGCAACAGAAGGGAAACATTGTGTTAGTTTGGGTTTCTGTTGCTGTGAACACCATGACCACGGCAACTCTTAGAAAGGAAAGCATTTAATTGGGGGTGGAGGACAGTTCAGAGGTTCAGTCTGTTATCCTCAAGGGGAGAAGCATGACAGCATGCATCAGACACGGTGCTGGAGAAGGAGCTGAGGTTCTGCTACAAGGTTCTGCATCTTGATCGGCAAGCAGCAGCAGGGGACTGTGTCACACTGAGCATAGCTTGAGCATATGCGACCTCAAAGCCCACCACCTCCACAGTGACCCATTTCTTCCAATAAGGCCACACTTCCCAAAAGTGCCACTCACTGTGGGCCAAGCATTCACACACGGGTCTATGGGAGTCATTCCTATTTAAACCACCACAAACATGAAACCAGAAAGATGAAGGATTAGCACTGTTTCTATAGCCTGAAACAGTAGGGCAGTGCCTCACACTCTAGGCAAAAACGTGACTTTATCTAGGGAAAGTCTACTGTTGGTGTCAGTATGGAGAAAGAGTCAGGAGGAAGCTGCTTACCATCCAAAGGAGAGACAGTAGCAGACCGGCACAGAACAACCACTAAGAAACAAGATTTGATGGGTTATATCATAAGAAATAGGGTAGAAGTTTATTGGGCGGGGCAGCTTCCCATATCAGAATGAGTTTTATTTTTAATATAAGATAGAGGTACAAAAGCTGAGTTTCCTTGAGGGAAAAAGAGCTTTGCTGTTGAGTGCATACTGAGGAAATAAAAGTTACCATAGAAGGATACGGGCTCAGAGTTCTGCCTTGGCCCAGGAGAGCTGCAGTGGAGGAGAAAGCTCTTGCGCCTGCATAATGGGAGAGGTCAGAGTAGGCACTAACGGATGGAGCTATGTAGAGGCAGTAACAAGGCAGGAATGCATAGTGCAGCACATCTGGGGCGGGGGGGGGGGGAGAAGAAAACCACGAGTTCCAGAAAGAACTGGCAGACCCACAGAACTTGGGATGAATTACCTAAATGGGCAGCTTTCCTGTGTATGAATTGCCCCACCTCCCTTGCTATAAGGTCTTAATAGGTAAGCACACACACTTAAGCTATGTGCACATTTGATGTTTCGGAGGGAAAAACAGCTGCAGGTGTCCATAGAGCAGAGAGACAAATGAGAAGGTATATCTTTAAGTCAAAAGTGGAAACTCAAAGATAAAATAATCATAAAACCAGAGATGAAAGGAATATTTATATAAACATTGGGCAGACTCCAGTGAATGTTTTTGGCTGGATACTTTATCCTAAGGAAACATTTACTAAGACTGACTTTCGACTGTAGGTTTTAACTCTGCTTACCCATTCAAACCTTCCATGCCCCTGCCTGGGCATTCTAGCTAGTTAAATGCATCCGTTTGGTAATGTGAAACCTAAGTTGGTAAACTAAGTCTCTTTACTGGGGCTGGAGAGACAGCACAACTGTGAAGAGCGCTCCTGCAGAGGACCCAGGGTTGGTGCCCAGCACCCGTGTCTGTGACCGGAGAGTCCATGCTCACAACTGTTTGTGATTGGAGAGTGAATGGTGATCCAGCACCCCATTCTGGCCTCTGTGGGCATGACATACACGTGCTGCACATACATACATGCAGGCTAATACCCATACATAGCAAATAAAACCAGTTAATGTTTTTGACATTTAATTTCATACATACGAGTATTTAGCCTGAATGTATGTATATGCACAACATGCATACCTGGTGCCGATACCCAGAAAGTAAGGGGGTGTCAGAACCCCCCGAACCAGAATTACATTATTGCGAGCCAACATGTGAGTGCTGGCAGCCGAACCCAGGTCCTCTGCAAGAGTGTTACGTGCTACTGAGCCATCTCTCCAGCCCTGACTGCAAGAGTGTCACGTGCTCTTACTTACTGAGCCATCTCTCCAGCCCTTAATTTTTTTTCTTTTAAAGTCTATTATTACAGTTTTTCTGGAGGTGAAAATATAGAGAACTTTAGTCTTAATGTTTATATTGGAATTTTTTAAATCTAACTTTCTTTTACCTTCAAGAAAACTTTTATAGCTATATACTTATAAAAACCATTCTCTCAATAATTTTAATTAGTGGCAACTATGAAAGATCTGTTTTTCCTTCATCCGTGGTAACTATAAACACACAAACTGAAAATCTATTAGCAATTTAACAGTGATTAAGAAAACTGGAACTGCTGCTCTTTTTCCTAGATGAGAATGAAGATTTGAAGAAACTCGCAGAGAGTGAGATAGCTTTGTGTCAAAAAGAAATAGCCGAGCTGAAGCATCGGGTATGTTATTATGTTATATATAAGAGTAAAGCACCGGGACTGGGGATTTAGCTCAGTGGTAGAGCGCTTACCTAGGAAGCGCAAGGCCCTGGGTTCGGTCCCCAGCTCCGAAAAAAAGAACCAAAAAAAAAAAAAAAAAAAAGAGTAAAGCACTTATGCCATTCCTCTTTCCCAGGTCACTACAGGCTTAGTGAAGTCCAGGCAAGCAGCCTGTGGCTACTTATATAGAATGTTTTTGTTGCTGTTGATTTTTTATTTGTGCGTATTTGTCTGCAAGTGTGTCTGGACCACAAGCAGGCCTGGTACTTTTAGAGTACCCTGGGATCGGATTACACGGTGGAGTAAATTGCCTGACATGGGTGCTAGGAAATGAACCTAGGCCCTCTGGAAACTTGGTCATTGTTCTTCACCTCTAGACCTCAACTCTAGACTCTGTTTTTTTTTTTGTTTGTTTGTTTGTTTGTTTGTTTGTTTTTTTTGCTTTTTTTTTTTGTTTTTTTTTTTAAGCTCTTGTCTGATTTTTTGTATATTTGCTCCATGAAGGGATTGCCACCATCAAAGAGGATTTTAAAGCAGAAAAAGACATTTCTTATCCAGAATTCTCAGGCTACAAGAGTTGCATACTGTACAAGTCTCACTGATAAATATCTGTACCAGCTCTTACTGCAAAGGCAAAGAGATACAGAACGCTCTGCTTTCTTCCTCCTCTTCCTCTTCCTCTTCCTCCTCTTCATCCTCCTCCTCTTCTCCCTCTTCCTCTTCTTCCTCTTCCTCTTCTTCTTCCTCTTCCTCTTCTTCTTCCTCTTCCTTTTTCACTGTGATAGAGTAGACAATGGGTAGGAAAGATTGTAGACTGAAGGCAGAGTGAACTTTTTGGGATGAGAACGTGACCTTATCTTAGCCCTAATAGAATGCCAGTCCTCAACTTCCAAAATCAATGTTTCCTCTTCTGTGTAAGTGAACTTAAGTAGCAACTGTAGGATGAGCACCTTTGTTCTCCTTCTGTATTGGGCCTTGTATCTCAAGACATGTGGTGTAGTATCCTGCTCCTAGATGTTTCTTTCCTAACTACCTAACATGGAGTTCAGCACCTAACACCACATAAGATCTGGTGTGGTGCTGTACACCTGTGTTCCCAGCACTGAGGAGGTGGAGACAGGAGCATAACACAAAAGAAAGAATTCCAAGAAATACAAACAAACCTATCAAAAGTAGATGCATTTTATAATACTTAAAGTTTTAACTGGAACATTATTAATACCTTACTGGAAATTATGCACTATACATTTTCAGTTAGCAAGATGGTCAGACTCTTATCAAAGAGCAATATTAAATTATTTGTTTAGAGAAACTTGGGTTCTATATCTAAGTTCCCTGATCCATTAGCTTTGAGCTCTTGAGGAGTGGTCACTTACAGGAAGGTGCTGTCTTCTATTTGCAGATCATCTCCCTTTTGGTTCCTTCAGAAGACATGGATGGCAGTGACCTGATCCTGGAGGTGACTGCGGGTGTGGGTGGTCAGGAAGCCATGCTTTTCACTTCTGAGATGTTTGACATGTACCAGCAATACGCTGCATTTAAAAGATGGCATTTTGAAACACTGGAATATTTCCCAAGTGAACTAGGTCAGTGTCGTAGTGAGGTTTCTATGGCTGTGATAAAAATACCATGACCAAAAGCAACTTGGAAGAAAGGATTTCTTCTATCTTTCAGTTTGCAGTACCTTAAAGAGAAGTCAGGGCAGGAACTCCAGGCTGGAACCTGGAGGCAGGAACCGGAACACAGGCCACAGAGGAAAGCTGCTCACTGCTTCCTCCTCCTGGCTGCCTCAGCCTGCTTTCTTAGGCACCCTAAGACCATTTGCCCAGGGGTAGCATCACCTACCTCAATCCAGTGGCCCTCCCACATCAGTCATCAATCAAGACATGTCTCCCGGACTTCAGATAGTGTTGTGTGGTCATCCCTCAGTTGAAGTTGCTCCTTAGATTATTCTGACCAGCACAGTCAGTAGGTGAATTGATTAGCTTTCGTAAAGCATAGATTTATTACAGTATGTCCTGGGGGGAGGGTTGGCAAGACGATGATCAGAACATATGTGTAAGGACTAAGTGATACGCTCTTTATTGACTTACCTAATGATTTTACATAAAACCATGGTTTGAGAGTCTCCTGTAAACGATAGTGGAAAGCTGTTCCATGATAAGCATTTCCAGCTTTGAAAAGTAGTTTTAGGATACTCTTGGCTCACATTTTAATCTTAGCACCCAACAGGCTGCAGCAAGAGAATTGCACTAAGTTTAGGACTAGGCTGGGCTTCAGGAGTACGTCTCAAAAAGAAACCAAAAAGGTGGTCTTTTAGCTATTGCTCATGTGAATTCATCAGCACACTAATTTAATAAGCGGAATTAAATAATTACATAGTAGGGTGCTGGAGATTTGGCTCAATAGTTAAGAGCTCTTGCTGCTCTTGCAGAGGACTTGAGACCAGTTCCCAGCACCACATGGTGGCTCTCAACTACCCATAAATCCATTTCCAATAGATCTGATGTTGTCTTCTGACTCAATATGCACCTGGTACTCCTGTGTTATGCATGCATACATGCATGCATGCATACACACACTATTAAAACACTCAGACCTAAAATTAAATACACAGATATTTTTAAACAGTAATAATTATGTATTAAAACATCAAACTTTAAAGTTTTTTAATGTGCTTGTACTCTCTACTGACAGTTATATTGTAGGTTTTTTAACTTCATGAGAATATATGTGATAGTCAATTGTTTCTGCATAGCAGGAATGATAAAAATAATTCCATTCTGTTTTCAAGGTGGCCTCAGACATGCATCAGCCAGCATCGGAGGTCCAGAAGCCTACAGACACATGCAATTTGAAGGAGGAGTACATAGAGTACAGAGAGTACCAAAGACAGAGAGGCAAGGCCGCATCCACACCAGCACCATGACGGTGGCAATTCTGCCCCAGCCTACTGAGGTAAAGCCTCCTGATGGGTCTAGCGCTGGGCTCCTTTCCCAGCAACCGGGTAACCTCGTTATTTGGTCTTCCTTCCATATTTTGAGTTACTGGTGAAAGTGTAATTCAGGAAGTGTAATTTTGCTTAGATGGTAGGAAGGAACATGTTTTTAGATGGTCTAGGTACACACCGGATGTTTTCTCCACCTGTGAAATGGACATCGTAAGCCCCTGCCGTGAGTCAGGTCATATAAGCTTGTGCATGCAGACTGGTTGCCTGCTTCCCTTTGCACTGCAGGCCGGGTGGTTCTCCAGTTACCTCAGTAAAGGGCTGCACTCAGCCCAGATGCTACTTTATAAGCCAGAGGTATTAGCAAGGTCCTGAGTGCGTACCTCGCCTCACAAAGCAAGACTTCAGTATATAAGAAAACAACCTGTTTTATTAGTTTCTCTTCTGCTAAAAGTGACAAATTAACTCACTTAAAAGGTAAAATATGAGTATTTGAGAGTTTCTATTTACTAGTTTTAAGAGAAAGTACTATTTAGGTGTATGGTAGGGTTGATGGGTTTAATTTCTGTGGGAAACCTGAGTGAGAGCAGAAGAGCTGGGAGAGGAAGTGCAGGAGAGTTGGTGTCAGGGGGATGTGAAGCGAGCTCTAGGACGTGAAGCGAGCTCTAGGATCTGTCTAGCTTTATTCTAGCAGCTCTGAGAGGGGTTATCTTACTGCAGGATGACTAGCATGCCGTAGACAGCAGTCTCTAGCTGTTCATGGAACAGACATTTTTAAACATGGTGCTTCTCATGGTTTCTCCTGGGACAGGGCATCACCCTGTTGAATTCCAGTGTTCCTGGAATGCGTAACCTGGCTTCATGTCTTTGCCTCCAAATTATGGTTATAATATTTTAAAAACAATATCACCCCTCTCCCCAAAACAATTTCATGTATTCAATTGCTATTATTTTTTGTTTCCTTTGTTAAAATTTTTGAATTCAGCAAAATTCTACATTTTCTAAAAAATTCTACATTTTAAAAAAAATGACATTTATGTATGTGAGTCTTTGTGCATGTGGCCCATAAAGACCAGAATTGGGCCAGGATGCCCTGGAGCTGAAGTTAAAGCAGGCTGGAGTCTGCTGTGCTGAGCACACTCGGCTCTTCTGTAAGGCTGCACTTGCTCTCCATGGAGGCCTCTGTCCAGCACCGAGTTTCCTCCTTCACCAGTCTCTACTGCTGCTGTTGGCGAGGCAGAAAGCTCAGTTTGGAGGATTAGGGAGTGTTAGTGCCGTTCTACATTCACCGAACCATCTAAAGTAACATTCTGCTTCTGGTCTGTTCTTGGACCTTTTACATTTTCTGTGTGGCATGTATTTATACTGTGTGGGTCTTACCTGAGACAATTGGTGTGGGTAATTGTTCCTTAAAGTTCCAACTTTTTTTGTATGTATAGATTAAACTGGTGATTAACCCTAAAGATTTGAGAATTGATACGAAGAGAGCAAGTGGAGCTGGAGGTCAGCACGTAAATACCACAGACAGTGCTGTTCGGATAGTTCATCTTCCCACAGGTGTGTCCTTCAGTTTTCAACATGAAACTCTGAGTCAAGATCAATTTCTGGGGGACTGACTGCTCTCCACTGGAACAAACTTCCAGATACCGAAATACAGCATTAAGGGCTCTGAGCTAGCCACTTTGTTCTGTGGCTGATCTGTTCAGGATAATTCCAGGAAGGAGGAGGGGTTAGTCACTATGAAGAGAACAGTTGAGTCCTGCCAATTGAGTTATGGGATATATTCTTACTAGATTTGCTATTTCCAAAAAAGCCTCAGTGAATTATATGATTATTTATCAGAAAATGTTCTAAATTATCAGTTATTAACTGCAGTGCTAAGACCCAGATCATTGGACTTTCTACAGAGAAGCATGATACATGGACACTTTTAGATACAATTTCAGGAGCCTCTTTCCAACAGAATTGGAATCTAGATAATTGGGCAAAGTGACATGTGTTTTTAAATCTTACTAGATAGAGCACCGGAGTGGCTTATGAGTGACAAGGAGCGTCTAGTTAATACAGGTCAGGTCTCCTGGACTACCACATATATGGATCTTAAAGTGCCATAGCCCCTGTTAACCAGGAGTAATAAAGACAGGTGGACAGGTAGGACTTTGTCCTTTACATACAGAAAACTGTTAAATATGGTGATAAGTGAGCTGTATAAATAAAAATATGTTAAAAAAGGAAATCCTCAACTATATTCTATATTCTATATACATTCATTTCTTTTTTTTTATTCTGAGCTCAGATCAAGTGTAGAAACCTTCATAGTGACAAAATTCAGTACTAAAACCTTTTCATCATTGCTCAGAAATGACCACACGCAGGCGCGCGCGCACGCGCGCGCACACACACACAGATGCATGCATACACGCACGCCCATACACCCACATACCACCCTTTCCTTCTCTCACCGTAGACAGACCCTAATTGTTTAAGCTGTTTTGTAGTTTTGCTTCTCAGAACTATAGAGATCATGCACCCAGCCGACCAAAAGGCCTTCTGATGCTCAGATTTGGCTATTTTCATCATTGATCCACTTCAGTAGATCTCAGAGAATATACATTCATTTCTATAAATCTTTTTTAAAAATTATGATAGCTGAGGCTATAAAAAAGTCTGTATTAAAAATATTTAAAGTGTACCATGCGTGGTAGTGCTTACATTTAATCCCAGCACCTCGGAGGCAGAGGCAGGTGGATCTCTGAGTCCAAGGCCAGCCTGCTCTACAAAGCAAGTTCCAGGACAGCCAGGGCTGTTACACAATAAAACCCTGTCTCAGAAAACAAACAAACAGAAAATTAAAGTCTTCTCTTCGATTCTCATTTTTTATTGCTTCGTCAAAGAAGAAAAAGAATGAGAAAGAAAAGGAATAGTCCTTGATAATAAAGAAGATTTTTGTATTTAAACTCTTAATTTTCATAACATTATTCAGGTATTATTTCTGAATGCCAGCAAGAAAGATCTCAGCTGAAGAACAGGGAGCTGGCTATGAAAAAGTTACGTGCAAGGTTATACAGCATGCGTCTAGAGGAAGAAACTGCTAAAAGATACAGCGCTCGAAAGATCCAGGTAAAAATGAATTTGAGAAACACAAAAATATTTATAGAAAGTATAGTTTTGTTATTACTATCTTTGTATTTATTATAAGGGCAGTACCTGTGTACACCTTCAGTACACAGATTTGTGAACATATACTAAATCTCTACTCAGTTTTTAATCCTTTGCACTTATGGAAGCAAGAGTACTGGAAGATTAAACCTACATTTTTGTATTTGATTTTGCGTTATACAGTCCTTCTGTGACTTCTTTAGTATATATACCCATCACCTTATCTCCACAGCAGGGTGACATTAATTCCCAGAGGTACCATATACATAAATGCATTTATAAATATGTTGCTTCTACTGTTTAAATATCAGCCATTTGCTAGACTGTGTCATTATGTAATCAATATTTTGCTGATTGTATCATAGAGCATTGAAGGAGCAGATACAGGACTCAAATATTTATCTCTTGACTATAAAGTCTACTCTGTACCATGCCCGCATGTTATTTGGGGACTCAAGGGTTTATACTTGGTTCTTGCATTGCTGTAGATTTAAGTTTTCCTGAATCTAAATGCATCTCTTATATCCTCCCCCAATATTGGTTTTTGTTTTTGTTTTTTTTAGGTTGGAACTAAAGGAAGATCAGAGAAAATAAGAACATACAACTTTCCACAAAATAGGGTCACAGATCACAGAATAAACAAATCACTACATGACCTTGAGAGCTTCATGCAAGGAGACTGTCTTCTGGATGACCTGATACAGTCACTGAAGGACTATTCGGATTATGAATCTCTAGTAGAAATGATTTCCAGAAAAGACTAAGCTTCTTTGTAAAGATATATGTTTTTAATATACACTGGGAAAATTCTAGTGCAGATCTCTTGTGTGTAAATGCTTCACCAGTATTCTCTTGAGGAATGTAAGTTAACAGTTTCTTGGATAATTCTCTATAAAAAATTAGACACGTAGACAGTTGTTTTTGTGCAAAATATTTAATCAGGAATTTGAAATACAAAGCAGATATGCTTGTGTTAATATGATGGAAGGAAACAGAAGCTAATAGTGGAGTTAAAAAGTGATACTGTCAAGCACACTAGGACTGATAGGCATAGCATACACAGAGTCCTAAAGAAAGGAAGCACTTACGAGGTGCTCCCTCCCAGCAATGGAGTCAGGCATGTTGTAAGGATAGCCCTCTCAATCATGGAAATGTTCCTGGGTTACCCGGCAGCTGATAGCCTGGGCCTTGCAAACAGAACCTCAAGCCCGTGGGGCCTGTTAAGCCAAAAGCTTCCTGTCAAAGTGTGAGCTCTACTGAATAGTAAGCCTTGGTGGGCTCCTATATCAGTTCCTCAGAGAAACAACCAATAGGATGTGTCTGCACAAATTCACTATAAGGATGGCCCCACATAGAGTACCATGTGTCCAAGATCTACAGTGTGGAGCAGCTGAGTAGAGACCAAGAAGAGTTGATGGTTCACTTTACTTGGTAGTTTGCTGGGGAAATCCCTGTTTTGGAGGAGTCTAGGTTTTTTCTACTCAGGCCTTTAGCCCAGTTGGTAAAACATGTTAGCATGACTGATATTTCACTGATTTGAGTATCAGTGAAACCTCCAAACCTTGAGGAGACCCAAAATAATGTGTTACCAAATATTAGGGTTCTCTAGGGTCACAGAACTTACAGAATGAATCTCTCCCCAGCCTCTAAACACACACACACACACACACACACACACACACACACAGTAAGTTCATCGGAATGACGGAACACTCTACAGTTCAATAACCCAACAGTGGCTGTAATGGGAATGGAAGTTGCTCGGTCCCACAAGGCTGGGTGCCTCAGCTGGTCTTTGGTATATGTGGGAATCTGAAGAAATAGGCTCTAGTGCCAGTGAAGGAATGGATGCAATAGCAAGGCCAGGAGAACAGGAGAAGCAGCAAAGAACAAAACCTCCCTTCATCCATTGTCCTTACACAGCTTCTAGCAGGTGTGGCCCCAGATTAGCGGTGTCTTCCCAACTCAGGATCTGGGTCAAAGGCACGTTGTCTTTTTGCCTCAAGAACCAGATAACAGGTATGACCTTCATTTCTGAATTTTAGTTCAGAAATATGTAGTGAGGTTGACAATTAACCGTCTCAGTCACAATACAGGCTAGCCAAGGCTACAGAATTAACCA
Source organism: Rattus norvegicus (assembly GCF_021556685.1). NCBI lineage: Eukaryota > Metazoa > Chordata > Mammalia > Rodentia > Muridae > Rattus > Rattus norvegicus. Next base: position 44,225,234 of record NC_141534.1, on the reverse strand, counting down.
CTATGGTACCCAATAGTATTCCTTAGAGGCTGTGCAATGGAAGAGGAGAAATGAAGCTTCCTGTCTTATGTTTCTCTACCACCTACGACTTCAAGCTTCACATGCTACCAGCAAACAAATGGATAGATGTCAGTAGCTTGAATGTGTCCCCTCTAAAATCCAGGTGATACTATGTCATATTAAGTATATTTCATCACAACTAAGGTTTTAAGAGTCCCTTCTGAAAGGACTAATGTATGTCAACTGTCAGACAACCAGAATCACTGCCCAGTTCCAATAATGTTTTCATACATTCAGTGTCTGAAATGAATGAAAAACTTGACATTTTACTCTTGCACATATCATATAGCACTTAGACACAATTCTACTTAAGTATATATCATTGCGTGATAAAATTTATGATAAATACCAACTTCATTCAATGTCTAATAAATAGTTCCGATTTCTCTCCTTTCCCCTAGATGTGTTAGAGTTGGCTTCTTCAAACTAAGATCTGATTATGTGCCTATCTAGTGGGCTTACCCCCTATCAGACTCCTAATCCCTTTTGTCAAGGCACTGCACTGGATTTTCATCTATGAAGAGCAAACTAGATATTCTGGTACTATGTGTTGTTTGACATTACGGGTCTTTAACACTTGAGGCTTGGCCAGTTTAAAGTACCTACATCTTTTCTTGTGACTTAGCACTCTTGTCACAAAAATTGTATTGAAAGAGAGAGGGTTTGACTGGCCTGTGCTGCTGTCTGTCTGACTGTGTGTATATATATCACTCAAAACTCAGCTTGTAATTGGCAGTATACTTCATACTGAAATTCAGTGCCTCACTATTTGAAAGGAAGTAGCACAAACCGTTAATGATAGGCAAGTATTTTTAAGCTACCTACAGTGCTTAACACACTGTTATATGTTATATGAACAGTATCCCTTCTAGTCTCATGAAAGGTATTTTTTACATTTAAAATGTATTAATCTGCCTTTTATATGCATAGGTGTTTTTCATTCATGGATGTTTATGCACTATATGCCCATGAAGGCCAGATTAGGGTGTATGATCCCCTGGGACTGTAGATAGAAACCGTTGTGCGTTGCTCAGAGGGTACTGGGAATGGAACTCACGGTCTCTAAAAGAGCAGTCATTGATCTTTACTGAGCCATCTCTCCAGCCCCTTATTTTGCAGTTGTTGGGCTTTGGGGCTTCTTGGGTCTCCCTACCCCCACCCCTAGACCTTTTTCTGTAGTAGTCCTGGAACTCATTTTGTAGAGCAAGCTGGCCTCTGCCTCCTGAGTGCTAGGATTAAAGGAGCTTTATTTTACATTTTTAAAGGAAGTTGCTGAATAGCTTTCATTTTATAAAAAAATTTTTTTTAAGATTTATTTATTTTATTTACAGATGGTTGTGAGCCACCATGTGGTTGCTGGGAATTGAACTCAGGACCTCTGGAAGACCAGTCAGTGCTCTTAACCACTGAGTCATCTCTCCAGTCCCCAGCTGAATAGCTTTCAAAAACCCATACAACTCAAGACTGGCCATTCAACTATATTCAGAGCCTCCCATATTTTATTTCTGCTTTAGCCTTAACACTGCAATTATATTAAGTAATTACAATTTACCTAATCTCTTCTTGATCTGAAAGACAAAAGTTAAGATGGATTGTGAAGAATGTTAAACGTTTGATTTCACTGGGTAGTGATGGTGCACTCTTTGGACGCAGAGGCAGGCAGATCTCTTGACATTGAGGCCAGCCTGGTCTACATAGTGAGTTTCAGGACAGACAAGACTACACAGACCCAGTCTCAAAAAGAACAGAACAGAACAAAACAAAACAAAACAAAACACAATATTGGATTCCATTCTATTAACAAGAGAAAACTGTCTCCCTTAACCCTGGGAAGAGAAAGCGGTGTGAGACCTGTGGATTACAGGTCAAAAAGAGCTTTAGAACGAATTTAAACTACCTGTGTATTAGGATATCAGAGCTGTTTAGAAAGGAACCGTCCAAAGCTTATGTGACTATTTCAACAATATAAGCATAAAATGTGTCAGGAGCCTTAGGGTGCAGCTCAATGGCACCATGTGTGCTTACGACCATATCGAAGGTTTCAGCTCAATACTCAGGACTGCACAAACAATACATTTAAAAAATAAGATACCATTGAGTGCATTATCAGCCCATGCAGAGTAACTGGCAGATTTCCATCTGTGAACTCACTAAGTGATCCCTAGTTGTTCAAATGTGATTTGGAAGTCAATAAGCAGTTAAGGTAGAGCAGTGTAATAATAGGTACAGAAACCTAATAGAACCGTGACGTGCTGAGATCCCTGGAATGGTTTACACAGCCATCTCATTATTAGCCATGCACTTTTCCCTACCTGCCTAAACCTAGAAACGCAAACTCTACTTGCCTCTGCAGGTAGGTGTCAAGTTCCACCCCAAAGGATACTTTATTCTCAAGACAAGTCATGACACCTGTATCCGTACCCCACAACACTTGTCCATATGCTGTGGTCTGAATGTGTCCTCCCCAGTTGAAGAACTGAAAACTTAATCCCAACACAGTGAGTAGGTATGTGGTCCTACACCTGGAAGGTGTTCAAAGTTTGTAGACATAGGATTAAACACAAGATTCCAAGTTTGCCCTTACCTCTTAAGTCCCCTGAGGCCCTACATCCAGAAGTCATCTCCAGGCACCAAGCAGCTCTCATCCCACACTAGTGCCTTTTTCCTCACCTTCCTAAGTTCTAGGACTCAGGGAAGTTTCCACTATAGAAATTACTATGATACTGCTATAAGCAGTATAAAACAAACCAAAATAGATAAGAAGCAACATTTGCTGTGACATAGTAAATTTCCTGGTTGATTTCTATCCCAAATTTGTATGCTTAATAAAGGAGTGAAAAGGCAAAGTTACAGAACAGGGTGAAAATAAACAAAGTCTCATAGTAATAATGGCCTAACTTGAATTTTTTAAAAAGATTTTTATTTTATGTATGTGACTACACTGTTGCTGTCTTCAGACACACCAGAAGAGGGCATCAGATCACTCTATAGATGGTTGTGAGCCACCATGTGGTTGCTGAGACCTCTGGACTTAGGACCTCTGGAAGAGCAGCCAGTGCTCTTAACCTCTGAGCCATCTCTCCAGCCCTTGCATCTTTTTTTTTAAAACCTTTTGGTTGGATGATCCCTTATGGTTCTGGGCAGTGGTGAGTCTCAGCACTCCAGCACTTTACAATTCTTTTATTTTTCATTATATTTTATTCATAAACGAATATTCAGAGATTCTTGTATTCATGAATCAAGCGCAGGGACAGCAAGCACAGGGCAGGCTGCATGTCTCATTTCTGTATACCTCAATGTCTTGTCTGCACTAAGTTTGCAAAAGAATTTGAAGGGATGAAAGCAATTTTTTCTGTACTTCATATTTCACCCAAGAGGAGAAGAACATAAACATGACATGAATGGGCATGAGAAGATTGGCACCTAGTGAAATGCAGAATGGCCCTCTCTGTCTCATCGAGGGAGAGATTCACAAGTGCCCAGGAGCCGGGTAGGAGCATCAGTTAATACTAAGCTCAAGTACCATTTAAAGCCAATGAATAATTGACCTGGCGAACTGACAAGGACTTTGACAAATGATTGCAGCATGTAAGAAAATATGCTTGCCTCCTTGTAGAAATTTGAGGTTTTCCAACAACCCATCAGCCACTTTCTTCAGGAAGGGAAAAGGTGCTGAAGAGTACTTTCAGGCTATAGTGAAGAACCAAAGGTTACATTCCAGGCGCTCAGTTGTTTACTAATCTTGCCTTCCCATCTCACATGTCCAACTCTGCATAAGTAAATAAAAGTTGATAAGGAGTCTCCAAGGTCAAGCCGACTAGAAGCAGGAATGTGTACTATCAACAATCAAGATTCCAGCAAATATCACTCCCTGGCACAACAGAAAGAAGTGCTTGGGCTTTTGAACTCCGCACTTAAGTCTTGCTGAATGGAACCTGGTTCATTTTGCTCTCAAGAATATCTCCCACTACTACCAGGAGATTTCAAAAGTTTGTGCACTCTCTTGACTAGCTCTGAAACCACAGTGAGATCTTAGACTTCTAAGCACAAGCAATATAAAGTGAAAATACTGCTAGGATTATTTAAGAATGGCAAGCTAATAGTAAGCTTTTTCTTGTCACTCCTCAACAATGTGACAGATGTCCATTGCCTCTAAAACCCAAGTCCATTATTAATAGTACACACAATTCAATGCACAAGTGCTCTGCATTTAGTATTATTTCACATCCGGGAGTATATTTTGCATGCACAAAGATCTCCCTGGTACAGCATTTAAAACTGTCTATTTATTTTCCTTTTTCAAGACAAGGTTTCTCTGTGTTGCCCTCTCTGTTTGGAAACTAGGTTTTCTGGCTCCTGAGTGTGTGTGTGTGTGTGTGTGTGTGTGTGTGTGTGTGTGTATCCCACCACACTGGACTATGCAGCATTTTAATATCCATTCAGCAAATTACTCCAGCTAAAATCCATAACAATCTACAAATACCACAAGATCTAGCTTCTGACTCCCCTACCCTTCTTGATGAGTTCTAGGCACTTTTTTTTAATGTCGTTCTTTGTGAGGTCAATACGGTTCAGCTGATGGTTCAAAGTCTCAGACTTAACTGACCATTCAAGATTCTCATGCTATGTCTCTATTGACAGTTCTTTTAACACTCGGGTTAGTATCTTTCATTTACTGAAAATTTTGATTGCCAAATTTCTTCTCATTAGTATATAAACTTCCTGAAAGACAGGGCTTGAGTCTTTTCAGCCATTTTTACTTAGAGGCTCAGTTCTCGGGTACAGGAAAAGCTGCCAAGATTTTGGTAAGCAACACCATTCACATCCCCCCCCCCCTTTTTTGAACTCAAAAACGGATTTATTTTCAAAGCTATCATAAGCCTAAATTTTAGTTTCAAACCCAGCCCCCACGGCCCAGCTAGAGCATCTACTCTGCCGTGCTCATCCAACCCTCAGACCGATACGACACTGGCCTCCTGAGCCAGGGACCTGGAGGTTACACATTACTCTTTTTACGCAACGCTTTCACACTGAAAGGCAGAGTTGAGGCCAATCTAGGACCACTGGGAGAATTCCCACCACAAACCTCAGAGCACAGGAACCCCTCCGTTCCAGAAAGAAAAAAGCTGGTTTAGTACCTGGAACAGCTACATGCCAAACTGTCACACAAAGCTACCTGTTGCTTCCAACCCAACTCCCCCTTGGGAAAGTCCTGAACCGTACACTGAGTCCGATCTGAGAGTTGTTTAGCTCCAACAAATGTGCACAGAACCCTGGCTCGTAACCATTGTGCTGATTTTGCCCCAATTGTTTGAATTCTGCCCCAATTCTTTGCAAGGGATATAATCCCCTGTTAAAATCTGCTCAGGGTCGTCTCCCCTTGAAGTGGGAGGGCTAGACATGTTGAAATTAAACTCCTCTTGCTATTATATTACATTGATCGCTGCCTCCGAGAGTCTTAAAGAGGTCCTGGAAGAGGTTCAACTTGGACCTCAAAAGAACGTGAAAAAGCCAGAAAACTAGGAATAAACAAAAAGATTTTAGATAAAAACTAGATCCACCCAGCATTTGTATGACTTAGTCTAATCTTGGTTCCGCCTTACACAGGAGCTACGCGGAACACTAACAGAAAGTCACATACTCTTGCAGAAAAGCAAGAGGGAAATGGCAAGTGGAGGGGGTTGGCCTATCTTGGACAGAGCATCCAGTAGCTTTGAAGCTCAGTATTCTGAATAAGAGTCCGGTGTATTGTCACCACTTAGACACAAATTCAAGGCGTGCACTGACTGCTCAGCATCATTAGTGGTGCACTACAGGTCACCAAAAAACTTATTAATATTTTCACTCCCTCCCTTGCTACAAAAATATCCACGTAGTCAGGGCCCTCCACCCCAAAGAAACAGGAGTCTGACTTATTTAGGACTTATTAGGGGGAAAAGTTCGGCTGTTTCCTGAGTCTAGTCAACAAAAGAACACGTAAAACAAAAGACATTAACACTTGTAAGAACTCGTGGTGGTTGAAAACCTAAAAGAATGCAATGGCCAGGTATTAGGCCACGCCCACAGCCTCCGGAAGGCGCCCAGCCAAGGGACGCCCGGGTCCTGCTGCGCGCCGTCCCGGGGGCAAGGGCAGTTCTCCGGCCGTCACCTGTCCCGCCCCGCTAGTCCACCCCGCCCGGAGGGAACCGCCAGGTCCCTAGCGCGCAGGCGCTAACCCGCCAACACTGCAGCTGCCGCAGTGCAGCACGCAAGCGTAGGCGCTCCAGGCACGGGGTGGAGCCAATTTAGGAGGGAGAGTAGAGCGCGCCTAAATCCTAGAGAGGCGGGTCCGGAGCCTGGGGAAGGGCCTGTTTTCCGGAAGGTGTGGACGTAGGGTGGCGGGTTTGCAGCTCAGCAAACTCTCTCGTAACAGATGATGGAGGAAGACCAGGGCCCTGTCTGTACTCATCACAGACCTTCAGGCAGAAGTCGGAGCTACCCCCAGGACATGAGGACTCCCGGGAGGCCGGTTCGCGGGATAATGGGGGGAGGGCAGCATGGCGGGTATACGCAGGCACCCCGCCACCTTCGCAGGCCACGCCTACATGGGGGATTCTTGCCAACTCTCAGCATCTTAGGGGAGGCATGCATCTGGGTGTGGGAGGGGCCCAGGCTCCAGGGCTGGCTCCGCCCCCGCGCCCTCCTATTGGGCAACCGAGGGCGTCCTCTCAGGCCGCCTGCCTATTGGCACGCGCGTGCAAACGCCGCGCCCCATTGGTCTGTTCTGCTTTGGGCACGAAATTCAAAGATTTTAAAAGTACCAGCTGGCGCCTTTTAAGAGCTACAGCTCGGCGCCGCGGCTAGCCACCTCTCTCTTGTGGTCGCCGCCACCTCACCTGCATTGGAACCCAAGTTTTCCGGCATGAGCCGGCGCGCCTGCGGTGATCTCCCCCGGCCGTCCTCCTGTCTCTGCCCTCTTGACGCGCGGACGACCGTGGACGGTGAGTGTGAAGTGGACATAGTGGGGAACCCCACTCTGTGGCCGCAGCCTCAGAGACGGGGTGCTTGCAGATTACGTGGTTCCGGGCCTCAGGCGACCTCCCAGACCCGGGATGTGGAGGCTGGGGGCGCGGGGCGCGGGTGGCTGGTGCTGAGTGGCACAGATGTGGTCGGCCTTGCACGGGGACCTATCATCCCATCCCACCCCGAGACTCCGAACCGGGGACGTGCAAGGTAGTGGCTTCTGCGCGCCGGATTCCACCCCCTGCCTGGGCGCCAAATGCCCCCTCCTCTCCCCTCCCCCACTCCTGTCCAGGCTGTGACAGGACTGCGGGACCCCAGGCTGACCAGATGGCCCCATATCTATCCCCTACACCCCCCATTTCACAGCTTTCAACTACCTCACGTCCAAACTCAGTCTCCTAAACTTTTTGCCCTCAGAGTCCTGGCTGGAGAGCGCGGGAGATTGAGCTCCGCGCTTATCTCCCGCCTTCCCTCGTGCACCGCGCCCTCGGGGCACCTCCCACCACCGACCCCCTCAGCATTTTTAGGGGCTCCTTCCTACCTCCCGCCAAATGTAAAGACCTCCCTACCCCCGCCTGCCCACTGTACCAAATGGAAAAAGATTTATTTTCTCCCCTTTTTTGCCTCTTCTCAATAAGTCTCAAGGCCAGGAGTCGGCAGGGGAGGGTTTTAAAAAGCGCCTTTTTGCCTCCAAAACCATGAATTTGCCTGTAGTGTTTAGCTGATGAAAGAATATCAGAGTGGTTGTTTAATTTTCCTGTGTTTTGAAGAATTAATGGTCACTTGTTCCAAATCTTGGGTGGGAGCAAAGAAAAACCGGTTGCTTATTTTTTTTAAATCTCTTGGGGCATCTCAAAGAAAGATGCATCGGTTTTACCCTAGACGTTTTCGAAACTGAAGGAAAAAAACAATTCTAAATATAACTTCGATAATCTTCCTTCATCAGAAAAGGAATTAAGTTCTGAGGGGAAGAAACTGCTAGCTTAGCAGAATGTGTTTGTAGAGGGTTACCTGAATCTCCCTTTAAAAATCAGAAATTTAATGGTTTTACGATGGGCTTCTTTTGCTCAACTTTCCTTTCCAGGAAATGCTTGCTGCCCCCCAAGTCCCCTCCCCCACTTGGTTTACAGCCTTGAGGAAAGTTTAAAAAATAATAATTAGTACATTTAAATATTTTTCAAAGTAGACTTTAAGATTTTCTCTTGACTTATAGTTTCAGTTACCTTCCCTCACCCTTAAGTAAAGGGTTGGTGTTCGACCTCGGCCACATGGCTGGGTACTGATACTGAAACCTAGGTAACATATGGAGAAGCTAAGAAACGTTAACACCAGCTTTAATTTCAGTATTTAATATGGAGTGTAAAGCCTATATCTAGAAGTTAAATGAGAAGTCAGCACTTTATAACTATCAACCTTTCCCCACTCCCAGGATTGGCCAAGAGGTGCTATCTTGAGTTCTAAAACAATGAAATAATGAAATATTTTTCCTTTTATCTGTAAGTTCATTTTAAGGACAGACACCCTCCCTCCCCCAATCTAATAGAATGAGCTGATCAGAAAACTCATCAGATTTTTTCGTTTGAAGTTTTGCCTCCTAGTTTTGTACTTGGGTGGAATTTATCTTGATTTGCAATGTAAGAAATGCCAACAAGTTTGCCTTACTGTGACTAACTAGATTTTTAAGAAGCTCCTTTCAATTAGATCACTTAATATGGTTTTGTTTTCTTTCCCATTTTGTGGATGGAAAAACCAAGGCCAGAATTTTTGTGGTTAAGTGGTGAATGAAATGGTAAGACTAGATGTGTGCCTCACATTTGTTTGATTGGGGTGGGGGTGGCTATGGAATACTTCCTTTTGTTTAGGAGCACTTAGTTGATCTTTGGAAGCCTGTTGCTCTAAGATGGATTTATCGATTTTATATATGTACTTTTTCCCCAGATTTTTATCTTCTGATACTTTTCTCTAATTTAGAAAACCAAAAAAGAGAGAATCCTGTAGTCTGGAAAAGTTTTTAAAAAATGCTTAAACAAAATGTGAAATGCAGTCCCAGGCCAACTGGAATAGCTCATGAGTGCAAGAGTTAGAGCAGGCTAAGCCAAAGATCAGCATTGTAAACGGTAGGCGAAGAGCATCTCTCCGCACTAGCTTAGACGCCAGAGCTGCCCACTGTGGTTTTCTTGCTCCTGCAAGTCCTCTGTGTCTTGCAGAATTGAGGAAGTGCATCTCATGTCAGAGGTACTGACTAAGGGGGGATCATGAAAGTGGCAGCTAGGGTGAATGTGCGTGCCACCTGTGTCTAGTCACATAAAGGTTGTCCTCTGACCACTTGTGCATCTTGACTCTTGGCATACCCGCACAGAAGAATCAAATGGGCGGACGGAGAGGGGACTTAGTTCATTAGTTCAAAGAAAGCCTGTGGAAATGGTAGCTAGATGGGGTGTGGCATCCTGAAACAGTGTCATGTATGGGTTTTAGTTTGTAGTATTGGGTTAATGTCCTGTCTGTTGGCACATGCACACCATGGTGATGGGAAGTACCCATTTCTGGTGCTGGGTATATAAGGGCTGTGATACTGTAAACACCCTGGGTTCAGTCCCCAGCAAGAGGTTAGGGATCAAGTTAGCACAAAAGTGATTTTTATTGTTTCATGTGTTCTTTTTTTGTAGGTTGTAAAGAAGAAAGCCCTGTTCTTTCGGTTACCATGAAGTGTTTTAATTGCAACCCTGATCTTTTGGAGCTTGAGGTGGTGAAGACTGAGGACAGTGGGAGGGAAGGTTCCTACAGTCCTGTGTGTTTGGAACCTTCCTGTGACAATTGTGTTGGAAACCATGAAAGATTGTCTTTTGTCGAATCACCAATTGTGGGACATGATAACAAGGAAAATCAACGTGTACAAAATATACTAGATAGTTCAAAGGAAGTGGAAGAGCTGGAGGCCAGCAGACTGTATGAGGACAGCGGCTACTCCTCATTCATACAGAGTGACAGTGACGATGGCATCCTTATCCTGGAGAATTTCAGAAACAGTTCCCAGGCCCATCTGCTGCTGTCATCGCAGAGCCCAGACCAGCATCCCAACAAAAACCTGCTGCCTGCCCTGCATTTTGAAAGAGTGGTTTGCTCAACATTAAAAAAGAATGGCAAGCGAAACTCTAAAGTGGATCAAGAAATGCTGAAGGAAGTTATCGCCAGCGGAAACATTACACTGCAAAATATAATTGGCAAGAAAATGGGCCTGGAACACCTAGATATCCTGGCTGAGCTCTCCCGGAGGGGATGTATGCACCTGTTAGCTAATATTTTCATGAAGCTCAGCGGCATGGACTTAATAAAGTGAGTTTGATTGCAGTGCTGACTTTAAATGCTTGGTTGACATTTGAAGTGGATGAAAATCTGCATCCTGTCTTTTCAGTTTGAATTTCACACTCTTGCCATTAGTATTCTATCCTGCATTATCTGACTAGCTGAAATGAAACGGGTGGCTATTTTGGTTTCTGTTATTTCCTGGTTTCTGTATTCTGCATTGTGAAGTGTGCCTTTTCAGTTGTGTGTAATAGATTTTTTTCAAAATTGGTTACAAGTAGTCTAGTGTCCTATGAAACAACTAAGGTAGAGATCCACACACTGTACCAGTGTAAAATTGTTTATCCCAATAGGTACTCAAGAAAAAAATGGGTACAAGTTTGGTGGGAGCGTTTAAAAAACTTTGGCCCTTTACTAGTCTGGCTAAGCACTAATAACTAGGCTCCGTCATACCTAAAGCTTAATCTACTCGGTTTCAGGACTTAGTCGGCTAGTGTAGTTTGTAGCCATTCGCTTCTGTTCTCTGTTGGACTTAGACCTTTGTCTCCTTTGTTTTTTAGTTTGTCTAAAGTGAGCAGAATTTGGAAGAAGATACTAGAAAGCGATAAAGGAGCATTCCAGCAATACAGCAAAGCCATGCAGAGAGTCATTGTAAGTCTTTCAAAATGCTGTTTTCTTAAGCTGCCAGAGGTAGAGACAAATGCTTGTAAATGCCTTAAATTCATGTACAGGTCTTCTGTAAAATTCATTAATAGGCCTACGTTTAAAAAATTCTACTCTGTGTGACTTGGAAACACTGTAGTGTGTGGACTGATTTACAAACAACTGTTGAAAAATTGGTAACGTGTTTATCAGTTACCAGAAAAATAGTGAATTATCAGCACACTGAAGACTTACTGTAGAGAGTGATTAAACCTTCCTAATGCTGTAACCTTTTAATAGACTTCCTCCTATGATGAGCCAACTATAAAATTATTTCTGTTGCTACTTCATAACTGTAATTTTGCTACTGATATGAATTGTAATGAAAATATGCAGGATATGTGAATTGATCCCTGAAAAAGGGCTATTTGACACACCACAGAGTGGTCACAAGCAACTGGTAGAGAACTGCTGGTATAGAGGAAGAGTTTAATTTTCTGAAGTACTTGGTAATTGTGATATTTTTGGCAGTTGATCATTATGTGACTGAAATACACCCATAAGGCAGGGTTGTGGCAAGCATCTTTAATCTTGGAATGCTGCAGCCTTGAGAAGTTTTAAGGACAGCCTGAGCTACATCATGAAACCATCTCAAAACCTAAAATGTGTTTGTTAACTGACTGCTGCCATCTACTGGTAGTGGGAAGAATGACCACTTGTTCTGAGGACAGAATTTTAGTCTTGACCTTGGCTAGTTTAAAAGGCTCCTTGAATTCCTAATAGGCTTTTCTGATTCACACTTTGAGTGGGTCTGTTTTGGAGTGTTTCTGTGCACAGCTCTGTCCAGGGCAGGGCGCTAGTATTGCATTCCTTTAATCAACTGCAAACGTAATGAGTACAAAAAAATTTAAAATCTCTTTTTAAACTTTCGATCAGGAAAGCAATAAGTTGTCACTACATGCTTCAACCAGAGGATATGTCGTGGGCAGAACTGCACTAACCTGTGTTCAAAAGTCATCGACCTGGGCACCTCCCAAAAAAGATGTTCAACCCAGTCAACGTGGTCAGAGGGGTTCTGTCTACAGCCGGCACAATGAGTTCCTGGAGGTAACTGTCTTTAGAAATGAGGAATACATATAGAAATACAGCTTCATACGACAGTTTGGCACTGTCTGATATCTAGTGTCTGCTATTAAATTAGTTGACATGATGATATTGTTTGGGTTTATAGTAAACATTTTATAGTTGCTGCTGTCAAAAGGAGAACAGTTGGATAAAAGGTATTCCTTTTAGAAGTTAAGGCCTCCTACTCTGAACCCATTGGGTGATATATTCTAAAATGTCTGTATTGGAAGCATGGCTGCCCTTCCTGGTTTAGTTAACATTCATTCAGGACACTAAAATTCATGTGTGAATTTTTTCTTTTAGGTGGCAAAGACATTGAAAAACAACGAAAGCCTCAAAGCCTGTGTTCGCTGTAATTTCCCTGCAAAATATGACCATTATTTAGAGCGAGCAGTCTGCAAACGGGAAAGTTGTAAATTCGAATATTGTACAAAGTGTCTGTGTGCTTACCATAACAACAAAGACTGTTTGAATAGCAAGAACCTAAAAGCCAGCTGCAAAATGGGTCCTTTGCCTGGAACTAAAAAGAGTAAAAAGAACTTACAAAGATTGTGACCTTTTAGTCGATCAACTGTACATCGTAAGGGCTACTTTAAAAGAAAAAAAAGAAAAGAAATCCGATTTTAACTTAAAGTAAATGTAATGTTGATCCCTTTTGTGAATGGAGGACATACAGCCTCTTAAAATAATCACAGCTTAATGCTAAAAAAATTAAATGTCCATAAAACACCAAGATTGACTTATGCAAAATTTATTTTATCTATTTGTAGTTACATGCTAAGACAAAATTGATTGGACTTTTTGGCAAGTGAAGTCTGGATTTTTTATGGAGTCTTGAAAACAGATGTGCTTCAGTGTTAGCCTCTGAGACACGTTTTACCAAATTTGTATTATGTGCCTATCAACTTGAGTCTGTCAATTTAAATGTTTGTCAGTATGAGCTTTTCAGTGTTAAGTATCCTTTGTAGAGTCCTGTTTATTTCTGAAGTCTATTTTAATGTTTTTATGTCTGTAAATATCTTTTTATGTACCAAAGAAAAAAATAAACATAATTTTGTTACGATAATCTTGTCAGAGGTTTAGTGATGTGTGCCGTTTGATTTTATGAATGTGTTAGCCCTGAAGTGCATTAAGCTGTGGAGGGAATTGGGTGATCACAGAGGGGCTTGCCATATCCTCGCTGAGTTCTCTTCCAGTGTCTTTTCTTGCTAGTCATACAGACTTGTAGATAAACATCTTAGTTGAAGCAGCAACTCCTTAAAACAATGAAGGGCCCCTGAGTTAATCATCCACCAGCAAAAACATGAGGGTATTTTCTGTCTCCACAATACCTATCGCCACAGGGAGCCTAGGGGACATTTAGTGCCAGCTCTGCTTGTTCACCAAGGAGTGGGCCAATCTGTGGTGCTGGTTTAGTGGTCTCTGTCAGTCAGTCACCTTATGCTTATAAGAATTCTGTCCTTCAGTTCGGTCCATATCAAGGTGGGAACATGGCAGCATCCAGGCAGGCCTGGTGCAGGAGGAGCTGAGTTCTACATCTTCATCTGAAGGCTGCTATCAGAATACTAACTTGCAGGCAGCTAGTACGAGGGTCTTAAAGCCCACGCCCATAGTGTGACACACCTCCAATAGGGCCACACCTAATAGATTGCTTCCCTGACTTTAGGGATTCCTGATGAACAAATTACTATTCTAGTGGGATTACCTGTAGAAATAATTTGACGGGTTGGGGATTTAGCTCAGTGGTAGAGCGCTTGCCTAGGAAGTGCAAGGCCCTGGGTTGGGTCCCCAGCTCCGGAAAAAAAAGAACCAAAAAAAAAAAAAAAAAAGAATTTGACACCTCTTGAAGCTGTCAGTCATCTGTACTATTAGCATATTATATATAATAGGGCATGAACAGGGATTTTGATTTTGTGTTTTGGTAATTTTGATTTCTGAATGCATCCTGGAGTTGGTGGTCCATTTTTCTCCTTACATTTGAGGAATTATTAGTTTGTCAAAAGGGTTTCATTTTATGGCCGTGGCTGTCCTGGAATTCAGACATCTATCTGCCTCTGCTGGACTTTGAGGAATTTCCGTAGTTGCATTAAATATGCTTTTTGTGTCGTTAATCTTTACCTCAGTTTCTTCAACATCACTGGTATCGGATTTAGTTTCTTAGTTGTATCCCAAGCTTTGGAAGTTGTGATTGTTTCTCTCCAAGCCCCCTTATTATCTAAATGTAATTGTTCCTAGGTACGTGGTCCTGCCACTCTTACCTGACTAGCCTCACCTATTCTGGGTTGGAGTGGGGGTGGGGGTATCTTAGGGTTACTATTGCTGTTGATGAAACACCATTACCAAAAGCAGTTTGAGAAGAATTATTTCATTCATAGTTCATAATCAGTTCAGCATCAAAAGCAGGCAGGACAGGAATTGGGGCAAGAGCTAAAACAGGCCACAGAGGGATGTTGCCTACTTGATTGCTCATTCTTCAGGCTTCCTCAGCCTGCATACTCCCCACAACAACCCCTTCACCCCATACCCCTCAATTGGTTTTGGTTTGAGACAATTTCTCTGTGGCCTTGACTGTTCTGGAACATAGACTAGGCTGACCTTGAACTCAAGATATCCACCTGTCTTTGTCCTTTGTCTCCATGGATGCTGAGATTAAAGGCATGGGGCATCTCACCACAGCAGGGTTCTCAGCCTGATTTCTTAGAGAACATGGCTGCTAGCATAAGGATGGCATGCTCCACCTCAGGCTGGGCCTTTCCCCAATCACTAAGAAGATGCCCTACCAACTTGCCTACTGCCCATCTTGTACAGGAATTTTCTCAACTGGAGTTCCTCCTCTCAGATTCTAGTTTGGGTCAAGTTGACAAAAGTAACTCACACTAGAGGGCTTTCTATTGATTTTCTTGTTTTAGTCTGATTTGTTGAACTTTTCTCCTAGATTTCTGGGTTTTGTTGCTGTAATTTTTTTAAACTTAATTTTTTTAAAAGATTTATTTACTTATTATATATAAGTACACTGTAATTGTCTTCACACACACCAGAAGAGGGCATCCGATCCTATTACAGATGGTTGTGAGCCACTGTGGTTGCTGAGATTTGAACTCAGGACCTCTGGAAGAGCAGTCAGTGTTCTTAACCACTGAGCCATCTCTCCAACCTGTTTGTTTATTTCTTAACTCAGAATTTTCCCACACACGTTTTGATTTGTCTTTTTATTTTCATCCATTTTATTTTGATCCTTTTTAAGCTCATTGATTAGTTTTCAAACCTGACTGAGAGCTGGAGAGCTCAACCATCTGTATTGGGATCTGATACCCCCTTCTGGTGTGTCGGGTGTGTCCGAGGACAGCTACAGTGCACTCATATACATAAATAAATAAATCATTTTAAAAAAGAAAAAGCTGAAGTTCTTGTTCCACGCTTCCACCTTTTCAGTGCTTTCCTGAGCTTTCCAAGGAATCCTTCAAGACTGACTCCTATTGTGTTTTTTGATTAGCATGTGTATTGTGATGGAGATCTCTTATAGTTTGGTGGGGAGTGTCTTGTTGGACAGCACCCTGCTGATGGTTTCTCTCCAGTACTACCAGGAAAGAAATCAAGAAGCTGTAAAGTACAACTGAGACTCCTGGGGGTGGTACCAGCACCCCTCTTTGCCCCAGGTACATATATGTACACAGTGCTGGGCACTCGGGTCTACATACCCTGCAATGGTATGCAGACTTTCCTACCCTTCTTGACTGCCTTTTCTGTTTCTCTGAGCTTAGCTGCCCTTTCTTGGTTTTTAAATACACTTTTTTTTTCTTTTAGATTTACTTATTTTTATCTTATGTATGTGAGTACACTGTAGGTGTCCTCACACACACCAGAAGAGGGCATCCAATCCCATTACAGATGGCTGTGAGCCAACCTGTGGTTGCTGGGAATTGAACTCAGGACCTCTGGAAGAGCAGCCAGTGCTCTTAACCTCTGAGCCACCTCTCCATCCTCCACTTCTTTTCTTGAGATAGTGTGTCCCCTTTGTTATGGAGACTTTTGCTCAGTCATTTGGAGGGAGCATCTAATCCAGTATATTTAGTTTTTGAAGAAAATGTCAATATGACTATGTTGTTGTGCTGGTAAGTTCAGTTTTGTTTTGTTTGTTGTTATTGTTGTTACCTTGAAATAACTTAGAATCACCTAGGAAGAGGGAATCCCTCAACCGATTGGTCAATAGACAAACCCGTGGGGCATTTTCTTGTTTACTGATTGGTGTGGTCCAGCCTACCGTCAATGATACTGTCCCTGTGTGCACGGCCTGGGTGCAGGCAGAAGAAAGCTGAGCAAACACAGGGCAAAGGATTACTTACTGCTTCACAGTCTGCTTCAGTTCCTGCATCCACCTCCTGCCCGGAGCTCTTGCCCTGCCTGCCCTTCCTGATGGACTAAACTGTAAATGGTGAGCTGAAACAAACCCTTGCTTCCCCTGGTTGCTTCCGGTTGTGGTACTTTTTGTTGTTGTTGTTGTTGTTGTTGTTGTTTTTGTTTTCCCCATCTTTACTAACCTGGGTATTTCCTATTTACATTTCAATTGTTATTCCCTTTCCCAGTTTCCAGGCCAACATCCCCCTAACCCCTCCCCCTTCCCTTCTATATGGGTGTTCCCCTCCCCATCCTCCCTCCATTACCGGCCTCCCCCCTGGTTGTGGTATTTTATCACAGATTGGAAAGTAACTTTTTAAGGATGCATCATGATATTTTCCAAATTGGCGCCCTTTTCTCAAAAAATGAATGAGAGTTCCGTTTATTTCTAATCCTTCTCAACACTCACTGCCAGGGCAGTAGTAGCACTTTCTTATTTATAGATTTCATTCCTAACCTAGTGACTGATGGAGGCTAAGCATCTTTCCACGTTCCTTGGTGTATTAGGGTTCTCTAGAGTCACAGAATTTATGCAATGTCTCTCTATATTAAGGGAATTTAGGACTGGAGAGATGGCTCAGAGGTTAAGAGCCCCGACTGCTCTTCCAGAGGTCCTGAGTTCAATTCCCAGCAACCACATGGTGGCTCACAACCATCTGTAATGAGATCTGATGCCCCCTTCTGGTGTGTCTGAAGACAGCTATGTATACTCTGTATGTATGTAAATCTTAAAAAGGGGTGGGGGACTTATTGTAATGCAGTCCAACTAACTGGGAAGTTGTGAATGAAGTCTAAAAATCACTCAATCCCATGAGGTTATTTGTTTCAGTTGGTCTTCTGTATAAGCTGGAATCCTGAAAAAAAAAAAAAGTAAGTTCCAACAGATGTGCTAGCAAGTGCAAGCAGTTGGAGAGGGAGTCTCTCTTCTACTGTCCTTATGTAGGCTTACATCAGAAGGTGTGGCCCAGATTAAAGGTGTGTACCACCATGCCTGGATCTAGAATTTGTTTTGTTCCAGGCTGGCCTTGGATTCAAAGATCTGCTTGCCTCAGTCTCCTGGGATTAAAGGTGTGTACTACCTTGCCTGGGCCTAAGCTTTTCATGGCCACTATGCCTCCAGATCTCCATGCCAAGATCTGAGGCAGAAGCCTGTATCTTCCAGCCTCAAAATCTGGCTCACAGCTGTGCCCTCCATTTCCGGATTGTAGTTCATTCCAGATGTAGTCAAGTTGACAACCAAGACTAGCCATCACAATCTGCCCCTTCTCAACTTGACACAAGTTATATCTCATGTCCAAATGAAACAGTAATCAGGTCATT
This sequence comes from Rattus norvegicus, assembly GCF_021556685.1. NCBI lineage: Eukaryota > Metazoa > Chordata > Mammalia > Rodentia > Muridae > Rattus > Rattus norvegicus. The sequence continues at coordinate 44,207,387 of NC_141534.1, read as the reverse complement.
AAAATATGTGTAACATGATATAATTATCCCTAGTACAATGGCAAGTGCATTGTAAACTTAGAATAGGCTACTGTCCCTTGGGAACAGCCTTTTAGTATCTCAACATAAATACCAATTGATATTCTTGGAAAGAAATTGGGAGAAAGCACAAACATCTCTATAAATGTGTTCTTAGCAAAATAAAACAGAAGCACGCATAAAATCCTCATTTCTGCACCTGGTCACGTGGCCTAAGCTGGTATTTATAACTCCCTTCCTCTACTACCCATTCTGCATTTCCTCCACTCTCTGCAAGCCCCTCAGCAGGTCTTGGCTCTTTTCCTGGAGGAGTGACCCATACTGCCATTCCTGATGGGTCTGTGACCTTTGCCATCCTGCTTGGATTAGGCTGCTGTAGTTTCCCATTGACTTTAATTACAGGACATAGTAGTACCAAAAGACACCCTAAGGGATCTCCTACACTCCAGACATATCCCGTCTTACCTCCATTGTGGAGAAGCAATCCAATTTCTCCATGGAAATCTGAATCTATCACCCCTCCAAACTGTTATTTCTTACCCTGTTGGTTTAAGGGCATTAAAAACCTAAAATGACCAAGGGGAAGTTTGAGCTTCCAGTTCAGTGGAATGTTTGTTGTGGCTCCTGGTAGGAGCACTCCCACTTCTGAAACCAAAACTTCTAGGCTAGCAGAATTTAGGGTTGTGGGGACAGAAAGCAAAAACTTTCCTAGTGGGTCACTAGGAGTGATAGTGAGTGGAACTATTCCCTTTTCCACCCCTTGATTCCTGGACCCATGGATCTTGTCTATGGGAGAAATTGTACCATTTGTCGGACACTGACTCAAAATATATACTACCTTCTGAAGAACTCTGGCCTAGCCCTCCATGCTGCTGCCACCTAATTGGCACTGTAACTGTGCCTTCAAAGGGCCATTCCACCTTTCTATTAGACCGGCTGCTTCAGGAGGGTGGGGAACATGGGAAGAGCAGTGGATTCCATGATCAGTAAGTCCACCTGGTTGTGGTGCTTTATCGCAGATTGCAAAGGAACTTTTTAAGGACATACGAAGATAATTCCCTTTTCTCAAGAAATGTATGAGTTCCATTTATTTCTAATTTTTTATTTTTATGTATTTATTTTTCTCTTTTAATTTGAGACAGGGTCTTGGTAAATTTCTTTTCTTTTTTCTTTCTTTTCTTTTTAAAGAAGAGTTATTTATTTATTTATTTATTTATTTATTTATTTATTTATTTACTATATACACTGTAGCTGTCTTCAGACACACAAGAAGAGGGCATCAGATCTCATTATAGATGGTTGTGAGCCACCACGTGGTTGCTGGGAATTGAACTCAGGACCTCTGGAAGAGCAGTCAGTGCTCCTAACCACTGAGCCATCTCTCCAGCCCTATTTCTAATTCTTGTCAACACTCAATACAGTCAGTAGTTTTTGCCACTGTACTGCCAGGGCAGCAGTGGTACTATTATTATTATTATTATTATTATTATTGTTGTTGTTGTTGTTGTTGTTGTTGTTGTTGTTATTTTTACACTCCAGATTTTATTCCCCTCCGGGTCCACCCAACCGACTGTTCCACATCCCATACTGCCTCCCCACCTCCCCATCCCACGAGGATGGCCCCACCCTCCCACCCCACCAGACCCCTAAACTGCCTGGGGCCTCCAGTCTCTCGAGGGTTAGCTTTCATTTCTATCCTAACGATGGATGAATACTGAGCACCTTTCCGTGTTCCCTGGCTTCATATAGTTTTCATGGCGAAGTGTGAACTTAAATGATTTACCTTTGTTGCTTTCTTACTGGTGTTCCAGGGTATAGATTATTGATCAAATGCTTTATTCACCTGTCTCTTCTTTCAATTTGTTAGGACCTTGGAGGAAATATTTTCTTTTTTTCTATTGTTCCAAATGACTTCCCTTCTATAGGTCATGTTTTTCATGTTGCAAGGAAGAAATTTATCCATTCTCCTTACACGGCAATTTTCTTCCACGTTCATATTTAGAACTTTTACATTTAAAAATAATCATTACATTTATTTATTTGGGCGGGTGGAAGCATGCTTTAGGGCATAGATGTGCAGATCAAAAGTCAACTTGTGAAAGTTGACTTTCTCCTGGTATCAGGTGGGGCTGAGGGATTGAACTCTGGTCACTAGGCTTAGCAGCAAGCACCCTTAGTGCTGAGCCGTCTTGCCAGCCCAGCTGTACACTTTATAATTTTGTGTTTAGAGTCAATGAATAGTCTGCAGTTCTGAGAATAGTGGGAGGAGTGTATTGAAACGAGTTCCCACTTGCTCCAGCAGTGTCAACACATGTCCTTTACCTACTGAAATAGAGTCTTCTTGAATTCCATCATATCAATCTGATAAGTTTTATAATCTAACAATGGCAGCTTTATAGTCTTTCTTGAACATTTTCCAAGTTACATCACATATTACATTTCTACATACATTTTATAATTAGTGCACAATAGTTTTGATTGAGACTACAGGGTCTATATCAATATGCCAAGTACTCTTGTCTCAACACAGCTTGTATACATCATTAACATGTCTCTTAGCAACACTATCTTTTCATTATCTATGTCTAGTACCTATATAACGTATGTATCCTTAAGCGTAGCTCTAAACTCCATATTAGTTATAATATTGTGAATACATCTTACTTCATTTCGAATGGTCTGTTGCTTATATACTGAAGTGCAATATATTTATCTTTTGGCTGACAGCCTTACCAAACACAGTTCATTGTAACTGAATGTCTAGTAGATTTGCATTAAGCAAGTAAAAAACAACTTTCTCTTTTTTAGTCTATAAGCCTATGCCTTTTCCTTTTCTCTTTTCCTCTTCTTTTTCTTTTCTCCTTTCTTTTCTTGTGGCACATCTTATAGACTGAAAGTCTTCAATTCAGCAAAACATGTTGGTGTTTCTGTCATGTTCCAGATATTAAGGAAAACATACAGAACAATGTCAGCTCTCTTTTGTTTTCATGAGTTGCCTTCATGACTTAAGGATGTTCCTGTGTGGATGTTCTAGTGTTAAAACATCCTCCTATTCCTTGGATTAAGTTAGGATACTTATTCTTTATATTCTTGGACTATATATGTGTGAGTGTGTGCATATATGTGCATATCATGTGCACATGTGTGTATGTGCATGTGTGTATGTGCTCATATGCATGTTGAGAGTACTGGATTTGTGTGCATAAGAAATGTTGGTCTAACCTCTTACAGTGTCTGAGATGTGCGCTCCCCTACCCCCTTTCCAGTCTCCTGGATGCTTGTATAAGTCCGGAATGTTATCCTCCTTCGTTGTTATCTAGAAATCACCAGAGAGCTGTCTGGGTCTGGCGTTTCCATCGTGAGAAAGTGTTTATTTATCTGTGTGTTTTTAAGGTTCTTTGGGTTTTTCATTTTTGTTCATTTCTCTTCTATTGAGTTCATTAGTCTCTCAAGGTCTTTTCTGGGGATCGATATTTACCAAACAGATCAGCATGGAGGTGGTCAGAATGGTCTCTTTCCTACTTCAGGTTCTATACATGGTCTCCACCTTTTCCTGGATTGTCTAGCTAGAATTTTGCTGCATAGTTTGATATCAACCCACTTTGATGTACCAAGAAGACAGATAACTTCTGGATGACAGCGCTTTTCTGGTTGCCGTGATACAGTATCCATTGTCCGTGTATACATTTACCTGTTTAGAGGAAGTCCAACGGCTAGCTTAAAACTTACCAAAACTTCTTGAAAGACCCTGTTGACCCTGCTCTCTGGGTTGAACCTACATAAAATCTAGACCACAAGATTCCCTAATTGGTGCGTGGAGTAAAAGCACACATAACATTCGGAAGAGGCTGGCCTTGGCTAAGCGAGGTCGGAGCTGGGCGTTCAGCTTGGCAGTGACTTCCTGCCATGGCCCCTCTGATCAAGCCAGGGAGCAAGCCTGTGTTCCCCCACGATCTGTGTCTCATCATCCTGCTAGAGTGTGAGGGGTATTTTGTGTCTCTTGGATAATAACCCTTTGACAACAGATGCAAATTAACTGAGACCTTACTCTTCATGAAGACCATTCCATTTAGCAGTCCTGCATCAACTCTCCTCTCAGATGCTGGGAATGATGGATTAGCGCTCCTGCTAAACCCAAGTGTGCCCATATGCATGGGTATTTTCAATCTCGGTGTGCCCATTTCATAGAATCAAATGCTGTCTTCACAAGTTAGCCCTGAGACCAACTTACAACACACCAACGGTCCTGTTGGGAGCGCTATTGGGTACCAGGAGATGAATATTTCCAGGACTCTGGCAAGGAAGCTCACCATGCCTTTTAAACACAACTCGAGGGTCTGCTGCAGACTAAATAGATGAGAGACCGAGCCCTGACTGCATGGCATTGTTTTCTTTTCTTCAAATTCTACTTCAACAGTTTGAACACCTCACCACAAGATGGCGCACTTTCAACACCGTCCTTTTGCGTGTTCGTTCCTGTGAATTTAATGTAAAATAAAGGGATGGAAGAATAATAGTATTGCTTTTCTATCCAATTTATGTCTCCAGATTAGAAAATCAAGTGAATATATATCGTTATATTAGGATAATTATATTTTAAACAGTTTAACTTTTAGTCTCAGACATGATGGCTAAATCTCGTTTCTTCGGTTCAATATTTGAAAGCGTTTCTTCCTTATTTGTAAGCCACAAGCCACAAGCATCTGATGAGGAATCAGGAGCCACCACTGTATCACAGGAGCTCCAGGCTAACCAGTGAGGGAATAAGTAGCATGCAGAGAGAGGACTTTTGAAAAGTAGCTCCTCGAATCCCAAAGCGAGATCCATTATGATTGTACCAGGTACACCAGATATCGGAGACGTTGTACAAAGCAAAACCAAAATCAGATGGATACTTTTCATCTTGACTACTGATTGAAGCAATCCTATATTAGATTTACTGGGCAATTAGATACACTGAAGTTCTCCTGAGTTTCAAAGAAGCTTTTCTGGCACCGTAACTGATGTGTCAAGTAGAGGACGCTAACATTCAGAGCTCAAGTTTTGTTTTGTTCTTTTATTAGAAGAAATCATGTTTTCCATAGATATATTGGTGTGAGTACATTTACTAGAAAAGTGAGCAAAGGGGATCCTAAAAGATCTTAAATCAACAGTAGGCTAAATAGCAACAGTTGCTACTGTGTGAAAATGAGTTTATCCACAACAGAAGAGATGGTGTCAGAAGTTAGATACACTGAGACATTTTGCCTTTATTTTTATATATACAGTATGTGTACATGTATGTGTGTGTGTGTGTGGGGGGATATCTCTGGTGACCAGAAGAGGGTGTAAGATCCCCTGGAGCTGGGGTTACGGGCAGTTGTAAGCCACCTGACCTGGCTGTTGGATCTGAATTCTGGTCCTATTATGCTAGAGTAGTGTGTACTCTCAGCCATTTCTCCCGCCTACAGTGTGATTTTGGTTTTCCAAAACTTCTATGACACAGTGTTGGCACCTGATTCCTCATCAGATGCTTGTGGCTTCAACTTCTTTCCCACTATTTAACCTTGGACACGATGGATTTTAACATAAATAAGCCGTTTTCATAGCATATGGAAAAGGGAACACCGCCTGCCTGATAACTATTAACGCAATGATCAAACTAGAAAATACAAGAGAAACACTAAACAATCGTGATATAAAGAACTAAATGAAACTACCATTCCAGTTTCTTATGGTTAAAATGTTAACTATTACAACTACCTTGTTACTTATGAAGTCAAAATGAAGGAATTCCCTCCAATGACTCTGTGACGTTTTGACAGACAAAATTATCATGTTTTAAATTTTCTATCTGCTTTACTGTGCTACTGAAAACTCAAAAGCTTTTTGTCTTCAGTAGGATGATAAGAGAAAATAGACTTATTGCCAGATAAAAAAATTGTTGCGGTATGAAGCTTAATGAACCTTTAAATACCTCTTCAAGGCAAAGATTAAAACAGAGACCGAAGGAACACCCAATCAGAGCCTGCCCCACATGTGGCCCATACATATACAGCCACCCAATTAGACAAGATGGATGAAGCAAAGAAGTGCAGACCGACAGGAGCCGGATGTAGATCTCTCCTGAGAGACACAGCCAGAATACAGCAAATACAGAGGCGAATGCCAGCAGCAAACCACTGAACTGAGAATAGGACCCCCGTTGAAGGAATCAGAGAAAGAACTGAAAGAGCTTGAAGGGCCTCGAGACCCCATATGTACAACAATGCCAAGCAACCAGAGCTTCCAGGGACTAAGCCCCTACCTAAAGACTATACATGGACTGACCCTGGACTCTGACCTCATAGGTAGCAATGAATATCCTAGTAAGAGCACCAGTGGAAGGGGAAGCCCTGGGTCCTGCTAAGACTGAACCCCCAGTGAACTAGACTGTGGGGGGGAGGGCAGCAATGGGGGGAGGGTTGGGAGGGGAACACCCATAAAGAAGGGGAGGGGGGAGGGGGATGTGTGCCCGGAAACCGGGAAAGGGAATAACACTCGAAATGTATATAAGAAATACTCAAGTTAATAAAAAAAAAAAAAAAAACCTCTTCAAAGCGCTACCTTAGTTCTTTAAAGTTATTCCTTTGTCCTTAGAACACCTATGGGCTGTATACAATGCGAGCTTGCTGGGTAATGTCAAATGCAGAGCCTACCTCCGAGCTCCATCAGTGAACCCACCTTTCAAACCTCATTACAGATACTAACAGATGGCATAGGTGTTTACCACCGCGCTGGCTAATACTTTCTAAGCAAAAGTATTTCAGTTGTATCTATGACTGACTTCCTTGTTCTAGAGGGTGGATTAAAAGTGCTTTAAGGGAGAGGAGGAGACTGTAGGACAAATGAGGGCAGCATTGCTGGGTCAGGCTACTGCAGAGCTGATGTGTTAGACTCAAGGTGGAGGCGAGCATGTCCTTTCCCCCAGATAAATCAACGCTTACTCGAAGCTACAGATGCTCAGGACACAGATGCACAAACACTATGCCATCACTATATTCTCTTGGGACTCTGTTGGGAAGAGACAAGAGAACATTTAGCTTAAGAGAGTGGTTGAAGGTGATGGTTTCTTACCACTCTAAGGAATAGCGTCAGTGTTTTGGAGAGCCCTTCGGCCTGTGCGATATGGGGTTGCTGGTGTGCTGTGACTGAAGAGCAGAGGGAAGAGGGATGTATGGCCTATCCCACTCTTCTTAGCTGCTGGAGCACAGAAATGTAACCGTGTAGAGGCTGTTCGAGAAAGCCCGTGCTATTGCCAGTTTGCAGCCGCTCTTATATTTGACACCCACTGGTGTTAGACTAGCGTGGTGAGTGAAGAGGTTCCTACTGGGGAGCTGACAGGAAGGAATGCCCAGTACCAGTAAGGCAAGTGGGGGCATCATTCTAAGGAACTCGACAGCCTTAATAAGAACTCCAGCGGGAAAATGAAAAGAATACCGCATTCCTTTTTAATCCATCCCCGACAGGTAGTGTGCTGTAGACTTGTGACCACGTCGTTTCAATACTAACAAAACCCGTTTCACTTAAAACTATTTCTAGTAAAAATTCAACCTCTGCTGTTTATTGCTCCAAATGTTACCTTGTTTCCTTTCACCTTGGGTGCTTTGCCTGTGTGGCTAAAACATGAGGGAATCCATGTTGTGTGAGGTACTCGGAAACTCACTTTGTATTATTAAGTGTTGCTATTAGATTTTCTGCCCTTTTTATAAGTGTTCAAACTTTTGAGGCGCTGAGTATGTGGGCGACTTCTTTTCCCTTTGTTGTAGCTAATGGTCTTAGTACTCCTGTCCCTCTTTGGGTTTCCACCAGAGGGCAGAACTAACCCACCTAATACACAGTTGAAGCGTTCTTCAGTGTTTGAGAAGAAAATTTTGGGCTTCTTTCAAATGGTTGGGATTTTATTCCATTTCTGGATAGTCTGCTCTGTGCCGAGAGTAAAAGTGACCACGAACTCAGCAGCAATGAGCTAGAACAAGTATGTCTCCTTTGAAATGTATTTTCTTGGTATTTTTCACAGTGATGGAAACTTAGCACACACATCTTCATTTACATGTAAGAACACAGGGAGTTGGTACAACTCTCCCAGATCACACAAATAGATGGACTTTATTGTGCCTTAACCCAAATCTGTTTAGCCCTTAAAACTCCATCAACAAAGGGCTTTGTTACCTTGAAGATAGACCGAGAAGCTTGGTGAAAAGGAACATCTGACTGAGTCTGATAACTGACTGCCCGGCTGAGTCCTTGCACTGTTTAGAAGGGAGGGGGTGAGGTGCTCCCTGCAGTAATACTTTTGAAGGTTTATTTCTGCCAGTGTTTAGATGGAACAGAGGAAAAATTTAACTTTAGGCGTTAGAGTGCTCAGGTCTGATAACTATTCCTAATTCATAGTTTCACAACAGCATTTTCCAACTATCATCCGTAACCAAATGGCATCTGTGAAACATAAGGAAAAATAAACCCATTAAAAAGCTGCTTGGGAGCCGGACAGGATGGTGTGTTGGTTACGGGGGTATATGTCTGTAATTTCAGCACCCGGGAAGCTGAGGCAGTAAGGTTACAAGTTCAAAGTCAGCCTAGGGTAAGTAGTAAATTTATAACTAGCCTGAGCTATCTAGAGAGACATCTCATGAAGGAAAAAGAGGAGGAGAAAGTGAGGAAAAAATGAAATTAACATTTTGGGAGGGCAGAATGGCTGGCTCACAGCCCTTGTTACATTAGTGTTTGCTAAATGCCTGCGAGTTAAGAGAATAGAAACTGGGAATTATGGATAAAAAATTAGTGCTTTAGAACATAGCATCTTGTCTGTTGGTCAAGATCAGTATCCTATGGGAACTTGCTAGGAATGCAATCTCTTTTTATACCTAAAGAATTGGGAAAGGAGGGGGCATTTTAACGCCCTTCCTGGGTGATTTGTGGCAGCCATGAGCAGCCCATTTAGCTAATACAGTTCCACTGCAGATTTGAGTTGTTCCAGGGATGATCCCCTTTAACCAAGAACCAGCCATCTTAGTACATTTCAAAAAGCACAATGTTGGAAGAAAACTCATCTCAGGCGCCATTAAATTGCAAAAGGGGAGCTGCAGGGGGGACCGGTGCTCTATATGGTTGTATTAGAAAGTGAAAACTGCAAATGTATTTATGTCTTCTTTAAGTGTAGACCAAGTTTGTACAGGTTTTTTTTTTTTTTTAGGGAGATTTCTTGTGTGACTTGCCTGCGTTAAAGGTCTGACTTCCCTTTATTTATAGGTATCTGTCAAGGTTACATTCTGCTCTACGTGTAAATCATCAAAACGTGTTTCTTAAATTCCTAGCTGGAGGCAAATGGCCAGGCAGAAATCCTCGGAACTGTCATTCTGCCGGACAGATGTCTTGGCTTGGGTTATAAAACTCCTTGGCCTATGAAAAGTCAAAGAAACTTGAAGTGATGTTTACATATATGGTTCAGCCCTCTGGAAATACATGGGGAAAGCTTTGCCACCCACTGTAATATATATACATATATATGTAATATATATGCACATTTATACACATTTATATACATACACATACATTTTATACAAATATCTATTTGTTAAATATATTTACAGACATCATTTACAGACATCATTTAATAGCATTTTACATGCAACTTCAGTGCACATAGTCTTTATAATATCTGTGTTTTATTATGCCTTTTCAAAAGTTTGTAGTGTGCACATATAACCTTTAAATGTATATGTGGATGTGCCTGTGTCTGTGTGTATATCTGAATGACTGAGTACATGTGAGAGTATATATGAGTGTGTATGCATATGCATGTATGTATGAGTGTGTATGTGAATATATGTGTACATATGTGTGACCATGTGTGACTATGTGTGAATACAATTTTCTGTCTGCCTGTCTATGGTGTGAATGCACACAGATCTTTGTAAATACTCTTTTTTCTTACTCGTTGTTTTTGCAGTATTGGAGGTTGGCCCAGGCTTTGCCCAAGTTGAACAAGAACTTCACCACCGAGCTCCATCTCAGCCCTGTACATTATCCTGAAATGTTACAACACATGAAGCTAGCCCTGGACTGTCTCAGCCACATGTTAGCAATACGGAAATTATCACCAGGTTAGGAACAATAGGAGAAGCAAGGTGATTTCTTTCAAGGGTTTGAAGATTTTCTTATATTCATTTTTGCTTGTCTCCAAAATTGAATTCTTCTATTTGAAGTCACAAACTATATTACTGTACATGGATAGCGATTTGTACCACTGACTTGAAAAGAACTCACCTAAAATATAAGCAATTTTCTCTCTTTCCCCCTCTCCTTCCCCTCCTCCCCTCCTCTCTCTTTCCCTCCCCCTCCTCTCCCCTTCCCATTCTCCTCCCTTTTCCTATCTTTCTCCAAGGTTTCACTATGTAGAACTCTCTACATAGATCAGGCTGGCCCCAAACTCACAGAGATCTGCTTGCCTCTGTCTCTGGAGTGCTAAGATTAATGGTGTGCAGAATTATCCCTTATAAGGTAGGATCTTATGCAACCCAAGCTGGATGGCCTTGCATGGTTTATGTGTCAGATGGCAACCTGAGTTCAATTCCCAGCATCCACATGGTGGTTCACAACCATCTGTAATGGAATGTGATGCCCTCTTCTGGCATTCAGGTGTAGATGCAGATAGAGCACTCATACATTAAATAAATAAAGAAATCTTTAAGAAAATGAAGAATTTCCATAGTCACAGTAGTTTAGATCATTTGTGCTCAAAAGCTGTTCGTAATACATTATTTGCATTATATTTTAAACATAACATACAGCAATGATAGAGGTGGGTCCACAACATAAAATCAAATATTAAGCAATATTATAAGGAAAAAAATCACAGCAGGGAGGTTTAGGATCCCTCTGTAGAGCTGACACACCTGGGTAAGGCATTACAAACAGTGGGCGGGGCCATTCTGTATCAATCATTAATCAAGAACATGCCACAGACATGTCCACAGGCAGATCTGATAGAGAAACCCCTCCACTGAGACCCCTTCTTCCCAGATGTCTCTAGCTTGTATCAAATAAACTATGGAAGTGTTGACATCTGTTGCTATGCATCGTAATGCTAAACACTGGTCCCAAGATCTGGCTGCCTCAGTACACCAAACGATGCTATGTAACCTTGCTCCTTAATTTACAACTATTGGTTGAATGAAGATGCCCACAGCCTATTGCTGGGCAGAGGAGAGGTAGGCAGAGCTTTGGTTCCCGGGGTTGGGGTTGCCATGAGGAAGAGAGGAGAGAGAAGAGAGGCAAGAGGAAGATGCCATGGGGTAGGTGTATTTTGAGAGCATGGCCATGAGGGACAGCCAGTTGGAGTACAAGAGGTCCGAGTGGAACATGGCAAGTTATAGCTCGTGGTTATTGACAGGGAAGTAGACAAAATGACTTAGAGAATTGGAATCTGCCCAGCTCTAGTGCTATTAAGACTTAATATAAATTTAAAGGTTATTTTTATGTCTTTTATTTGAGAACTGAATGATCAAAAGTGGGGCATAAATCCCCAATTATTTTTTACTACAACAGAAAAGTATGAACGTCTCAAAGGCAGCAGCATAGCTCTGGTGACACCTCATAAAAGCTTGGTCCTTGGAGCTCCCTGCAAGACCAGCAGGCAGGTTAGCTGCTTGGTGAGCCTCTTCTTTCCAGCAATTGTTACTCCTTACATCGACTTGGAGAAGAGGCTCAGGAATCTTGTTAAGGGAGTTCCCTGAGACTTGTGAGTTCTCTTTTCACTTCCTGAGCCTTCTAAGTTTACTTTCAGACTTAAAGAACCCCCTCACCTTGCTTCAGGAGGGAGTGTTTCAATTTGTACAGCAGTTGTCCTTTTCTTAAGGATGATCCCCTTTTATTTTGGGTAAGTGCATCAGTGGGATAAGGGACAATGAAATAGGACTCAAGATGTAGAGTCTATGTGATAAGGAAAATGGGGTATCTGAAATGTTGGAATCTGGAATTGGAAGCTCAGTGAACCTATACCCAAGGAAATCCAGTATTTCAGGGTTCACCAAAACTTCCTGGAATTCTATAAGCAAATTTATTTGTATCTGAGACAAAGATTATAAACTGTTGTGTATCAAATGGATACACATTTAAATTAGTGTCAATTACAAGGCTCTACATAAACTGTAATTCTCCATATTCAACATCTTCCTCTTATCCCTTTTGCTGGTGATTCTGTAGAGAGTAGTGATTAGTAATTCTTGGCTTTGGACTTTGAGCCAAAGACTGGAGAGAAAGACACTTGTATTTGCACTGTAAGCTGGGAAAACACTTTGAGGCGATTAGGGAGGGTGTTTCTGTGTGTTATGTACTAACAGAAGTCTGTACTGAGTTAGGGAATGCAGGGATCAACTAAAGACAAACTGGGGTTTGATTGGCTCCTCCAATTTATATCTAATTTCTTGAGTTGTGTTAGTATTTTCATTTCATTTAAACAATCTCTCTACTGAGTTATTTTTCCCCTTTGCTCAGTATATTATACCCAGGGAAGAAGCCTTTTCCAAGAGAAGCCAGGATTATGAAGAATTTGCATGATTATTTTAAGCGTAGTTTTCTAGCACCTTCTTTTCATTTCTCACCAATGGGCAGGAAGGTGACTCCTCGAGGACTTGACCAACTTTCTATTTCTCGCTGTTTGGACATTTCCCATAATTCCTTCAGGCTACTTCTTCACCTAACCTGCAATATGACAGCATGGTTTGCCTCATGTTATTATCTCCCTAGTCCCCTTGTGACAGGCTTTCTGTCACACCAATTACACGTGCACAGACAGCATTAAGAGCAGATTATGTCTGCCTTTTCTCAGTAACCTGTATACACATTGTTTGTGGGCTGATCCTCCAATATCTTAACCCCATCTTATGATTTATTTAATTAAAGCTTAATTCCTGTGGATTCAGCAATGAATGCATTGCTCAATGCAAGTCCCAGATATCTTTCCGATAAGCTACCATCCTGAGTGTCAGGCATGTAACTTTAATTAAATTGAATTACCCCTAAGAGTAAAACTTTCCATATCTTTTCCCAGAAAAGAAAAGTGATATTCCCTTCCTCCCCAGAATAGCTGCAGGAGGGTACTGTGAAGACCTCGTGTTACTGGGTGACTAACTTTCACAGGGCCAGAGAGTCTCAAGGCAGGATGCCATCCTCAATGGATTTTAGCCTCATTAATGTCCCTTCATCCATTTGACAGACACACAGCTAAGTGCACATGAAGTATCTGTCATGAAAATTTTCTGCTTTTCTTTCAGAAGTTGAGACATTTTTGACAACTCACATCAGAATGGCCTCTACATTTCCAGCTTTTAGTTAAGCATTTTTATAGAGGGCAGAGTTACAATTTAGTTTAAACCACTCTAACCTAGGTTCTCTTATTTGACAAATGTTTACCTGAGGATACAGAGACTAGATTACTTAGGCTCAAATTTATCTGACTTGCATGAGGCTCAGATGGGTAAGATCTTCCCAACGACACCATGTATACAGTGACTCGGAACTTTGTACTTATCTCACTCTTAACCCCATTTTTCCAATGCAAGATCTACCCGGGATGGCGTGATGTGAAGCACTCATGTGAACTTAAGATGAAGTATCTCTTGCCTTTTGAAAACTTATCTGTTTGTCCCTGTTACTAAGTAGAATAAAATCATCCATCTTGTGGAATAAATTTTGGATTAATGAGAAGATATCTGGGGGAATAGAGACCTACCTTGATACCTCTTAAATTATATCTCTAAAGCCCCAATGTCTATCTCCTTCATCTATGACTAAGACTGACCTTTATAGAGAATATTGGCTTCTTTGCTCTCTGCCCCTGGAGCTATTGACAACCATCTCAACTGAGAGGGAGAAAAAGCACCAAGCCTGGGGGAAGTGAGTCACAGGAAGAAGATGAAAAATACACCTATTTCCAAATGGCCATTATATTTAGAATAATCTACCTTTCATTGTAGAGAGTGTGTGGACAGAACTGTTATTACAAAAATCACATTCTTGAATGTACTATCAGAATTTTTCAAATGGTAGCATCTTAACAAGAGTATAAGATAATATATCAGAGATGAAATGATATTTTAGATGTGATTTAGCATTATTCAATTGACTTCTATGTTGGGAATTTTCTGCATAGGCCCATAAATATATGGCCACATAGGGGAAGTAATTCATTCTTATCATTGTTGCCTGTGGTTTTCTATTTTCTTCCAAGTTTATTTTAAGTTCTGATGATTATTCTTTAAATTCGCTTGGAAAGTATTTAGAAAAAAACTCTTGTGTCTTGTGACATCATTGACTTGAGAGCTTTTATAAAGTAAAGCTCTACTAACTAGAAATGATTGATGATGTTGAAATATTAATCATAGTATCCAATGTGACGGGTTTATTCAAGCAGAACACTGCAAGCATGACTAAGATCTGTATATTTAACTCTGAATAATTTGATCCTTAGTGGGCACTGTAGCTGGGAAAAAAACATTTCTTTAAAATTCCGGAAGTCTTCATAGTTGGATGTTTTCCTTGCTTATGATACCAACATGCATTAATTAAGCCATTCTATTATCTCATGATATCTGCAACAATTAATAAAATAATAAAAACTAACAAAGTATTAAGTAGGTTAGACTGACCAAATGTTATCCAAAGGTATTATGTGTGGCAAGAACACCTAACTTATTTGTCAAAATGTTATTTTTCTCTATTTTTGAACTTGGGAAATTGATTTATTTTCAAAGTATCTTCAATTAGTAGAACACTATATGTTTCTGTCTTAAGAATATCTTTTTTAATTCACAAAATTAACTTATTATTTTATTTTATGGGTGTTTTGCCTGCATGTATGTCTGTGCACCATATGTGTGTTTGTATGTAGTGCTTGTAGAGGTCAAAGGAAGGCATTGGATCTTCTGGAACTAGAGTTATAGATAGTTGTTAGCCTTCATGTGGGTGTTGAGAATTAAACCCCGGTCATCTGGAAGAAGAGTCAGTACTCTCAGCTACTGAGACATCGCTCTACCCCACAAAGGTTTCTAATAATGTTTGCAACACTTTTAGAAACTTTAGAGATTTAAAGACTTTAGAGAGCACTGGTGAGGTGGGCCGAGGGTGATTATCATCTGGATACAGGCTAACCTTCTCTACACATATGCCTTCTGAATTCAGAGAGCTCCGGAGTGAGTTGTCAAGATGGAGGTTAGAAGCAGCTTCAGTGGCGGCAGGTATTGATCATTCATTCATTCATTATTCCATTGAAGAGATTACTATATATGTGGTTCTGGCTAAGCAGAGGAGATTCATCCACAAAGAAGGCAAATGCAGGCCTTTTGCTCACTAAGTACAGAATGGAATGAAGCAGAAATAATAAAGTATAATCAATTTTGTAGAAACGTTTTTCTTCACCATACCCACTTACCAGTACATACCAGATTCATTTACACTGTTTCAATTTTCCTTGTTGGCCTTAATAATATTCTGTTTGATTCCATTTATATATGTATACATGTGAGCACATGCACACACAAAGCACACTCATGCACACGCATGTGCACACACTGGTGGACAGGAGTTGCAGGTAGGCAGAGCAGGGCTAACTGTATGTTAGAGAGCATAGAGCATTGGCTGCGCTTCCTGACAATCTCCAGCCTTTCACTGGGGCAGTAAAAATTGTCTTGGTAATGTTCATTAGAGGGCTTGATGCATAAAAAAGACATGGCTAGACTAACCTTATGGTAGATTTCACTAACTGCTTTATGCACAATGGAATGGTATAGTTCTTTTTCCAATAATGTTAAATCACAGTTAAAGGACCAGAAAAATTGACTAAACTTATCTTCCAGGAAAAAAAAAGATACCCTCACGTTTCTTGGATAGTTGCAATTCAGATTAAACTTTCTGGAGGGCTTATAACATTAGATTTCAGAAAAACAAGTAGAAATTCTGATAAGAAAGACAACAATATTTGAATTAAGCAATAATTATTACTACTTGTTTTAACTTTTAACAAGTATAAATGTTTGATGTTTTTCTTCATATTCCTCACTGTGTTGGGCATTCGACATGGCTGGACAAAATAGGTATGATGCTTCTTATCAAAATAGATATAAAACTTATAGTCCATGTATTCTAAGATCCATAGTGGGTAAGTATGCTATGATCAAACTTTATCGATAGCCCTCCTTTTATCAAAAGGCAGCGTCTAAGGAAGCTGTGGAGGCTGACTTAGAACTCACTCTGTACCACAAATAGTTCATGAACATGCAATCTCTCTACCTCTCTACTAAGCAGCCAAGGTTTCAGGCCTGTGTTACCAGGCCCAGCTAAAACTTGTGTACCTTTAATGAATTTGTGCTCGGCTATGTGAACTTTGTGCTCTGTCTTTCTTTTATAACCTCTATATCTGAAACCACTGGGACCATGTATCCTCCATGTCTGTTTACATTGCCTGTTCCCTCAAGTCCTGGAGCAAGCCCAGCATGGACAAGAAGAAGCTCGGTGCCAGCAGCTCCAGGCCAGATTCTCTTGTCCTGGCTTCACTACTGTGAGTCTTCTTGACTGTGGGTTTTGGTTTGTGCCTTAGTGGTTAGAACCTGAGCCTGGTGCAGCTGCCCCATTGCCTGACTCTGCACCAACCCAGTATTGTTTTTGGCTCCCTGACAGTTTGTTGTGCGCCACTTCTAAACCACAGAGAATGGCTGGTGGCTTTGACAGCGATTGCACTGCAAATTTATTTCATATTTGGCTTTTTTCTTCATGAGTTCATTTTGAGAGCTGTCATCTGTGCTTATAGGTCGGCAGGTCTGTCTGGAGTAATAGCATGATGAATCCAAATGATTGACAGAGGCTGCCAGATGATCTTTAATGCATGCGTATGTATTGTGGGTATACGTATGTGTGCCTCTGTGTGGGAGCAGCATATTGACATTGGGAGCTTTTCTCAGTCGCTTGTCGCCTTATATGTTGATGCTGTTTTTGGTTTGTTTGTTTGTTTGTTTTGTTTTTTACTTGAGTCCAGAGATCACCAATTTGGCTAGTTTAATTTTCCAGCTTGCTCTGGGATTCCCTTGTCTCTGCCTCCAGAGTGCTAGGATTACAGGCAGTTATCATCCTCGCTTGGGATTTAAGTGGTTTCAATGGCTTTAAACCTTTTTCCTCATGCTTGCACGGCAAACATCTTACCAAAGGAATCATCTCCCCAGCCCCATGAGCACTTAAACTATTTTTTAGTCTTTTTTAAAATTTCAAATAATTAAACAAAATTTAAGTCCTGGACTAGAAAACAGTCCAGTGAGTAAAGGACTTGCTATATAACCATGAAGACCTGCATGCCAGCACCCATGTAAAAGCCAGGTGTTGGTGTGATCAGAAAGGTGGATCCCAGAATCCTTCTGGCCAGCCAGTAACAGAAACTCTAGACTCAGTGAGTCTCTGTTCCCTATGATGGAGTCTTGCTAAGCACAGTGTGGCCCTGCTGGGGACAGAATGATGTCCTTGGCAGAGGGTGTCAGAGGAAGACTCAATTTTTTGACCTCTGGTCTCCACACACCCATGTTCATAAACACAACTCTCTCTCTCTCTCTCTCTCTCTCTCTCTCTCTCTCTCTCTCTCTCTCTCTCTCTCTCACACACACACACACACACACGTTCTTCTTCTCCTGCATACACACTCTGCTGATGCTCCCACACCTTTTCCACAAATTAACACTTACATAAAGATATTTGAACACCTGAATTATTTGGTTCAGAATACAAAACTGCCATTTCTGTAATTTCACAGTTGCTAAGGCTTTAAAATACATCTTAACATGAAAATTAAGTTAATTAAGGCCAGCAGTGATTCCATATCAATACCTGTGACTTAAATTTTTATAAAGTTAGACAATTGATTCCTCTTAGTATAACCACCTGCGCACCAAGCTGTCAGCACACAAGCCTTTTTGGAGGACACATTTCCAATCCAAGGCAGTGTAGTAGTTTGATGGAAAATTAAGTTTGTAATATAAAGCCAACCTATGTGAGGACCTATAAATCATGCCAATGTCTTATCGATCACACAGAGATGGTGTGAGGTTGATATTGTTGGCGGTGTGGGAAAATGATTCAATCAGTGGTAGATGGAGTTTGTGTTTAATTCTTTCTTGTTACCTGACTGTGCCTGAAACCCTGTGTATATACCTCAGCCTTCATTGTGAAAAAATGTGAGCAAAAATGTAAAGGAATGATATCAGCAAGGCTTTATTAAATAATATTCGGACATTAAGATCCTATAGTGATTTTTGGTTTTGATATGGCAGAAAAAAATTTTAATCCTCCTTGCAAAAAAGACCAACGGCCTTCTGCATTTCATTCTGGTAACTCTTCAGTGTCTGTTAAAACATTTTCTTATGAAAGGGAATAATGGAATGCATGATCAGCCATTCTCAGAAAAATTTTCAATCTTCTCCAATCTCTTTAAGATCAGAAACCCTATTCTTGTAAGATGTTCTCCTTGAGGAACAGATATATTTTTAACCGTATTGAAGAAGTGGGGCTGATTCTATTGGGTTTTTTGAGTCTGACATGCCACCCGTAGCTCCATGAGGCCAAATATTATTGGCTTGATCTGTGTGGCTCAGATGACTGAGAAATAATGTCTAAAAATTGAACATAGTTTCATTGAAACTCGCAACAATGAAGGAAGGGCATAATTGTCAATTAGGATTGGGAGGACATATTTGTTTATGGTCACTCACCTTTTAGCTCTGGGTTTAAAGTTTGAGAACATAAACTATCTTTATTTCCAATAAAATAATAATAATAATAATAAATAATTTTATTATTTAAATAATAATATAATATAATAATAAAATAATTTTATTATTTTAAAGAATACAACTTTAATATTTCTATATGTACATGTACTGAATTAGAATTTTCACTCTCAATGGGCAAAGGCGAAGGAAACACATGACAATGACCGCCATCTTACCCTTATGATTTGATGACACATCTGCCCCATGCTCAGACCACCGCTGCTTCCCCACATTCTCAAAACTTAGAGGTCAAACATTTGTGGGAGCATCGGAGAAGAGCCACGTTTGCACATCAGAAATTGGGAGAGGATGAAAGATGCTGAGATGACTTGGCCTAGGAAGAAAATTAATATGCAAAATCTCCTCTGAGGACAGTACAGGAAGAAAAAAAAGAAATAACCAAAGGACAGGATTTCTGAATAAATAACTGGAGGAAAAAACCTCCCTGCCAAGCTGATACAACCAGGCAGCTGTGCAACTGTGCTCTTTTGGAGATATGGCAACGTGAACTGAGCAGCAGCCATGTGCAGGAGGGCAAGAGGTCTTCCCTCGAATAACCTAACTTACAGTAAGGAAGGAGAAAATAAGTGCAATATTAAGGTTGGGCAGATGAACGTTTTTTATAGGAACACTGTAGTTGAGAGATGTGTGCTGCTTCCCAGCCCTGAAGCTAGTTAATGGGTTGGATCTTATTTCAACATCCTTTCAGCCTTTGCCTGTTTTTGTGCTGAAGGAGATGTTTGTTAAAGGCGAGGGACCAGACCGTATTCACCACCATTTCTCTCAATCGTCACTCTGCTAAGTTGGATAGAGAAATCGAGTCATGAGGAAAATTGTGACGAAACACACTTTGTATCCCTTGCTATGCTCTAAGCTTCATTGAGATCACCATTTCTCTCCAGTTCTCCAAGTTCGAATTTATATGAAATAGATGTACGGCTTCTCTTGCTTAAAGAGTGAATCTCAACAACAGCATGGGATATTCTTAATAAAAATTCTTATTTATAAAACAAGAGTCAGTATTTAGTATATTTCAAAAGAATAATCCTGTAATGGAAATGCTCAACATTTTTGCATAATTCTCATTATAAAAATAGCACAGGGGACCATATTTTACCAGAAGAGAGACAGTAAATATTATACTATTTTAGGATCAAAAGGGATTAACACCTTTTGTGGTGTTTGTGTTTGTTCTCCTGATGTGCTGAAAGGCAATGGATACAGCAACTCACAGCCGATGAAGCAAAGCAGTAATTCTGTGCTGGGATCTGATACCAACAAAGCATATGGCCCCCACGCGATGGGCATCTCACATGGGCCCAGTGTGTTCTCTGCATCTGTGACGCTTTCTGTCTAGTGCAGACTAGCAATTAGCTGCAGCACATGTAGTCGATAGCACAGTAGTGATATGGATGAGTTAGACGCTCAGATTCAGTAAGGAAAGACAAATGCAGTAAGGAAAGAAGAGGCAGCAGGGACACCAAGGTACTTGGACTTCGATGAAAGATTGATCACGTGTGTCAGGCGGAGGCTAATATATGAAGAAAATCTGCACACTCTTACTGTAATTAAGTTCTCACGGAATAAAGAATGTTCAGGTACTTATCCCACAGTGCTTCCTGTTTATAGCACTGAATTCGCCAGGCTTCATTTTGATGTGAAAGCACGAATGACGTTAGCATCACTGCATCTAGGAATAGAAGCATGACCCTGCTTCCCCATGGAATCTCTCACTGTTTCTCAGAGTCTTGGATAAATCAAGTCTAGTTGTGTAAACCTTGACAACAGATATTAGTACACCCATGTATTGTGCCTCTAGGGACTAAATTACGCTTTAGGAAGTGCAGAGATGTCACCAGGACTAAGAGATCTCTTGTGACCTGATCTGACGTGATGGTTGAATACAGCTTTGCACACGATTCACCTTGCCATGTCCACTTCTCTTCACCCTCCAGATGAGTCACATGCTGTTTACTTATCTTCTTGTAAATGCCCCATGATCACTCTATGAGCAGCATTAACTGTTCTTTCTATGGCTATTGCCTCCTTAAATTCTCCACTGACCTAACAGCAGCCCTTCAAGGGCATTGCTAAAGCATTTGACAGCTCTAGACCAATATTGTATGCTGGGTAATTGGGTATTAGAAAAAACAACCACAAAGACAAGTGATATGCTACAGGCTACCAAGGCCAAGGTCACTTGAGAAATCCTTACATCAAGAGTCTGTACATTGGACCTGGAAGAAACCTTCCAAGAGAGAAGGTGAAAGGGAAACTCTCTGGAAGAGTCATGGTTGCTTTCCTTGTCCTTTTTTTGTTGTTATTTTTGTTTGTTTATTTTGTTTTGTTTTTGTCCACCTGACAAAAGCTGGTAGGATGCAACTCAATTGAGAAAAGACTTCTTTTATATGGCTTGTGGGCAAGTCTATAAAGTACTTCCTTGATTATTGGAGGGTTCAGCTCTGTATGGGTGACACCACCCCTGGACAGGTCCAGAGTTGTATGAGAGAGGAGGCTGAACAAGCCATGAGGAGCAAGCCTGTTAGCAGCACGTCTCCACGGTCCTTGTCTTAGCTCCTGCCTCCAGGTTCCTGTGTGAGTTCCTGCATGGTTTCTCTCAGTGATGACTGGAAACTCTAAGATGAAATAAACCCGTTCTCTCCCAAGTTGCTTTTGGTCATGGTGACAGTAGAATCCCTTAGCAATAGAATACCCAATTAAGGCAGGTCCATGTGTCTAGATTATGTTTCTCAACAGCACAGTGGAGAACTTCGATGCTAGAAAGTTCCAAAGGACAATACAAGCTTAGGATCTGCTAGCCACAAGGCTATAACCTACTAATATCCAACAATTTCTGCATAGAGCTTCTTAGATAATGACACATGGCTAACTTTGGAGGGTTGAAGTCTTCTTGTTTGGGCTATATGCTTTCTTTTTAATTTTTGATTTTATTTTCTTAGTTACTTTATTTATTTACATTTCAAATGTTATCACCTTTTCCAGTTAAACCCCCTATTCCTCAGCTTCTATGACTGTGTTCTGCCACCCAACCCCTCCTGTCTCAGCGTCCTAGCATTCCCCTACACTGGCTTGAGCCTCCACAGGAACAAGGGGCTCCCCTTGCATTGACGCCAGACAAGAAAGGATTTATTTCATCTTAAAGATTCCAGTCTATCACTGAGAGAAGCCATGTGGGAACTTACACAAGAACCTGGAGGCAGGAGCTAATCAAAGACCGTGGAGGAATGTTGCTTACAGACTTGCTCCTCATGACTTGTTCAGTTTCCTCTCTCATACAACTCTGGACTCTCCTGCATATGCAGCTGGAGCCATGGGTCCCTCCGTGTGTAATCTACCAACTCTTTGTTTGGTAGATTAGTCCCTGGGAGCTCTGGGGGTTCTGGTTGGATGACATTGTTATTCTTCCTATGGGGTCGCAAACCCCTTCAGCTCCTTCAGTCCTTCTCCTAACTCCTCCATTGGAGTCCAATGGTTATCTGAGAGCATCTGCATCTGTATTGGTCAGGCTCTGGCACAGCCTCTTAGGGGTTAGCTATTCCAGCTTCTGTTGGGGCTATATGTTTTCATTGTAGTAAAAATATATATGGTTTGAACTCTCTCCACTGAATGGTTTATGTGGGATTGTTAACTGAAGACATGTAGAACTGTAGAATCTTCCATACCAGGCTTTTATTCTGACTGAGCACCCATAGAATGAATATACATTACAATGTAATTTACTAGATTGGCTGACATTAAATGTGCTGAGAAGTTTAACAATGGCTAGCTTCTGAAGTGGGAATTTCTGGTTTCATTGGAGACTGAGTTGTGTCATGTGGTGTTTTTCTGGAAGCTGTCTGGTGAAATTGCATGTGATGTTTTGCTGGAGCGGATGCTTGAGAGGACGTGTGATGTTTGGAAAAGGATATATGTATGACACAGCAGACAGTAGATGATGCTCTTGCATTGGTTCACCTTGGTTTCTCTGCTGGCGTTCACTTGTAGAGAGAAATGCACCAAAGAACATCTGATGGTATTCTAGCTGTTTCTTGCCCCTTGTGAACAACCAATAGGTGAAACCTATCAGTTTCTTCTGGATCAAGCTGCTGCTACTGATTTGTGTTTGGTGCTTGCCTAGTAGACTTGACTAGTGCTGCTGATTCGTGTTTGGTTTTCTCTAGTGAACTAGACTTCTGACAAAGGAGATTGGAATCATCCCAAAGAACTATTTCTAAACAGCTCCACAACTCCTGTTTCCTATTAATCTCTCTTTCCCCTACTTCTAGTAGGTGGTGGGCTAGAAGGGAGGCTGAAGCATTAAAGAGCCCTAATTAAAGTAGGTTTTGAAAAATCTAAGCCTACGAGCTTCACTTTGGAAGGGCTCATCCCACAAGGCTATGTAGGATGATGTCATTATGCAGGTGAAGGCAGGTACAGGATTGAGCGAGGCCTGTCATTGCACGAGAAGGAAGGATGGGCAGGAGAGAAGTTTTAGAGGAGGAGGAGATGGGAACGAGAGAAGAGGAGCAGCTGAGAGAACTTGGAGGCAGATGTTAAGATTTCTCTCTGCACATTTATAGGTTGTTATGAATATTCTTAAGTGGTGGATGTGTACAGGATTTTGGGTATCTAGTGAGGCAACTATATCTTATTTAGGTGGGCAATTGTATCTTATCAATTGGATTAGAGATTATTGTGTTGTGTGTTCTTTCATGTGTTTAATTGTGTTCAAAAGAGTGTGTGGTGGCTGGACACACTGGGCCACCACGGAATTGGGATGTGTATGTCTGGTATGGTGGCAACCTGTCTTGGGAACTAGATGGGTAGAGAGATTGTTGCCAGGCTCAGAGAATAGCCATCAACAGTGTGATATGAGATGGAGTTTAGCAGGGTGAGATGCTCTGCTGACTGAGAGGAAAATATCCAACAGATGTCATGTGGCCCTACCTACAGTGCCAGAACTAGTGCAGGTTAAAAGAAACCATTTTTTTTTAAATTTTACCACTACAAGGCTGGATGTCTTAGCAGTCCTATCTGATGGGTGGCCTGGAGGGGTCCTAGAGAGTCATGGGTTTTCACTCCATATTAGAAAGCCAAACGTTCTGTTCCCTGTTGTGTAGACTTGACACCTTTGAAGGAGATGATTTAACTATACATGTCTAGGTTTATTTCTCAGCTTCCTAGTCTGCCCTATGGTCTAATTAATTGTCCTTATGCTTACATCATGCCGGCTTTCTAGCCATGAAGAATAAGAATAGCATCTTAAATATCAGGAGACACTGGCGGCAGGATACAGTTACAATTTCTTTCATTACCTGATTGATGTCTACTTCCCCCCACTGGGTGAAGATCTATCTTGTTACGAAAGAGGTGGCTTTCTATAACAGCCTCCTCCCTCCTTTCAAGTCTAAAGACCTTTGAATTTTTGCTAAATGCTCCATTTTTTTGTTTCTTTTGAGATAACTATATAGTATTAAATAAGTCTTTAGTTTTATTAACATAGTATGTCACCTCAATTGATTTTTATTTGCCAAATCACTGTATTCCAAGAATAAATCTAACTTAGTTAAAACATATGACCTTTTAATGTGTTGTTAAATTCAGTTAATGAGTATTTTTCTGGGAGTCTTGTGTCAATATTGTGTTAATCAACTTTTCATTGCCATAGGGAAATGTCTGACACCAGCTACTAGAGAGAGAAATTATCAAGCTTAGCTTTAAAGGTTCAAGAACATAGTGAAGACCTCATGGCAAGTGGCAGAAAGTGGACCATCTGTGGTGTAAAGATCACATTTTATCCAGGGACTCAGAACAGGGAATGAGGTCTCATGATCCCTTCTAAGGCACACCCTAATGACCTAAGAATACCTCAATAGTTCTGGTGTCTTAAGCATCTCTACCTTCTCTATTGGATCTAGTCCGAGGATCAAGCCTCTGATTAAAATGGACATTTTGGAGACTCTCAAAGACATCAAATCCACAGCTGTCCACCTCTGGTATCCAATGTACATGTTTGTCTTACGTTCATTATCCATTCATTATCACGAGGGCAGTCTTTTTTGGGGTTGTGGTTCTTTTCAAGACAGGGTTTCTTTGTGTAGCTCTGGCTGTCCTGGAACTCTTTCTGTAGACCAGGATGGCCTCGGCCTCCCTAATGCTAGGATACTACGGTCTGATTTAAGAATACAGTCTTTATTATTTTAAAGATGTATTTATTTTATGTATGTAAGTACACTATCACTGTCTTCAGACACACCAGAAGAGAGCATCAGATCCCATTACAGATGGTTGTGAGCCACTATGTGGTTGCTGGGAATTGTCCTCTGGAAGAGCAGTCAGTGCTCTTAACCGCTGAGCCATCTCTCCTGCGCACAAGAATACAGTCTTAACTGTTCCAAAATTGCTGACAACTCTAAGTCAAGTCTCCCTTGAGACTCTAGGCAGGCTCTCTCACCTGTAAGTATTGGCAACAATATTCTGTGACTGAGAAATATCTCCTCAAGGTTTCATGCAGCCTTGTCCCTACAACTTCGTAGGTCTTAGCATGTGGATGTTCTCTTGAGCTGTTTTTCACATTGGCCTGCAGCTGTCCCCTGAGCATAAATGCAAGTGGCCGTCAACCACTTTTAAGCCAGTAATTAACTCTTGAGTTAGTGTAATGGAGTTGGAAATCTCTTATTCTCAAAATCTGAGTAATAATTGCCTTTGAATGGCTTTAACTACTGTTGGCTCTAACACAGTTGCTATTTCCATAATATATGAACACAGCACAGCTTTCTCTGCAAAACTTATTTTTCAAATTCCTTTTGCAAAACTTGCAATTTATTATATGCACAACACTTTGGATGGTATAAAACCTAGAAATGTATTGCAACCTTGAAGGTAGGGAATAATGTTGTATCTTCGTTTATTTTAAATCGAATGCTCATTATTATTTTAGGCTCCCTATATTCTTTAAGCTTTACAATGTGGGTTTATACAGAACACAGTCACAATAAGTGCATATGAAAGTTTCCTTTTATGTGTGTATTTGTGCGTGTTTGTACATATGTAGACATGTGTGTGCATGTCTGAGGTTTATGATCATTGGCTTCCCGGATCGCTCTCCTCTTCATCAGTTAAGGTAAAGTCAGTTTCTGAACACAGCACTAGCAGATGCCAGCTAGTCTATGTTGTGGAGGATGCCATGCTTCTGTTCTTGAGTACGGAGTGGGATGTGGCTTGTCCTGTTCTGTCATGTCCTGTCCTGTCATGGCAGAGTGGATCAGGGTCAAAGCAGAGTGTATGGGGTAATAGGCAGCTATCACCCATGCCTGGCTTTTCCTGTTGTTTTTGAGGAACTTTGGTTCTCGAGCTTGAAGGGCAAGTGTGTTATCCACAAAGGCATCTCCTCAGTCCATGATTTTTTTTCTTAAGTAATAATTTTCAGAATCCAAAATTTTCAAAAATTTCATTCCTTAAAATTGCTGGTCTCATGTAAAAAAACAAAAAAAACCTCCCATAAAACAAACAAACAAACAAACAAACAACCCAAAACCAAAACCAACCAAACAAAAAACCCAAAGAAACCTTGGAAGAAGCGGTTTTGAAAAGCAGGTTCCACAATGCCCCCATCACAGCCTTTGACATACTAGCTATGTTTTCTAATGTTCTTCAGAAAAAATATAACTCATTTCATATGCAGTGGATTATGGGGTAAATGCTGCGTGGTTCATTTACCCATTAGCAAGAGAATGCAACCAACGGACTGAAATTTTGAAATATAGTTTCCAATAAACCCAAGTCAAGTATAGTGAGGAATCTCCCAGGAAACAGCAATGGCAGCTTCCCACTTCAGAAGAGACCGAGGAGCTATGTAAAAAAGTAAGAGCTGGTAGCCTAAGTTGAAAATGGAATTTGAGGGCTGTCCCATAAGCTGTTGCGTGTCTGTGCACTCCGTTCCCCTAACTGTGCTGGCTCGTCTGGCCTCAGTATGAGAGGATGGGCCTCGCTCTGCAGAGATTTGATACAGCAGGACTTAGCTAGAGTAACCACATTAATTAAGCTGCTAGTTACTGGGAATGAAAACGGAGTTAGGCCTAGGCTTTTGTTCATAATTAATTAAGTCTCAGAATCATCATTTTGGGGAAAATGGGCATGGGTGGCCAAGCCCACCATTACATTGATTTTATATGTGTGTCAGTGTGTAGTATATGTATGTATGTGTGTGTGTTTGTGTGTGTGTGTGTGTGTGTGTGTGTGTGTGTGTAGATCAGATGTAATCATTTCTCAGACCTCATTCATTGTTTTGTTTGTTTGTATGTTTGTTTGTTTTTGAGAGTAGTCTCTGACTGGCCTGGAATTCACCAATTAGAACTAGGCTAGATAAGCAGCATGCCACCTTTTTGGGGGATTGAACTCAGGTCCTTGCGCTTACATAGGAGTACTTTACCAACTGAGCCATCTCCCCAGCCTCCTAATATGAAACTTACCTTAAACTCAGCACTTTCAGAATGGGTTATTATTTGTGCATAAATAATAGAAAAAAAAAGAAAAAAGGGAAGACTTTTTTTTGACGTTATCCCTCTCTGCTCACACAGGATGACTTCTCAGCAATCCTGAGCTTCTGTAGTCATGTGGGGCTGTTATTTCTCTGCCTTATCACCTGGGACCATCTTTCCTATGATACTCGGATTAGAGCTGGCTAACCTACTGCCAGATTCTAACTGTGTTGATTTCACCTCTCCCAGTAAGACGGTGGTGTTTGTGAGCAGTCAGTGTAGTCCTTCCTTTCTTGTCTCGATAGTGTTGACCAGCTTGAAAGTCTAACGTCAGACCATAATGAGTATAATCAACTGAAAGAAAGAAAAGGCATTTGAGAATGGTTATTTCTCTCCTACCTAATGTATAGGTTCTGATGAAGTGTTCCTTCTGTTATTTTTAAGACAGCTGAAGACTGAAATAGTTTCCTCATTTTGAACATGCCATGGAGAATGAATAGAGCCAGGTCAGGGTCAGTTTGGTCCTCAAAGACCTCCTATTTTATTTGATTAACTTCAGCCAAAAGATAAATTATATAGCTATGTGACATCTGAAAGTCACTTTGAGAAAGCTCAGTAAGTGGTGACCTAGAAATCTTTAGCCTTTTTCAGAGAGGTGTAATTACAGCAATGTAAATCCTCCTCTTCCTCGGTCAACACTTACTGGACCAAAATAGGCATTGTGTTGCCCTCTGCCACTGCCTGGCTCTGCCTTCCTTCATTTAGCAGGTGCCCTTTGGCTGACTCCACTTCCTTCTCTAGCATCCTGTCTTTGAGGGATATTCTCCTGGGGCTAGGTGTGTCGGCATGTCTTGTAGATTTCTATTTGTCAGAAGAAGAAACAAAGAGAGTTTTAATGGGGATATAGCTACTCGTGGCTTTCAGAGTAAAAGCTGTAAATATGATTTGATCAATGGCAATTGAATTATATTTTATAATCTTCTTTTCTGAGATGTGTTAAACAACACACTGGGTACTCCAAAATTAACTACTCCATTCGTTCTAGGTACCAGTTTCCCAACTAGTGTTATGGTTTAGAGTTTTAGCCTATCTTAGTGTTTCATTGCTATAGAGAGACACCATGACCAAGGCAACTCTGATCAAGGACAGCATTTAACTGGGGGTAACTTACAGGTTCAGAGCTTCAGTCCATTAGCATCATGGTAGGAAGCATGGCAGGCAGGCATGATGCTTCAGATCATATCTTGATCTGAAGATAGCCAGGAGGGTGTTCTGTCGTCCATTCTGGGCAGAGCTTGAGTACTAGGAGCCCTCAAAGCCTGCCTCCACAGTGACACTCTTCCTTCAACAAAGCCACACCTATTGCAACAAGGCCACACCTATTGCAACAAGGCCACACCTCCTAATAGTGCTACTTCCCATGGGCCAAGTATATTCAATCCACACATAACCTAACAGAAAGACAGTATAATCTAGTAAGGTGATGGGATTTTTCCTGTTTTTAGCTCTTTCTTTCTCTCTTTTCTTCTTTCTTTCTTTCTTTCTTTCTTTCTTTCTTTCTTCCTTCCTTCCTTTTTTAACCAATATTCCTTCACAGATATATATGTATATATATACACATACATATATATCATGAATAATACAGAAATTTCTTAGTAGAAGGGGAACAGAATGAGCTATATATTTTCTTTTCATAATTTTGCTATATTTGCTCTAGTACCATATTGGAAACCCCTATGAAGGAGTCTTTATTGTTTCCAAGGTCCTGATTATAAATTATATTGTGCTCCTGATATATAATTAATTTACATACTGAGGTCATGTCTCCACCTTCTTTCTAAATAGATTTATGTACCAATGTTACATTAAGGAATGAAAAAGAGACTTCCTCTTGGAGTAATTTGTCTAAAAGTGAATCTAGATTTAAATTCTACACTTTTCTCTCTGTCTTCCATATGTCTTTATTTTGTGACCACTGGCTGGTCTGTCTGCTGTCTGTCTGTTGTGTGTATCTGCTCCTGTTGTTTGTCCCTAATTGACCCAGAAAAGCACACTACACTGCACAAAGATGCTATCAACTTATATCTGTATCTTGTTTCTTGCACTTATAAGACATTTATTTTTAGATTTTTTTTCAACCAGTTGGCTATTTCATAATGGATTACACACACACACACACACACACACACACACACACACACACACACACACACACAACCTTTATTTTGGGTTAGAGCCATGGAAGAATAAATAACTAAAGATTAAACTATTCATTTAACTTAGGCTGTAAAAGCTGACTACATAGGAAATCCAAAGCATATTAGGTTGTTTATGTTGATTTCATAAGGGCAGATTAAAATGAAACGGAGCACACAGTAGGAGAGCAGGTTAAATACATATTCTAAATTGATCTCAAGGATTATTACTAACTTGGCTGTAGGTACTGTAAAATTTGAGTGTTTTCTGAGTCATCAAGGGGTATAAGAAAGATATTGGCACAGATGCATAGCCTCTGCTGATATTGCACAGACAGGACAACTGGTTTAATAAGGAAATATCTGAGAGCAGACAGTGTTTTGTCGTACCACAGTGCTGGTTACTATTTGTTCACTAATTTTGTCTTTATTACTGCTCCTGACAGGTTTAAGGGAGTAATTTGGGAAACGCTGGAGAAATGGGTCTTGTGGGAGTATCTGAACTTAGGTAAGAAAATTGCTTTTTTTGCTTTCCTACATCTGGTCAGAATGAAATAATAAGTTGAAAATAATTGAATTTTTTTAGTATCTGGGATGAAATTTTTATAAAAATGTTTGTGATAATAACATAATTTATTCCATGCACCTATAGACAATTTGGAGTACCAGGAACACAATGTTTTTCTTGGTTTACAGTTTGGACATCGGCTTTTAAACAAATGGTCAATGGAACACTGTGTATGGTACTTAGGCAAGCAGCACATGGGAAAGATAGCAAGTGACAGTCTTATGAATACTAACACAGTAACTATAAAATGTGTCCCAAGCAAGGGTCAGCTGAAGAACAGTAAAAACAGGTACAATGCCATAGTTTACACTTCACTATATGGGATGATTCCTTTAATTTTTTCTATACCCCACAGCAGTCTATGCAATAATTTGTTTTTTGCTTATGTAATTAAAACAAGGCAGTTTGAAATGTCTGTGTCGATCAATTGCAACAAAAATGTTATGAATGCTGAAGACACCATTAGTGTATCTATTGTCTTCCTATGACTTTTGGACAGTGTGTTAGAAGGCAGAGCTCTGGAACCTGAGACTTATTAGAAGCTTTTCTGCGACTTTTTCTCTGAACATATGACTTTCACTAGACTTACAGTTAGGTAATAATGTAATGATCAAAATGTACTTTATTGGGCTGGGAACATAGCTTTGTGGATGCATAAAGCTCTGGGTTTGATCCTAAGCACTTGATAAATGAAGGATACTGGTCTTTATCTGAATCCTAGATGTAGGGAGATGGGGACATAAATATGTGTAAAAGTAACTTTTATTTGCTTGATGTAATTGTCATCTTGGAAGCTTACTGCTGAAGAAGCTCAACTTTTCAAGTTCTTCCTGAACCCTGGCTGGCTGGTTCAACTCAGCTATTCTGGCTCAAAAGTCTCTTCAAGCTGACTGATTAAATCTGGCTTCTCACTGAATTGCTCTTCTCATCTTCAAACTAACTCTGGCAATCTGTTTTCATCTTCTGGCCCCACGTTATTCTCTGGCTTCAACTACCTCTGCTTACCTGCACTGAACTGTATGAATCCATGAATAAACTCGACTCTACTGCACTGACTTTCAACTGACTCACTTCTCCTCAACTACACTGCATGGCTCTTGAATAGCTTTTCTCATAGGAGTTGGGCATATCTTAGTTCTGACTCATTCTGTAAAACCTTTTTCTGATTCATCACTTTGTCTTCCCCTCAGTTAGATGTCATTGTTTGGGATTAAAGGTGTCCACTAAAAGATTCCAGCCAGAGAATTAAAACTGTCTACTAAGGGCATGTCTACATTCCAGTCATGTTATACAAACCTAATAGGTCTTTGGATGTGATCAGAGCAGCCATGCTGCTGGATTAAATTTTTTTCTGCAAATAATAGAAGCTCAAGACCATCATCAGCTACATAGTAAATTTGAGGCCAGCATGAACCTGGGCTACATGAGACCAACTTAAAAGTAAAATCAGAGGGCCAAGAAAATTGGTCTCTAGATAAAGGTGCTTGTTGCCAAGTCTGATGAACTCAATTTAATACTTGTAATCCACATGGTAGAAGGAGAGAACTGACTTTTAAAAACTGTCTTCTGGGGCTGGAGAGATGGCTCAGTAGTTAAGAGCACTGACTGCTCTTCCAGAGGTCCTGAGTTCGATTCCCAGCAACCACATGGTGGCTCACAACCATCTGCAATGGAATGTTCTCTTCTGAAGTGTCTGACGACACCTACAGTGTACTTACATATAAATAAAATAAATAAATCTTTAAAAAAAACTGTCTTCTGACCACGCAGGAACAGGTACACAGACATACACACAAAATAAATAAATAAAGTGTTGAAAACAAAACAAAACAACATACTGTTACAACAGTCTCCATATTCTATTTGATAAATAATTCAATAAATTAAGTTTTCTAAATCTAAATTTTTTAAGATGTAAACTTCATTAGTAATGAAAATCACTTAGAATTAGTCTGGCACATTTTGAGTTATTTCGAAATGCTGAGCATGTGCTATACCTGAGTTCACTGACATACCTGGGAATGGAAGGAAAACATGTTATCACACACAAGGATTGAGGATCGCCTGTCTTGTAAGTGTTTTGGGATTCTGGCATACATCCTAACTTCACAATCCTATAAACCCAGTATAGTAGGGACTTGTTTAGGCACATGCCTGAAGCCTGGGAGTGAGAGCCCGCGAGAATGATAAAGACTCTTTGAAATTAGCCGAGCCTTCACCAAGTATCACAGTCACCTCTATCGCTCAGAGGAGATGCCATGAGCAAGGCAGACTACAGAAGAAACCATTTATTTGGGGGCTTAGAGCTGCAGAGGATTAGTTCATCATCATCATGACGAGGAGCACAGCAGCTGGCAGGCAGGTATGAAGCTGGAGAAGTAACTGAGGTCCTGAAGCACAGCAGGCAGAGACACTGAGCCTGGTGTGGGCTTTTGAAATCTCTAAGTCCACTCCCAGTGACATACTTCCCTTAACAAGACCACACCTACTCTAACAAGTCTATATCTCCTACTCCCCCCAAACAATTTCACTAACTGGAGATCAAACATTGAAACATATGAGCCTATGGGGTCCATTCTTACTCAAACCACTACTGCAAGGTATGTTGGAGATGGACTTTGAGGGATGTACTTTACATGTGGGGGAAAATATATAAAATTTCTGAACTGGCTGTTAGAGATTGCACCTCATACTGGTAGATTTATCAATCATTTGGGAAAACTTTATTAATATCCTATGATGGAGTAATAAATACTATCCTGCTGTAAAGATAAAAATGTACAGTAAAACAATTATTTTCTTTAGAAATCATTTCCCTAAAGCCAAGCTCTAACTAGTCCTGTGTAATTCAAATTAAATGCTATTTCTCATGCAAGCTCAAGCAATCCCTGTAGCTTCTTGTAAATTCATAGGTGTGTTTTTTTTTTTTTAGAAAATATATCTATAATTATCAATAGCAGTTTTGGCAAGTTAACCTTGAAGTGTTCTTCCAGGGGTGAGTTTTATATATCACATGAACCTTCATTCAGAGTTAACAAAGGCACAATAGACAAATGAACTTTATTTTTAATGCTGACAACATCAAATTAGTCATGCTCTTGAAGGTTTTTTGTTGTTGTTTGCTTGTTTTTTTTTTCTAAGTAGAGTTTGTGATAACATCAATGCTTACCATAGATAATGAATCATAGAAAAGTTTCTTAGCTTGATAATGAAGTGGCTTTACACGTACTTTTACCGATCATATGTGACCTACCTTGTATGTAGTTAATCCTCTGGCAAATAGCTGTCTAGATGTCTTAGTCCAATTTCCCTACAATGGTGATTCATGCAGTTTCCAAATTCCAAAGGTCACTAAAGGTTGCATTTGTGGAAATGTGGGAAGGCTGCATTTCACACAGTCACCACAGGCAAAGTTCTGTCATCATTGATGTATTGCCAAAGGGACTCAACCCTTCAAACATGAAATTACACATTTCCTCGACTAATGCCTTCAAGGAGCAAAAGGACAACAGTAGTTGGAAAAATAAAATCTCATATCATATTGATAATTAAAAGTGATACTTATGGGATAGTAAAAAATAGTGAGCTGTTCCTTACAAGTTTTAAAACATGTGTGTGTGTGTGTGTGTGTGTGTGTGTGTGTATGTGCGCGCACGCGCACGCGCACGCAGGCACGCACACGTGTGCGATGGTCAGACAACAACGTGAAGAATTCTGTTATTTCACCTTTACATGTGTTCCAGAGAATCAGCTCAGTTTTCCAGCTTCCAGATTGTACATTGAAGCTCCACCTTACCAGCTTCAAAAGAATCTTATTGTGTCACGTTCAGAGGACAAATACTATGATAGCAGTTCCTATCTCCTTACACCTCACTTTTAGGTAAGTAGTAGCTAATTGTCCTGCTTTTTAAATACTGACTAAACATATTTCACAAGGCTGGTGCATGTTATTTGCATGTTTCCTTGTGATCCTTTCATATGGCGTTAGCATCCTCAGTTTTTCTGAGGAATCAGACCCTCATTATAGTTCATCTTGACCTTGATGCTTGATTATGAAAACATGTTATTCTAGCAAGCACAGGAGAGGCTGGGGTGTCTGTGCATGCACACAGAAATCTGGTCAAGGACAGTTCATCATCCTTACCTTGCACTTTAAATTCTCAAATCATTTATTCTCTCCTCTCCTCTATTCTCCTTTCTTCTCCTCTCCCTTTTTTCTCCTCCCCTCCCCTCTTCCTCTTCCTCTGCCCTCTTTCTTTCTCTCTTCCCTTCTTTCTTCCTTCCTTCCTTCCTTCCTCCCTCCCTCCCTCCCTCCCTCCCTCCCTCCCTCCCTTCTTCCTTCCTTTCTTTCTTTCTTTCTTTCTTTCTTTCTTTCTTTCTTTCTTTCTTTCTTTCTTTCTTTCTTTCTTTCTTTCTTTCTTTCTGAGACATGGTTTCTCCGTGTAGCTCCTGCTATCCTAAGACTTACTCTGTAGACCAGGTTGGCTCAGAACTCAGAGATCCACCTGACTCTACCTCCTAGATGCTAGGATTAAAAGTGTGCGCCTCACACCCAGCTGCTTTCTGCCCGCCCCCGCCTCGCCCATTGCCACGCCCACTCCAGTGGAGTCTGTGTGACAGGAAGCTCTTGTGTTTTGTTTCTTTGCAGAACAGAGGCCTGTGCCTAGAATGGCTTGGCCTCCTGGAGGTCCCTGGCAGTCTCCCTACAAAAAGAAGATGACTAGGGTCTATGCTTGCGGTAGAGGTGCCTTCTGTGTTTTAGCCTTGGTGACTTTAGCAATTTTAAGCCTGTCAACAATAACTGATTTTAAGAATATAGCAATGTGGGAAGATGGTCATGTACCTTTAGATGTCTTAGGAACTGAAAGTTCAGAGACGGAAACATCTCTCACCATCATGATCCTGATGAACTCAACGGCTGCGATGAATTCAGCTGCTGCACCCATTAGTTCCCAGCAAAGAGGAGAGAAATTAATTGCAGCTACTAAGAACATGACTGATCCAGAAAAGCCTTTCCCCCATTTTGGATAAGTTTTGTTTAGCATGATTCAAAACAGTAATGATTCTTTTAGAAAGAGCATAGACAAGTTCCAACAAGTTGAACAAACTTATCAAGAGTTAACTATGGTTATAAAAGTTTTCTTACTAATCTGAGGGGCCAAAAATATAGAGTTTAAATTTTATTATGACAAAGATAAATGATGAATACATACCTGGTGCCCACAAATCTGGCAGTATAACTGCAGTTTTTTAAACTATTGTTTGCAGTTGAGAACTGTTTCCTAGACTGTATGTTTAGCTTTCCTCTCTACAAGGGACATTTGGTGGGGTAATGAATAAGAGTTGGATGACTGCCAATTATGATGTACCTGTTCTAACTACTTAAATCTATGCCAAGAAGTAAAGCTTTTTGCAACAGCACACACCTCAAGTTTGTGTCTGTCACGCCGAATCTGCTCTCTACCTGAAATCCAAGCCTTGGTCCCTCTGCTGACACACTCCCCTGGGTGGTCTGCAGCAGCCCATGTCTTGTTTTGTTTTGTTTTGTTTTGCCTACTGAACCTTTTCTATCTTTAAAATATACTTCAGGATTAAATGGAGATGGCTTGAACTGGAAAGACCTGACACCTTCATCTTTCGTGCCACACAGATGTGTCAATAATTCACTTGCTGAGTATTTCCTCTTTCGTGTGCTCTATTATTTAATCGCCGTTCTTACAAGCACGATGATGATAGTTTTCTCCATACGCATTGCCTAACCACCTCTTAGAACTGCTATCTAAGTTTCTTCATCTTCTTCATCTAGTCTGCTATAAAACATTATTTATTACAACCCACATTAAAGACGTATTTATGTTTTTAATAAAGGTTAGATTTGTTGGATGTGTACGAGTGTTTTGCATGTCTATATCACACCACGGGCAATGCAGATGCCCATAAAGGAAAGAAGATGGTGCTGAACCTCCTAGAAGAGGGAGCTATAGGCAGTCGTGTGGTGCCATGTGGGTGCTGGGAGCTGAACTTGCATCTTCTGAATCATCTCTCAAGCTCCAACTTATTCACCTCTCTTAACTCTCCTGTTGTCCTTTCCTTGTCTTGATCCCTGTGTCTTTTTACTTCTTAATTATGACCTTCTATAGCTTTCACAATCACTAAAATCTGAGGGTCCTTATCCATGGATAATATGTATGTCAGAAGCAAATTTATACATAGATGCTATGCCTATATTTCACATCAATGTATTTGATATATTTGCAGTGCTTCTGGAACCTACTCACTTCACATGACCCTGAAGAAAAAAATACCTTAACAAAATCCTTTTGAAAAGATTGCCTATCACAATTAGTGTTTTCAGTTCTTTCTCTTTGTGTTCTCAGCATTTTCTCTCATGTGTCAAGTATGTAGTTTTTGGCCCGGTTTGATACTACATATTTTATAGTCTCTGATATCATCTCTAAAAACCTTACGCTTATCTGTGTGCCACACATAAATTTCTGGAAACCTCATTGCTATTCAGCCTCATCAAATTCATCATTTCACCTTTCTCTGGAGTCACAAAAAATCTCCAAAGATCAAGTAAAGACAAATAAATCATAATCTAAGCTCAGCTTTTCAAGAACAGAAGCATAGAGCAAAAAAGTATCAGAAATTGTGCTGGAGAGACAGATGAGCATTTAAGAATATTTGCTGTTCTTGCAGAGGATCCAAGCAATATTCCTGGTACCCATGCCTGGTAGATCACAAATGCACTGTTATGTGATCTACTGCCTTCTCAGATTTGCAGATACTCCCCCAAGATGGCATCTATAAACTGAGAAGACAAAAATAAAAAAAACTCTTTTTGTTAAGGTATGAGAAGGTGTAAACCAATATAACCTCACCAGCTGTGCAGTCAGAGGGTCTGTGTCTAAACTTTCAACCAACCACACTCACCTTCTGTGCCTATGTGGTCAAGTTACTTGAAAGATCAGACCGTGGACCTCCTTGTGTTTCTTTCATAATGTAAACAACTTTTCTCACCACAAAAGTAAGTCTGCAAAGGATGTTGCTCAGTGCACACAAGGTGCTTTCACATAATCTCACAGCCAACTTCTTGTCAGCCACAGAGTCTGACAAAGCAAAGGGAAGAGGAGAAGGACGCTTCCTGGTGTTGGAAGTTCCAAGTCATCTTTGTTATCCACTTTACTCCAGAGTTCTCTTTGCTAAAAATCACATCACTCCCACCCCAAGGGAGTGCAAGAGATGGTGATGACCAATATCCTCCAGTGCTCCAGTAGTAGAGGCCCTGGCTGTGAAGTTCCTGATAGAAAAATGTGATTTGGAAGGGCATCCTGTGACTAGAACGGCAAACACAGATGGCCCAGGTTTCTGTTTAGGGCCAATTTTCTGAACCATGTCCATGACAGCTGGTTCATCTGAGATGTTCTTACCAAAAGGAGAAGCAATCAGGTGGCCTGGCTCCCACTCAATGGGATGGAACTCATGGAACTGGATACAATTAGCATAAATTTGCAGGGTTTTTGATTCAGATCTCCTTCTACAGCTCTTTCAAATGGAAGCCTGAGTTTGCAACTCAGATTTTCTGGCGTTTCCTTCTTTCTCTCTGTGCCACACCACCAGTAGGGGCAAGTTAAAGATAAGGATGAAAGGCTCATTTTAGCTAAAGAGAAAGCAAAATGTGACGTGAAACCACAAAACGAGCATGTAAGTCACACACACACTGCCAGCATTGTTCTGTTTAATTTATCAGAAAGAGTGCTATTTAACTTTTGTGTTTAATTTATCAGAAAGAGTGGTCAATGGCCACTCTGAAAAAAAAATAGTCTGAGGCAGAAAGTTCAGTGACATCTGAAAATCATAATCATTGAGGGAAGATACTGAACCCCTCTTCCATTCACGCTGTGACTCTAACTTGTCAGGGTTGGGAGGTGGCCCTTAGAAAGTAAGATTGTGAAGACTGCAGTTTCTAAAGTGAAGTTAGCGACCTTATTAAATAGGCACAAGGTAGCCCCTTGCTTCTTTGACACTGTCTGGATGAGCCAAGAAGAAGCCATCTCTGAACAAGAAAAGGGGCCTCAACAGACACCAAACTTGCAGACATTTTGATCTTGGATAATCACACCTGGAGAACATAAATTGTTTTATTCATAACCCACCCAATTCGTGGCATTTTGTTATAGTAGATAGAACAGATCAAATAAAGACCAATGAGATTGCTACAATTTTTGTTTTGTTTTTGTTTTTGCACTGATATAAATTGTAAATTCCATAACAAAACAAAGCAGTAATATACTGAGCTTTGCAGACTTTGGGAAATGGGAAGTGGGAGAACATTTTACCCACTGAGCCATCTCCCCAACCCTAGGGACAGTACTTCTCAGGTCTGGACTCACTAAAGTATAACGTATGTAGCATGTACTCAAGTAGCCACATGATGTTACACATCGAATGTAAGTGCAAATGTTACTTGTGTTTCTGATTTTCCCTAGTTGAATGTCCCTGTTCTCTGAATTTTCATAGCTCTGTGACTTTCTTCTTATCCTCTTCTCTTCTTTTAAGGTATATACATCTCCATCTATATATCTTGCTTAAGGGCATATTCTAGTCCAGGGATGTCTACTTTTTCAGTGTTTGAAGTAGTAATATACACACACAGTACAATACTTGATCAAAATGCTCATCCACTGGCAGATGGGAATGGAGGAAGAATGAGATGGTGTGGTTTGTCAGAGATATATTCTTTTTCTTTTGAAATACAAGTAGTGATTTGAAAGGATTTTAATTCTTTCCTTGAAAAAGCAACAAAGTCTTACCACAAAGAATAATGAGTTTACAAGCGAAAAGGAAGCAATATTACAGAAATACTATTAAAATGTCAAAGCTGATTCTTTGTATCTTACTGTGTTTTTGTAGGGATTTGTAGGGATTCCTCATAGATTTAATTTGCAAATTGTTCAGTAGGCATGATTGAGACAACAATAAGACTGAGTTTTTCAAATCAGTGTGTGCTGTAGCAAATGACCCAGTCTCCAAAAACTGCCACAAATCTCTTGGTCAAAAGAAACCAACGGATGTCAGAAACGTGTGTTTAGAGTGCTTGAGAGATGTTTTCTAGAAGGCATCAATGTTGGACACTGCGTTACCATATCACTGTAAAGAGAATTAATTGCGTTTCTCCCTTCCAAAAATGCTCAGTCTTCTAGTTTGATATCTATTGCTGTGATTAAAAAATTTTATCCAGTGAAAAGCAACTTGGGGAGAAAGGGATGTTTTAGCTCCCAATTTCAAGTTATAGTCTATTGTTGTTGGGAAAATGAGGAAGAAACATGGAGCAGTACATTGCATTCATAGTCAAGAACTCACAGTTCGAGAGAGGGGGGAGAGGGGGAGAGGGGGAGGGAAGAGGAGAGGGGGAGGGGGAGGGAGAGGGAGAGCACATGAATGCACATATAAATAGGACTTAGCTCATCTTTTCTATTCATTTAGTCCAAGACCAATGAACAAGGAATGGTGTACCCATTGTGGCCTGTCTTCCCAACTCAACTGATGTAGACAATGCCCCAAAGATGTACGATAGGCTAACCTGACCTAGATAGTATCTATCCATGCAGCCTCCCAGGCGAGTCTAAATCATGTCAAGTTGACATCTGAAACTATCATCCTCAGTAAACTGCATGGTTATATGAAATTTCACAGTGCCACTTAGCCTATAGTATTGGTGATAGCCAGGTGTGTGGTCTTGGTGTCATGTGTCCATTTCCTCTTATCAAGGAAATGGACTAAAAGAAATGAGAATATCTTAAATTGTTCAGTTACGTCTATTTCTATTGTTAGCCATACACACAAGAAAACTTTGTAGTGTCATTTTCATGAGTGTGAAACTCAAAGGGTACGGTATCTATTTCCATGTAAGGGAAACAGGATCAGGAAATGCCTGCCTGGTATTGGAAGTTTGGACCCATTTCCTAACTGGAGAACTGGATATGGAAGTCAATGTAACTTGGAAGTAAAGTGCACAGGTAAGTTTTACAAATGAGAAGCTTAGTCAGTCCCCCTTCTAAAGCATCAAGCATCACCTGTGTTATTTCAATCTCTTTCTGTTCTTCAGAGTAGAAATTAGACAGAGAAAACATACCAGTTAATTTGAAGTGATTTGGTTTTTAAGGATTATCACTCAGATATCAAGGACATAAAAATATAGATAGATTGGATTACTGATAGTCAATGCTTCTCAGTCCATTACATTATTGCAGCAAAATACCTGAGGTCAGGTAACACATAAAGAACTGAAAATCATTT
The DNA here is from genome assembly GCF_021556685.1 of Rattus norvegicus. Lineage (NCBI taxonomy): Eukaryota > Metazoa > Chordata > Mammalia > Rodentia > Muridae > Rattus > Rattus norvegicus. The sequence continues at coordinate 44,167,000 of NC_141534.1, read as the reverse complement.
CCCCAGAGTTCTAGATCCAAGTTCTGGCAGCTGTGACCATCTGATGAGGCCTATTCTTTGTTTCTAAGATAGTATCTTGATGCTTTATATACTGGAGGGGAGGAACCTGCAGTATATAAGCAAGAGGGCAAAGGATCCAATGCCTGTATAACACTTTTTTAATAGGGCTATTAACGTAGTTCTAAAAGGGAAGAGATAGTTATCTAATAGAGGCCCCATTTTACAATAAAATATCATACTGACCATTAAGTTTGCATGCCTGATATTTGGGTGGAGGATACATTGAAACCAGAGAATAGAGGTAGTTACCATAGAAAATAGGTTTATTTCTGAGGCCTAGGGTATAAAAGAAAATAACTCTAGTGATCAATTTTAGAAGTTAATAGCTTTGCAGAGCCAGGACTTAGATATCTGAGGAGGAGGAATTCTTGGTGAGACCTTGTCCATAAACTTTTGAAGCCTGATAATCATCACATGAATCAATGAGAACTCTTTGTTTTTGGTTGTGAGCCTAGCCTTTAACGGCTGAGCCATCTCTCCAGCCCACTCTTTGTTTTTAAGATACATATAGAATAGTAGGGCAAGGTAGTTATAAATATGAATTACACTCTAATTAAATGTTTGATAGAAATGCACATTTCTAATATATATACATATTACATATACATATACATTAGATTTATTTCACATAGCATTCAAGTAAGACATTGTATGGTAAATTGTATGTTTGACTGTGCAAACTTATTCTGAGGGATGAGGCATCAGCTACACACTGACACATGGCAATGAGCTTCTTAGTCTGTTCAAGCAGCACTTGGACCTACAGAAAGTAGCAGAACAACATCCCAGTTTGTGCCTCAGTGGTGCTCATGAGCTACTCTGAGTTGACTTCAGATGGCCCTTGAGACAATACTAGATTCCTATGGAGCTAGCAGGGGGAATCTAAGACAGATGGGACATGGTAGTCTCCAACTTTTGAGAAATTCTCAAACATACTGAAGCAGGTATCAAGTCATCAAATACAGGAAAGATGAAACAATCTGAAAGTTTTGCTGAGTTCATGGCGTTCCATTTTATCTCACAAGCAAGAAATTCTTTGTTACAAAGCTTGGGAGAGAGAGAGTGGTGCAGCAATGGCACAAATGGAATAGCTTCTGGGTGAGAGATAACTCCCATCAGTCATAGCGCCATTTAAGCACACAGGTGACAAGAGCAGCATTTATTTTGGTTGACTACAGAAAATCAGCGATTTAATTGTGAAATAATGGGCATCAAGAATACTTCCTTTTGGTTTAGGAAAACAAACTTTTCCGGCACCATTTCATTGTAGAAAGTCAATTTATGTAAATGCCACATAAATATTCTGCATTTGGTCAAAAGAAATGTTCTACAAATATCTACAGGCAGGACCTCTCCCTATAATTAAGGTCTCATTGTGCAGCTCACCCTTTAATCCACTGAAATAGTCCTCTATGCTAATTGCATAATATTCAGTTGTTTTCAGAGTATGCAGATTGAACTCTTGGTATTTGATGGAAGCTGAATCCTTAGTTGAGATCTTTCCTAAAATAAAGCACATTGCTGGGCACATAGTGTTAAAGATTTAAAAACAACACTCTATGACAAAAATGATAAAGAAGACTATCCAAACAGGCTACTCAAATGTGATTTTGAAGAAGAGAGGAACAACAAATCCATTTTAACTCCCTGCAAAAGGTCAGGTAGAAATTTATATTCAAAGAATACAGTACATGATCAGTGGATGGGAAATTACTAAGAAGCACCCCAAGGAGTCAGGAGGATTCTGGCTGAATTATAGTTGAAAGTAGGTTGTCCTAAGTATTAAGATATTGATATGGGGAGCTGAGGAGGTGAATCTTGGGTAAAGTGCTTGCCATCCAAGCGTGAGGACCTGAACTCAAAGCTCTAGAAACCGTGTAAAGCCAGTGGGAGAGCACATCTCTAACTGCAGTACTTCCAAAAGCAAGATGGCAGGCAGAGATGAGAAGATTCCTAGAAGCTTGAGGGCCAGCTCACCTTGGGTGTACAGTAGGAAAAAATAAAAGAGAGACCTTGTCTCAAACAAGATGGAAGGCAAAGACCAACCATAATAATAGGATTAATAATAATAATAATAATAATAATAATAAAGGATAATATTGAAATATTATCCTCTGACTGCTGCACGAGTCCCATGATACCAAGCTATGCCTACAGACACATGCATCCACATCACACACACACGTGCATGCACACACACACACACGTGCACGCACACACACACACACACACACACAGATGTGGCGGGGGGGAGAGAGAGAGAGAGAGGGAGATATTTTACTATTGTTCTAGAGACAAGAAGCTGTTTGTGTATTTGTGAATTCTAAGCTGTTGATAGCTGCCTTGTTTGATCCATAGCAGGAAGTTGTGCTATGGAAAAGCAGAGACAAGACACAAAGTTGATGGCTTTTGGGGCTCAACTTTCTGGGCTCAAATCAGTTGTCTTAGTGTTCTATTGCTGAAGAGACACCTTGATCATAGCAACTCTTATAAGGAAAGCATTTAATTGGGCCCTGTTTACAGTTTCAGAGGTTTAGTCCATTGTTAGAATGACAGGAAGCATGGCAGGAAGTGTTGCACATAGGCAGGTATGATGACAGAGAAGGAGCTAAGAGTTCTACATCTGGATCTGTAGGCAGAAAGAAAAAAAGAGCCACTGGGCCTGGCTTAGGCCTTTGAAAATCAAAGCTCACTTCCTGTGACACACTTTACCTCCAACAAGGCCACACCTCCTGATCCCTCTCAAGTAGTGCCACTCCGTAATGGCCAAGCATTCAAATATATAAACCTATGAGAACAATTCCTATTCTAGCTACCATACCAATAATGCTGGACTTTCCAGTATGGCTTGAACTATTTTGAGTTCCTTCCACCTATCAGTCACAACTTAAAGTCCTAACAGAGACTTTTGTACTTGACAGTGGGTGTTGCTATGAGTGAAAGGAAGGTGGTGGCTTCAGCTGAAGACAGATGTTGATGTGTGAAATGAGCTGATTACACTGTTGTTACACAGCCTTAGTATAAAGTTTTAGGACTTAGGAGAAAAGGTACTGGAATATTGAAATGTGTTGGCAATTTCTTCAGTCACTAATAAGTGCTTGTAAGAAAGATACAGATGCCAGCCCTATATTGGAAAAAGGATAGAAATTTATTATTACAAGTTCTTATTATATTTATTATAAAAAGTTCTTCCTGTCTGTTTGCTTACAGCTCATCATCAAGTTGCAGCCAAGCCTCTTCCCCACGCCTCCTGCAGATATGCTAAGAAGATTCTTCAGAACAACGGGAAAGTTAATGAACTAGTTTCGGAGTCCAGAGTCCTAGATTCCACTTTTACCAGATCCTACCCACCCATTCCTTACCTGAGGGGCATCAATTCTATCACGAACCTGTGATCTCTTGTAGGCAGCCCAAGTTCAGTGTTCATGGTATTTAGATTTCAACTGATACCAAGGCAAAGAAAGTCAAGGTGAAAAAAATATTAGTTGAGGCTTAGGAGATGGAACAGGGCAAGTGACAAAGTGGGAGAAAACACAAAATAAGTTAGCTTTATGGATCTTGACTGGATGATATTTCTGGCTTCAGTTTCTAGGGAAGTCCAGAAACAGTTCCAATGGAATGAAAATAAACATATACCCATAAACAAAACTCATTCTTTTGCTATGGGCTGACCGGAAAATCAGGGGAAAGTCCTAGGGGAGCATCTTTGTCTGCTTTGCTGTGCTTCTTCTTGGTGCCCATGGTTCTACAGTCCTTACTCCTCTCGGCCACAGTGTTCTCTGATATTCTGTAGACAGATCAGGCATGCTCACAGTGTAGTGGTGACCCAGGCATCTCATATCTGGCTCTCACATGCATGCTGGGGATCCAACCTCAGGTTCTCACACTTGTGTAGCAAACACTTTACACACTGAACACTCATATCAGCTCCATCTATGTAATAGTTTTGCCCCAAATGCAAAATGTGAGCCATCATACTCAAAGCCATTGGTGTATCAAAATTAATGAATGGAAAAACTACTCTAGATTAAAGAAGTCTAAAAGATGGATAGCAAAATTGATTATTTTATTGTTCTGGATCTAAATTGTGAAAAGAAAAGGCAAAGAAAGCAGGATGTAGGGGTGAAATTTGAGTAAGGTCTTTAAAAAGATCAGTCAATACCACAGTGTTGAGATCCTGTCAGATAGTCACCAGACTGACTGGGGGATTTCTTGAGCCAAGGAAGTCAAGACTGACTGGAGTAACATAATAAGACCTTTCCTTAACAAACCCAGAAATTGTTTTAAAGATTTATTTATTTTTATCTCATGTCTATATGTGTTTTGTCTGCATGCATATTTGTGTATCACATGCACGCAGTGTCTGCAGAGGTAATAAGATCAGATTAGAGTGACTGAGGATAGTTAGACGCCATGTAGGTACTGAGAATTGAACCCATGGCTTCTGGAAAAGCAGACCTTGACTACGGGGAATCTTCAGCCCCTAAACGAACCTTTATTTATTTATTTTATTAAGAAGTTAATGAGGACTACACAATAAATGAGAAAAAGAGGACATAAATTTGGAAGAGAAAAGAGAGGGAATCTGAGACTGTTTGGAAGGAGAAAGTGGAAGGAGAAAATGATGTAATTATACTATAATCTCAAAGAATGAAATAAAAAGTTATTGAATAAATATGTATATAATTACAAAATAATCGGTATGATGCTTTAAAATATACAGGGATGGAAAATAGCATTTAGTGTAAAAGGACATGAATCTTAATGTTTTGCTATTAAGGAAAATATACTTGAATTCAAATACAAAGCACAAGAGCTTAAAATACATGTGGAAATGCAAGAGTCTTGGTGGGCATCAAAATTGTTTTGAAGATAAAGAATAAACTTAGAAATTCTACAGTAAATCAATAGTTTAATAAACTGAGAATACTAAATCAATGTGGTTTTGACTGAAAGGTAACAAGTAGACTGCAATAATAAAAAGATACAAGTCATAAAGTGGGTTCTCAGTGTATATGAAGGCTTAACTTTGTTAAACTTGGCCCTGTAAAGTAATAGGAGATCAAAGGTCTTTTCAACAAATAGGGTTACATAAGTGTGCACCAAATACAAGAGAACTGAGCACTCACCCTACAGCATACTTTATATAAGAAGAGTATATTCCATATGTTTACCGAATACTTTCTGTATGGCTAGTCCATATACTTGTTGTAGATGTGACTTCATTTCTATCTACGGTCACACTACCCTCCCTAACTGTACTCAGTTTTATTAGGCTTAAGGCCATTTCCCTAATTTTGTCCTATTTTTAATTTTCGCCAGTATGCATGCATTTGCTTTTGACTGTGAACATATTCTCTATGTTAAACCTAAAAATCATATTAAAAGATATTCTAAACATCTCATTCTGTGTCTGGTCTCTTTTCTCATCCCTTCCCCTCTTTGTTTTAAAGCATGGTGTTAATTTTAACTATCTTCTTTCTTTTTTCTGAGTTCTTTTTTGTGCAGAGAAACATCTAGGTACTATGTCCTTTTAAAAACAAAAATGGCAATTTATATATTCTTCTCCACTCTTGATAATCTATCTATCACTCTTGATAGAAAATGACTTTGGAAAAGCCCTCCACATAAAGTACAAGTATGTTCTAGGATGCAGTGGTTTACTGTGTATAGAGAACATGACGTCTATTGCTTTCATCTCCTTATGAGTAGTCACGTTGTTTTCTGCAGTTTCCATTTGTATGGCGTCATAGTGAAAAACCTGGCTCATTCACTTTAGTAACATCCGAACTATGTATTTACTCCTACAAACGGGATCAATACAACAAAGGGTAAATGGAGATGTTGTTTTATAAATTATTGCTAAATTCTAGTTGATAAAGATTTCACAGGCCAGTGAGGTGGCTCTGTGGGTAAAAGTGCTTAACCCTAGATAATACAAGTCTGATGACCTGAATTCGATTCTTGAGACCCGCATCAAAGCAGGGAGAGCCAGCTCCACAAAGGTGTCTTCCGAGATCCGAGTGTAGAACTAATGCAGTTTCCGTGGCACACTCAGTTTATTCACTCAAGTGGGTAAGTGTTTTGCCAGGATTATTAAATTGTTTTATTGATTTCTGTATTGAATGCAGAATGTGTTCCACTAGAACATAATTTAGCTCTTGTTAAGGATGCAATTTGGGGAGAGAAATGAGTCTGAAAATTGTGCACTGCTCTGGATATCTCTGGTACAAAACTTCAAGAAATAAACACATTTACTGTCACTGGGACAAGTAGTTCCCTTTGATGCCTAAGCAGTGTTTGTAAGATGAAGTTCTTTTTCTCAATAATTCTGACAGTCTTTAATATGATTTTTAAAACAACCCAAGTCATTCAGGGAACTTTTTGCTATGCTCTTTCTTTCATGGCTAAGATCAAAAACTCAGGTGACAGCAGATGCTGGTGAGGATGTGGAGAAAGAGGAACACTCCTCCATTGTTGGTGGGATTGCAGACTGGTACAACCATTCTGGAAATCAGTCTGGAGGTTCCTCAGAAAATTCAACATTGCACTACCTGAGGACCCAGCTATACCTCTCCTAGGCATATACCCAAAAGATGCTCCAACATACAACAAAGACATGTGCTCCACTATGTTCATAGCAGCCTTATTTATAATAGCCAGAAGCTGGAAAGAACCCAGATGCCCTTCAACAGAGGAATGGATTCAGAAAATGTGGCACATCTACACAATGGAGTACTACTCAGCTATCAAAAACAATGACTTCATGAAAGTCATAGTCAAATGGATGGAACTAGAAAATATCATCCTGAGTGAGGTAACCCAATCACAGAAAAACACTTGGTATGCACTCCTTGATAAGTGGATATTAGTCCAAATGCTCCAATTACCCTAGATGCAATCTACAGACCACAGGAAGCTCAAGAAGGATGGCCAAAGTGCAGATGCTTTACTCCTTCTTAAAAGGGGGAACAAAAATATTCATAGGAGGGGTTATTCAGGCAAAGTTTGGAACAGAGACCATTCAGAGCCTGCTCCACATGTGGCCCATATATATACAGTCACCAAAACTAGATAAGCTAAGAAGGGCATGCTGACAGGAGCTGGATATAGATGTTTCCTGAGAGGCTCAGCCAGAGCATGTCAAATACAGAGGCAAATGCTAGCAGTAAACCATTGAACTAAGAACAGGATCCCTGCTGGAGGAATTAGAGAAAGGATTGAAAGAACTGAAGGGGCTTGTGACCCCATAAGAAAAACAAAACCAACCAACCAGAGCTTCTAGAGACTAAACCACTACCCAAAGACTACACATGGACTGACCCATTCCTCCAGCTGCATATGTAACAGAGAATGGCCTTGTTGGGTACCAATGGAAGGAGAAGACCTTGGTCCTGCCAAGGTTGGAACCCCCAGTGTAGGGGAATGTGGGGGGGTGGCAGGAAGTGGGTGGTTAGGGAGGGGAACACCTTTATTGAAGAAGGGAAGAGGGATGGGAAAGGGGGCTTATATCCTGGAAACTGGGTAAGGGAATAACGTCTGAAATGTAAATAAAAATATTCAATAAAAGAAAAAAAAAGAAGTTTCCCATGAATCACAGAGGGGCAAAAACCACCTATTTATTAGCTTCCCTGTCACCATTTTATATGGTCACTGAAGAAAAGTTGGCTCTGAAAATTTCATTTATGAACTTGCAACAAGAGAATTCAAGAGACTTCTCTCACTTGATTGTCGTATACTTTCAGAAATATTTCAACTGCGCATATTTAAAATATTAATTTATGTTAATTTAAGTGTAGAGAATATTCTGCATGTTCCTGCAGAGACAGATTATGTCCTTGAACACCTGAAGAAGGATGTATTTCTCTCATAGAATCACTTTGTGATCTTAATGTAGAAAAAGACAGTTGGATGTTTGTGAATTTCTTTTGCAAATGATATTTATAAAACAGGTTTTTGAAAGTTTAGGGTCTGGAGAGGTAGGTGAGTCCTTAAAAGTATTAGCTGCTCTTAAAGCAGATCCAGGTGCAGTTCCCAGTCATCTGTAACTCTAGTTCTAGGAGATACAATGTCCTCTTCTGCCCTCTGCAGGAACCAGGTAGGCCCACAACATAGCACACAGGCATACATGTAGGAAAAACACTCTTGATAGAAAATAAAATCCAAAAATGACTTTCAAGTTTAGAAAGAGGAAGATTTTCAGAGTAAGGGTTGACTTTCTGTGAGGACCAGACTCTAACCTGGTAGAGGCATTTGAGATTGTCTTTTCAAAAATAGATTTCAACAAAAGTTTTCTGCCATTGACTTATGAGTCAGAAACACGTGTGCACTGGGCTGTGTGCTCAACTGCTCAGGAGGTGGGCTGTATAGGCAGCTACTGTCGTAAGTATGGTTTGGTGAGATTTACTGTCACTCATAAATGTCCTGCTGTTTTTATTATTAGGCACTCTCACGTAGTTGCTTTATATTTTATAAGAAGCCAGCTATTTTGTAAGTTAACTGTGTTGAGAGTTTGATAACCCAAGGGACGTTCTAGAGCTGACTGATTCTACAGTTTGTATTCTAGTATCTGGGCACATGTCCTCGGAATCAATTTTCCCAGAGGGAACCCCTCAAGACCACCAATTCTTTTATTGACTTGTTTAATGGGAGACTTATTGTGAATGAGGGAGGGAGAAAGAGGAAAACCCATTCAGTTGTTCCTCTCTGAAGGAAAGTTTTTTTTAATTTAATTTTTTCCATCTTTATTAAATTGGGTATTTCTTATGTACATTTCAAATGTTTTCCCTTTCCCGGTTTCCATGCCAACATCCCCCTAAACCCTCCCCCTCACAATCCTCCTCCCCCCATTATCGCCCTCTCCCCAAGAATCCCGTTCACTGGGGGTGCACCTTGGCAGGACCAAGGGCTTCCCCTTCCACTGGTGCTCTTACTAGGCTATTCATTGCTACCTATGCAGTTGGAGCCCAGGGTCAGTCCATGTATAGACTTTGGGTAGTGGCTTAGTCCCTGGAAGCTCTGGTTGGTTGACATTGTTGTTCATATGGGGTCTCAAGCCCCTTCAGCTCTTTCAGTCCTTTTTGTGATTCCTTCAATTTCCTCTGATTCTGTTGTTATGTCTCCCTTTTTCATTTCTGATTTTGTTAATTTGGACACACCCTCTGTGTCTTCTGGTTAGTCTGGCTAAGGGTTTATCTATCTTGTTGACTTTCTCAAAGAACCAGCTTCTGGTTCTGTTGATTATTTGTATAGTCCTTTTAGTTTCTACTTGGTTGATTTCAGCTCTGAGTTTGATTTTTTTCCTGCCTTCTACTCGTCCTGGGTGTATTTGCTTCTTTTTATTCTAGAGCTTTTAGGTGTGCTGTCAAGCTGCTGATATATGCTCTCCCCTGTTTCTTTCTGCAGACACTCAGAGGTATGAGTTTTCCTCTTAGCACAGCTTTCATTGTGTCCCATACATTTGGGTATGTTGTACCTTCATTTTCATCAAATTCTAGAAGTCTTTAATTTATTTCTTTATTTCTTCCGTGACCAGCTGATCATTGAGTAGAGCATTGTTCAATTTCCATGTATATGTGGGCATTCTTCCCTTGTTATTAAAGACCAGCTTTAACCCATGGTGGTCTGACAGGACTCATGGGATTATTTCTATCTTTCTGTATCTATTGAGTCCTGTTTTGTGCCCAATTAAATAGTCAATTTTGGAGAAAGTACCATGAGGTGGTGAGAAGGAATATCCTTTTGTTTTAGGATAGAATGTTGTATAAATATCTGTTCAGTCCATTTGGTTCATGACTTCTCTTAGTCTGTCTATGTCTCTGTTTAATTTATGTTTCCATGATCTGTCCATTGATGAGAGTGGGGTTTTGAAATCTTCTACTGTTATTGTATGAGGTACAATGTGTGCTTTGAGCTTTAGTAAGATTTCTTTTATGTATGTAGGTGCCCTTGTATTTGGAGCATAGATATTTAGGTTTGAGAGTTCATTTTGATAATTTTTTCCTTTGATTAATATAAGGTATCCTTCCTTATCTTTTTTGATGACTTTTGGTTGAAAATCGATTTTATTCGATATTAGAAAGTCTACTCCAGCTTGCATCTCTAGACCATTTACTTGGAAAGCTGTTTTCCAGCCTTTTACTCTGAGGTAGTGTCTGTCTTTGTCTCTGAGATGTGTTTCCTGTAGGCAGCAAAATGCTGGGTCCTCATTACGTATCCAGTTTGTTAATCTGTGTCTTTTTATTGGGGAAATGAGTCCATTGATAATGAGAGATATTAAGGAATAGTGATTGTTGTTTCCTGTTGTCTTCATATTTGGAGGTGAAATTATGTTTGTGTGCTTGTCTTCTCTTTGTTTTGTTGCAAAACGATTAGTTTCTTGCTTTTTCTAGGGTGTAGCTTGCCTCCTTGTGTTGGGCTTTACCATTTATTATCCTTTGTAGGGCTGGATTTGTAGAAAGATATTGTGTAAATTTGGTTTTGTCATGGAATATATTGGTTTCTCCATCTATGTTAATTGAGTGTTTTGCTGGATACAGTAACCTGGGCTGGCATTTGTGTTCTCTTAGGGTCTGTATGACATCTGTCCAGGATCTTCTGGCTTTCATAGTCTCTGGTGAGAACTCTGGTGTGATTCTGATAGGTCTGCCTTTATATGTTACTTGACCTTTTTCCCCTACTGCTTTTAATATTCTTTCTTTGTTTTGTGTATTTGGTGTTTTCACTATCATGTGACGGGAGGAGTTTTTTTCTGGTCCAATCTATTTGGAGTTCTGTAGGCTTCTTGTAGGTTTATGGACATCTCTTTCTTTAGATTAGGGAAGTTTTCTTCTATGATTTTGTTGAAGATATTTACTGGTCCTTTGAGCTGTGAGTCTTCACTCTCTTCTATACCTATTATCCTTAGGTTTAATCTTCTCATTCTGTCCTGGATTTCCTGTATGTTTTGGGCCAGTAGCTTTTTCCATTTTCCATTATCTTTGACAGTTGTGTCAATGATTTCTATGGAATCTTCTGTTTCTGAGATTCTCTCTTCTATCTCTTGTATTCTGTTGGTGGTGCTTGTATCTACAGCTCCTTGTCTCTTCCTTTGGTTTTCTATATCCAGGGTTGTCTCCCTTTGTCCTTTCTTTATTGTTTCTATTTCCATTTTCAATTCCTTCACCTGTTTTATTGTGTTTTTCTGTATTTCTTTCAGGGATTTTTAATGTTTCCTCTCTAAGGGCTTTTACTTGTTTACTTGTTTTTTCCTGCATTTCGCTAAGGGAGTTCTTTATGACTTTCTTGAAGTCCTCCATCATTATGATCAAATGTGGTTTTAAATCTAGATCTTGCTTTTCTGGTGTGTTTGGATATTCAGTGTTTGCTTTCGTGGGAGAATTGGTTTCTATTGCTTGGGTTCCTGCCCTTGCCTCTCACCATCAGGTTGTCTCTGGTATTACCTTGTTCTGCTATTTCTGGTAGTGGCTTGACTGTCCTATAGGCCTGTGTGTCAGGAGTGCTGTAGACCTGTTTTCCTGTTTTCTTTCAGCCAGTTATTGGAACAGAGTGTTCTGCTTTCGGGCGTGTAGTCATTTCTATCTACTGGCTTTCAGTTCTTCCTGTGGGCGTGTGTCCTGAGTCCACCAGGCAGGTCACTTGGAGCAGAAAAGTTGGTCTTACCTCTGTTCTCGGGCATGAAGTCGCTCCTTAGTGCTAGGTTTCAGTTCTCTATGAGGACCACAATCAGAAGGGCCTGCCCCTACTTCTGGGTCCGTGTGTGCAGGGGCCCCGATGGTGCTAGGTGTTTTCTTCTAGAGTCAGAAATGTGGGCAGAGAGTAGTCTCCTCTGGTTTTCCAGGCACGTCTGCCCCTCTGAAGGTCTAGCTCTCCCTCCCACAGGATTTGGGTGCAGAGAGCTGTTTGACCGGGTCCCTTCAGATCCTGGCACAGTCTGGACTGCAGGGCTCCTGCAGCTTGAGTGCCCCTATCTTCCTGTTCCCAGAGGCCCTATACTGTTTCCTCTTTGGCCAGGGATGTGGGCAAAGGTGGGCAGAAATGGTGGGCTCTCCTGCCCTGCAGTCTCAGGAGTGCCCACACGTCTTGGCGATGAGCTCTCTCTCCCATGGGGTTTGGGAGCAGGGAGCTGTGGGCCGGGATCAGAGAGGTTCAGGCACCAGCTAGAAACCAGAATTGGAAAGTTTTTATATAACGTTGCAATAGCAGTGTATATAACTTGGCCCAGCATCAATGCACTATAGGAAATTTACACACTGTTAGAAAAGCCAGCTTATCCTTGGAGAATCATGAGCTAGGTTTTTAACCCCATGATCTAGTTATACTGAACCCAGCCAGTGATGTAGATCCAATGAGTTATTACATTAAATCCAATCTTGCCCGTTGAGGCAAACTTCAGAGAGATCTGGCTTATCTCAAAAAAACTTTATTGTCTCCATGCTACTGATTTTATTTTCAATGAATTTTTCTTTTTTACTTTTCCCTGAGTTGATTTCAACAAGACTACAAATAAATGAGAAGTACTAATTGTTTGCTTTGCATACTATACAAAATGAATGTATCTGAGAAACTGTTTCCTAAAAGCCTTTCCTCCTGGTAATTCTTATTGAAGCCCTCTTTGCTCCACATATTAATTTTCTGTGTCAGATAATCTCTATTAGTTTTAGAAACTTTCTCTGTCTGTCTGTCTGTCTGTCTGTCTGTCAGTCAGTCAGTCAGTCTGTCTGTCTGTCTGTCTGTCTGTAGTAGCTCCTTCTTCTCACCATTGCTAGTGGTAGATAGATGGTACCCAAGTATGCTGTTAGATCCAGATGGGAAGATTATAATTCAAGTTGGAAATTTTCTGTGCAATTGTGAATTGATTGCCACAAATAACAAAATTGGGCACCAACAGGTGCAAGTTAGAATGGGAACAAGAAGAGCAGAAAGCTTACATACCTACAAAAGGCCAGGAAAAGGAAGACCGATGATAAAAGCCATCCACAGCTCCTGGCTGACTCTGTTTTTGATTACTTTTGAATACAGATTAAATGGATTGACAACTCAGGAGTTTGGCTTTAAAAAGCTAAAGTGTCATTGGAAAATGGGATCAGTGAAGGGTGGGTGGTATGAAGGATACTGACAGCAATGTTCTCAGGGAACAAAAACAGGTGGAGACCAGGGAGAGGGCTCATTTGGAGAACAACTGTGTACCTTGGTTCAGACTCTCACCATATTGGTAAGGATGTGGGTGTGGTCATGCAATCTCAGCATTAGGGAGGCAGAGACAAGAGGATCATGGGAGCTTTCTGGCCAGTTAGTTCAATAGAATTTGTGAGTACCAGAGTTGGAAAGAGTTACAACTATTACAATAAAAGAATAGAAGAATTCTGTTACAATAAAAGAATACATAGGGTGAGGAATGATAAGTTGACCTCTGGCTTTGAAAGACAGACAATCCCATACTCCCCTGCCCCCACATTTTTTGTTTTATTTTTTATTGTTTTAGGAAAACATGATGCTCTAGGCAAAGGGTCAAATTGTACAGACTGAGAATCAAAGAATAGAAAGATAGATTCAGGTCAAGGGAAAACACATTTTAGAATCAAGACATCAAGTCCATAGTTTTCAAAACATGAGGAAAGAAGGGACATTTGATAAGAAAAGGAAATGTCTAGATTTAAAGTGGGAGGAAAAATCTATAGAAAATAAATTAATTACGTGTACGTGGCAAAACAGCAGCTACTGAAGTTGCTGGAATGCTTTATATTCAAAATTAATAGAATTGCTTGTTAATTTTATTGGATGGATTTTATTGGCATTGGTAGTTGTAAGAGTTTTTAGCCACAAGTACAAGATGATAGCAGTCTGGAAGCTAGAAAGATGATATATATGAAATGCAAACTTTATAGGGTAAAGAGAGCCCAACACTCCATCGGTGGGGAAGCTAACCAAACGCAAAAGGATGTGTGTGCTGCAAACCATCACCCCTTGGATATGTCTATTACCCTGATGTCAAGAATCATGAAGCTGAGATAGGAGGATTGAGTTTTGATTGATCCATTGTCTCTGTATGAAAAACTGACATTTCATATAGAATATAGAATGATTTAGGAATAAAGACAGTTTTTCTAAGGGGGCTTCTGCCTGTTAGATTCACAGCGTTAGTTCAACTCAGAAAAGCAGTTCCCTCAGAACTTGAGAGTCTGCAGGCATACCCATGACACATTCAAACTCAGCAATTTCTTCCCGGAATAAAAGTCCACATTTTGCCAATGTCATTACATATAATAGGAGCAGGGTTATAGCTTGACTCATCCTCTTTAGTAAGCAGCTGGTCTCTTTTACCAGCTAATATTTCATATTAAATTGTCCCCTAGATATTTCATTAAAATGTCCTACTGCGTACACCCTACATTTACCTCATGTCCTTTTTGTGGCTCATTGTGCTGAGTCCCAGTTGAAGGCTATTGTCTGCCAAGGTACAATGGGGGGATGTCTGGGTGGCAGCTGCATGTATTCGTATTCTGGTTTTCAATACACATGGCATAATTTGTCAGCGATTATGTCCTGCTCCTCTTCCGCACTTATATTCTTAGCACAGAGTAGTGATAGCAAATTAATTATCCCAATGACAGGACTGGGCACTTCCTTCCCTATCATGTAAACTGAAGCCCTTTCAGAGGGTCCTTTGGTCTAGCCATTGGGAATTAGTCACAAAGAACACGCAGAACCCGAGTGTTTTGAAACTCCTTGTGTTTCCTAAAGATTTCTTCTAGAGAGAACATTGTTTTATCTTTAATTCTTGGATGAATTTTGTCATCCACACTTGGTGCCTCTGAATAGAGAAACATCTCTAGTATACGGTTAGTGGTGGAAAAGGAACTCATTTTGGGGATGAATGCTGAACATATCCCATGCGTGATCATTTTGTCCAAATCTAAAGTTTTATTTCAGAAACAATACTTGTTTTACATTGAAATCAAGCGCCCTGTAACTCAACCCAATAGTCAAATTACTGTGTCAGAGGAAAATGTTTTTACAAAAAGTAGTGTGGAGTTTGCCTATGAGAGAAGACCTTAGTATTCAGTCTCTTGTTCTCATGGTTATTAAACACGCATACGCACACACACACACACACACACACACACACACACACACACACACACACACTGAGGGCCTGATGCAAGTTATTTGTTGGTGTTGAATTGCAATGAGCATTCATATCCAGGTAGTTTCCTGCAAGTCACATGCTGCTCCCTAACCTTGGAGCACCCTATAATACCAAGTCACCCAAGCCCCTCCATTTAAACTTAGCTGGGTCTTTGTTCCTTTCCCCCAGTACTCTTAGGAATTTTTAATCTCAATCTGGTGTTTCTACCTTGCTTTTGATCATTCAGTTTCCACATAAAAGACACATTCATTATTTACAATAAGCCTTAAACAGCTGGGCAGAGATCTACCCTCTATGCTATTAGAATCTATTTTCTATTGATAACCTCAAGTTCTCACTTACTATGTTTCATCTTGGCTGCTCTTAACTCCAATTGGCCAGCCCTCGGGGCAATGCTTTCTCAACTCGTAAGCCATGCTGTCTTTCTCCTCTCTTCCTCTGTCTTCCTCTCCTTGTGGTCTTCTCTGACGTCAAGTTTGGGAACCCCAAGCCTCACCGATCTCAATTCTGTCCAGACATAGGCTATAGGCATCTTTATTTACTAATCAGAAATAATGTGGGTCACATAGTGTCACTTGGGTTTTTGTGTAGCCTCTCTCATCTCTGGGGCAACCAGGTCTTGAGGGCCACACTTAAAGTTTTGAAGACCAAACTTGAGCATTCTTATCTATTTTGTCATCTACTCTAATTTTTTAGTCTCCTTGTGTTTAAGCTCGCACTGTCATGGTTCTGATCTACAGGGTCATGTGCTTCACCGCTTGGTTTCCAGCTTGTACTGTTACTTTGGCAAGTTGTGAGAGCTTTGGGATTGTTGTCTAGCTAGCAGAATTGGGTCACTGTGGGAAAGTCCTGCAGTTATATCTGCTGTGGTGCTTTCTAGACTCTGCAAGTTTTGTGGTTCTCCAAGATTCAAGTAAACCACTGTTTAAATGCCCACCATCTTAACCTCTTTAACCACTAGGTCATCTGTGCTAGAAACAAGGGGCGAGTGAGAGCGCCCAGTACTGCAGGAGTTAGTTGTTCTGTTATTCATTTTGTTACAGTGGGTAGTAAAGTAATGAACACATCCCCACATCAGCTCTCATGTCTGCCCACTCACTACTCTTCCAGTGCTTACCAGCAACCAGGACTTTATGACTTTCAAAGTTGTTTACTGTAGACCTCCTCAGCACTCTCCTCTCCTCATAACCAAAATATACAGGACACAGTTCCTCGCTTTACTTGCTTTCAGAGAAAGGAAACATTTCTTCAAGCAGAGAATGCTTTTCCCAGGTTCTCAAGCCAGTGTCTTCTTCCGTGTACCAACCCTTCTTCTCCTAGTCCATTTTCTAGCAGAACCAAACATGCCCTTCATAGAAGCCATCACCTCCTATTATAACCTTCCCACTAGAAGTTTCATTTTGCAATACAACTGCATGTTTTCAACCAAAATGTCTAACATCTGTAAGTAAAAGTAACCAATTAACATAAAAAGCAGTTACATGTTAAGATGAAGCCTGATCTTCAAAAGAATTCTCCAACTCCCACAGTATTTCTGCAATGTGATTTACTCAGACGAGGAGGAGCTCTTCCGATGTGTTGATAAGAGTCACCGTGTGGCTTCTTGGGGCTTGCACATGCAGGCACACTAAAGGAGCTGCCCTGGTGGCTGGCGGTTTATCACTTACAGGCCAGGGAGTCATCCTGGCGGTTTCTGTAGGAACCCAGTACTCTTATAGACTTAATAAAGACCGAGTCCCTCAGACCAAAGAAGATGCTTAGAGAGAGTTAGAAAAGGAACACCACGGAGAGGCCTTACCTACCTCCCAATATTTACGCATTAGGACCTCGAGGGGGATGCTAAATGATGCAGTAAGATGTGCTTGTCCCACTTAGATTGCCATGATTTGATTTTGGAGTCTCTGAGCAGCAACTCCAGATCCAGGTTTCTTCTCGTCTTCTATTTCATTACTCGCTGATAATTTTATTTTGGAATTCATTGCTTAAAGTGCTACATGTTTTCACAGTATGCCATTTTCCCGCTGTCTGGATCTCCATGGGACGGGACACTTTAAAAACTTCCTGCTGCGTCTTCAGGAGAATTTTTAAATCCATTATTCAAGTCGAAGCACTGATAGCAAGCCTCCATGTACGAATAAAGCTAGGCTTGGGAAAATGTGCTCTTCAGTAATAAAGAGCCTTTGTAATAAAATGTGCAAGACATAACTCTTTGCTGCTTAAAAGTGTTTACAGTGACGTCATTTGCAGGCCGGGATGTCACTCAGAGGTAGGGCACTTGCCTGGCCTGTACATGGTCTTATGGCCTTGGGTCCTGTCCTTAGCATGAAAAGAAAAAAGAAAAAAAAAAAGGAGTGGGGGAGAGCTAAAGCAAATGGAACGGAGCAGCATATTGAAAACTTCCTTTACTTTTGCGTGTGCGCGCCTGCCTGAGTGTATGTGCACTGTGTCTATCAGGAGCCTCTGAGACCACAGGGTATCAGATCCCCTGGAACTGGCCCTACAAAGGGTTGTGAGCCACCTGATGTGGATGCTGGGAACCGAACTCAGTAAAAGAAAAAAAGGTGTTTTATTTTTTGTTGTACTTAAACTTAAGAAGGTCACTGGGCTGGCCTACTTTGGTGGAAGAGAACATGATGTGAGTTCAGTGGCTACTGTCTTGTCGTAGCTTTGACTGTGAGCCTTGTGGACTCCATTTTTCACTCTCCACTCACTTATTTGCATAGGCACAGCTTGGTTCAAGTAGAGAGAATAAAAAACAGTTAAGGCCTTAAACGTTAACCACGGCAGTGACTACACTGGGTTTTTTGTTTGTTTGTTTTTTGTTTTGTTTGTTTTGTTTTGTTGCTGTTTTATTTATTTTTCTTCTTTTTATTGGATAGTTTCTTTATTTACATTCCAAATGTTATCCCCTTTCCTGGTTTCCCCTCCAGAAACCCACTGTCCCATCCCCTCTCCCCTTACTTCTATGAGGGTGCTCTCCCCTCCACCGTCCCACTCCCTCCCGCCTCCTCGCCCTGGCATTCCCCTACACTAGAGCAGTTTCAACATTTACCTCGGGCCTGTTTTACAGAGGAATAATGACTGTTTATAGGTGACAGGTACACAGTGATGTACTGCTATGTGCATAGCATGGAATAACTGAATCCAGCCAATTAGCGCAGACTCCTTCAGTAGGCAGCACTGTTCTCCGAGACATCCCCAACTTTGTAAACTCTACCTTCCCAGGTCTCTGCCCTCCAGGTACTTGGTCTGTAACTGAGGATGACGCAGCTATCAGCCAGTTGCCAGAACAAGAAGGGGGATTTGGACTCAACAGAATTGTTCTATGTCATTGTCGTCATTGTCTGGGTCTTCACAGTTTGCCTTACTCTGTACCTTATGGAACAAGGATTTAGATTGCCTCCTCCCGGACCTCAGACCAACCAGTCCGTTGGTGGCGCTTCGGTGCCTTTTCTCTAGTCACTTAGATCAGAAATCGGTTTGATTCTCTCTTCCCTTTCAATTCACATTTGCTCTAATAGTAGATGGAAAGATAAGGATAATTTCAAACAACTCGAATCAAAGGATGGGGTGCGCGCTGGGAGAGTAGAATTAGCTCAGCACAGAAAGAATACAAGACAAGGGCTTAATGCAGTTGAAATACAGAAAACAGCCCAGTTATATGAGTTTTAAAACTTGATTCTTTCTTCTGTTTGGCTGTTTGCTTTCTAGGAAGGGGGTGAATTTTAAGAAAGAAGCAAATTTTCAAATCCAAATGTGCTTCCGATGGGTCTTGAAGTTCAGTCTTAGCTGACTCAGCAAGATTCCCCAGGTGGGAAGAAGTGTGTCAGCTCAGAAAGAGCAGTTCCCGTTGGGGAGGTTAAAACCCATGCACACTTTTGGTTAGGATGCACAAGGAATGGTAACACTATGGAAAATACGGAATGAAAATACAGAAGTAAATCTACCACATGATCCTTTTATCCCAGACTATTTATCAGAAGGTCTTAGTTCCTGAAGCAGAACTTCTAGCCCTGTCTGCTTGATTGATTGTATTCACTGGGCTTGTAAATATGTCAGGATCTATAACTGAATTAGTCTCTTGACTTAAGAAAGTCTTCTACATTTGAATGTTGGCTTACCAAGGTCACATTCTGCGGGTGAGGTTGGAGTAGCCGTGATATAAATAAAAGAAATCTGGCTCTGCTCTCGACATTTTTAACGGGGGAATTTCTGACTGGTTTGCTCCAAAAATTGTTCCAGAATTTCTGACAATCTTGAGTCCACTCACTAGTTAGAGGCATTTTGGTCTCTGAAGTGCATGATGTGGATAACACATAACTACTACAGCATCTTTTCTCTTAATAGATCTGCATCTTGTTGTAATGAAGCTTCTTGTTCCTTCTAAAACATTTAAAAATCTCTCTTCCTAGGTATTTGGTGATTAAGCTCTCAACCTCCTCTAGTGAGATAGAATCCCAAAGAAGTAAACTCAATTACGCAATTCAGAGCTGGCCTCTGGGTTATGTGTGTCTCCAGTACAACTGTTTAAACTACTTGGCATTAAAATATTAAGCGACTGTCATTTTATAGCAATTTCCTGATAATTTTCAATTTCCAAGCTATTTGTACACAGGAAACTGCTGTTCAGCAAAGGTTGCACCAGCGAAGTCAGGAGCCTGTTGTCTGATTACAGGCGTCCTTTATTATCTCCAATTATCGGCTGTGACCCTGGAACAACTTTTCAGCTCTTAAAGCAAACTATGGGAAGACCCTCATAGGCATCTAAAGGACCACACAGCTACCTAGAAACTTACGTCAGGGTTCTTATCGAAATCTCAGTGCCAGTGATCTCCCAGCATTCTTGTTTGGCAAGGGTTTCTAACTGACTGAACCCGTTTCCCTTCAGAATTGTATGAATGCCATCAGCTCAACAGAGGTACGTTGACTTATGTCCCTTGGCATGGCAGAGAAAAATATCAAGCCTTTTCGGATAGGAGAGGTATTACCTGTACACAGGAGCCTTCATGGTTACAACAGGCACTCCTGTGGAGGTCCGAAAAGAATAGTTTAACAAGCCATAGGGCACCGACTGCACCGTGAGGGTCTGCAGTCTTAGAGTCTTCTATGATTAGTGTCATGCTGCTTTTCTAGATGACACACTATAAGTATGAAAATTGAGGAAGAGGAAAAGAGAACAGGGAAGAGATGGGACGGAGGGCATGGGGGGAGGGGGAGGAAAGGAGGATGGAGAAGATTGCGAAGTATTCTATCTTGCATATGAAGTCTTCCTAGGCTCCTGCTTAGAATACTCCATGCCCAGCTCTTTGGGGCCTGGTGCAACTTTAAATGTAGAGGAAGGATGGAGAAAGCCAATCACTGAAAGTGTGCCTCTAGGGGCATAGATTGCTCCAGCCAATTCACCCCAGACAACACTTGTCCCTGCAAACACCGCCCCACCCCCGTCATGTGCTTTTGCCACTTTGATAATTTTGCCTCTTAACAGGCCCACATCAAAGGAGCTAGGCAGTCATATCCCTAACCCTCAAAAGCCACAGGGCAAAATAAGGCTCACCTCATTTCAAGTTTTCTTCTTGGGTATTTGTCACATTGATGAAAAGAGGATTAGTGTCTTTGTCAATATACTTTTTTATTTTCTCAGGTCATCTAAAAATCATCCTGAATTGGGACTAGCAAGATAAAGGTATTTGCCACCATGCTTCACCACTGAATTTAATTCCCAGGACCCATGTGGTAGAGGAAAAACCAACTCGCACAATTGTCCTTGTCCTCTGTCTCCAAACAAGATGGGAGGCCACCTGGAGAAGCAGACCTGAGGCTGATGGGGGGGGTGCATGTGCATGTGGTGTGTGTGTGTGTGTGTGTGTGTGTGTGTGTGTGTGTGTATGTGTTAAATAAAAATATATATAAATATATAAATAAATAAACAAAGCAAAAATATACCAAATTCACATTTTATATGAAAATATTTCATGCTTGGAGGTTTAAAATATTGATGACATGATAGAACTTATTTCCAGAGTGCAGCTACTTTGGCTTCTTTGGGAATAATTTCTTTCTGGATTTGCATACTGTTCCCACACCCTCTGTAGTTATGTGGCAGGTCTTACAATGACAATGAGCCATGGGGGACAGGAAATAGCACGAACAGTGGCATTGTTCTTCACAGATATTAGAAACTCCTCAAAACGTTGCCAAAATAATATTTCTTAGCAAACTTCTGGGTGCTCTTAACAAAAAGTAAATTTCTGTTGTTTTTAATTAAAAACACTAATTCTACTAAATTATATTTACTACTGTAAAAAAAGAGAAAAAGATATTTATATTTTATAATTAACAATTCTAAGACAGGTAGGTGTAAAGGGTACTTAAGATTATGTGTATGTACTTGTTTCCTTTAAGTTAAACGTCAAGCTGTGATTGCATTTCTTGGTCAAATACTTTTCTCTTTGATATTTACTTCTATGGTGCAGTTTTTCACAAACCTGAATATGTTTTGTCAGTATAACAAACATAAGCATTTTTTGAGATATAAACATCAAAAAGAATCCTTAGCTCCACAGAACTTATCAGGGACTTTGTTTTGAACATCTGTGTATGTAGACGCAGTGCATATGTGCGCATATGTGTATAGCACCCAGAGATCAACCTCGGGTTTGCTCCTTGGATAGACTTCCATCCGTTTCAAAACAATGTCCCTCCCTGGCAAGTGGAGCTCACAGTTTAGTCTAGGCTGGCTGGCCAGAGAACCCCTAGGGCTCCTGCTGGCCCTGGGATCACAAGGCTGTACCACCATACTTGGGTTTGACTTCTGGTCTTGAACTCAAATCCTCAGGTTTGTCAGGCAAGTACTTTCTTGACTAAACAGTCTTCTCCGACTCCAGCCAAATATTTTAAGAGTTGTAGACTTTAAAAACAAGTTTACCACTGTTCAGATTTCTCTATTGTCCTTCTGGTCAAAAATTGACATTATCTGATTTAAAAAACAATTTATCATAGAACATTTTAGGTACAAATCTTTAGAGATATTTCTGAATTATAACTCTATGAACAATTTAGTTCCACTCATATTCTGACTTCATTGAGTTTCTGGTGTTCTAATATCCCCTGTGCTTTGGTTCCCTGGGTATATCTGGGGGTGTTCTGTATCACCATACATTCAGAGGAATCCAAGTAAATATTTTAATTCAGTTTGTAGATAAGTATTATTCTACCTATAAGTATCTAACAGTATGTCTATAAGGAGCATATGTAGAAACTGAATTGAAGTCTCAGCTCTTAAAATATTGTGTCTGGACAGTCATGTTGTTTTTTTCTGATTACATTATAACGTACTGTTTCAGTTAATGTATTCAAATGATACAGTTCTACCCACTGCATATTCTCAGTGTGTCTATAAAAATAGCCTTCTCTTCCTGTTGCTATTTATATATTAGAGTTCTCCACAATCTGGATAATGGCTTATAATATTGTTTAGACATGATCATTAGACATCTGAATTTCTTGTGCCTTAGAAGTTAGATATAAACACTTAATTATTTATATATGTACACTTAACAGGTGTTTTTATGATCTTCCCTTTGTTCAGGTGACACGTAATGTCTAGTTCATCTTTTCTTCCTTCTTTCCTTTCTACCCTCTCTCCCTCTGCCTTTTTTCCTTCCCTCCCCTTCTCTTTCTGTATCCCTCCCTTCCTCCCTCCCTTCATGCCTCCCATCCCTCTGTCCCTCTCTTCCTTCCCCCTCCCTTCTTCCCTCCCTTCATACTTCCCACCCTTCTCTTCCTCTCTCCTTCTCTGCCTTCCTTCCTTCCTTGTTTCCTTCCTCGCTTCCTTCCTTCCTTCCTTTTTTCCTTCCTTCCTTCCTTCCTTCCTTCCTTTTTTCCTTCCTTCCTTCCTTCCTCTTTTCCTTCCTTCCTTCCTTCTTCCCTTCATACCACCCATTCCTCTCTCCATTTCTTTCTGTCTTCTCTCACTCTTTTTCTTCTCTTCCTTCCTTCCTCTCTCCCTCTCTTTGTTTCCTCCCTCCTTTCTTCCCTTCCCTTCCTTTCCCCTCTCTCCCCTCTCTTTCCCTTGCTTCCTTTATTTGTGTTACTATTGCTAGAGTAGGACATTCCTCTGCAGTCCATGTTGGCCTTCAGCTCCTACAGCACCTCTTTTCTCTGCCTCCCAAGTCTCAGGGTTACAAATATGCCCCCACTTTCAGCAGTAGCTGTATCTCTACCCCTGTCCAGTGATGTAGAGATGAGTCTGTTAATTCCTGTGGGCTCAGTCCTGTCTGCCTGTAGTTGAATGCTGTAAGACAGAAGATAGCATTAGGACAACACTACACATTAAAAAATTTCCTATGAATCTCTTAGAATTATTTCCATCACACTGAGTTTTTATCATCTGCCTCATTACTCTCCTTCACCTGATACAGGAAAGGAGTTTGAAAGACTGATCAAGTGCTTTCCAAGAAAGCAGAGTAGAAAGTGTGATGGTTTGTATGTGCTAAGGCCCTGTTAAGAGGCATGGCCTTGTTGAAGTAGGTGTGTGTCTTAGTCAGGGTTTCTATTCCTGCACAAACATCATGACCAAGAAGCAAGTTGGGGAGGAAAGGATTTATTCAGCTTACACTTTCACGTTGCTGCTGTTCATCACTAAAGGAAGTCAGGACTGGAACTCAAGCAGGTCAGGAAACAGGAGCTGATGCAGGGGCCATGGAGGGGTGTTTCTTACTGGCTTGCTTCTTCTGGCTTGCCTAGCTTGCTTTCTTATTAGAACCCAAGACCACCAGCCCAGGGACGGCACCACCCACAATGGGCTGGGTCCTTCCCCCTTGATCACTAGTTGAGAAAATGCCTTATAGCTGGGTCTATAATCAAGGCATTTCCACAACTGAGGCTCCTTTTCTGTGATAACTCCAGCTTGTGTCGAGTTGACACACAAAACCAGCTAGTACAGTGTGTCACTGTGGGTGTGGGCTTAAGCCTCTCACCGTAGCTGCCTGAAACTCAGTCTTCCACTAGCCACCTTCAGATGAAGATGTAGAACTCTCAGCACCATGTCTGCCTGTATGCTGCCATACTCCTGCCTTGATGATACTGGACTGAATCTCTGAACCTGTAAGCCAGCCCAAATTAAATGTTGTCTTTTATAAGAGTTGCCTTGGTCATGGTGTCTCAGCAGTAAAACCCTAACTAAGACAGAAAGTGTCAAGATAGAGACAAGGAAGAGCTGGTAAAGTTGAGGATAAAAGAGAAAAGTGAGCAACTCATCTCTGACAGGTGTGGTCTGAGGGGATGGGTAGTCTGAGAGGATGGGTAGTCTGAGGGGATGGGTAGTCTGAGGGGATGGGTAGTCTGAGGGGATGGGTAGTCTGAGAGGATGGGTAATCTGAGGGGATGGGTAGTCTGAGGGGATGGGTAGTCTGAGGGGATGGGTAGTCTGAGGGGATGGGTGGTCTGAGGGGATGGGTAGTCTGAGAGGATGGGTAGTCTGAGGGGATGGGTAGTCTGAGGGGATGGGTAGTCTGAGGGGATGGGTAGTCTGAGGGGATGGGTAGTCTGAGGGGATGGGTAGTCTGAGGGGATGGGGTGGTCTGAGGGGATGGGTAGTCTGAGAGGATGGGATACTCTGAGAGGACAGAGGGATCTAAGAGTGTGAGGAGGTCTGAGTAGTGAGGGTGGTCTGAGCTATAGTATAAAGCGTGGAGAGAAATGAATTGAAGAACAAGGTGCTGAACCTTCTCTTGGCATGCATTTTTGCATACTTTAAAATTTTCAACCTTTTAAAGTTTTAACATTCGAAAGAAAACAAATAAAATAATCAGGAGCGTGGAAAACAAACAATCAGAAGAATACAAACCACTCGAGCAGGAAACAGACTAGTGATGCAGTTTTATTCATTTGGGCCGAACAAGAACTACAAACAATCCTACAGTAGCTAATTTTTCATGAGAATAATAAGTTAGACATCCGGCATCATGGAATTTGTGTCCTGTGGTTGATGAAACACATAAGTGCAGTAATTATAGCAGGAGTGTGCTTTCTCCTATCAGAGGGCAGCAACAGCAGTATTCTCCACTTGATGTATTTCATGCTAGTTGGTTAGACTTCATGCTTTTGGTACATACATAATGGGTGGCCTTTGGGGTAAGACTCAAAGATAAAACGATAAATGCATTTGTATTTTATACAATCCCTATACATATGTGGTGAAAATAATTTCCTGTGTAATGCAAATGCATCAGGCATCTATCACATGAAGGTAAATGAGGAATTCATTTGTGATGTCATGTTGATCATGAAAATGTATCAGGGTTTGGAGCATTTGGGATTCATATTTGCAAATAGATGAGCTAAGCATCAAAGAGGTGACCAAGGAGGAGCCCAATGTATCTGTGCAAACTGTTCTATGAATGTCAATGGTATAGCCCCAGCTACATTTCAGAATGACATTTCTCAGGGTCAGAGATCATAAACAATGTTGAAGGATGAAGTTACAGCTTTTACGGCAAAGATGCTTTGTGTAAGTGCCACCAGTCACTGAGCTCTGCTAAGCCAGGGCCTTCCAGCTAGAATGGCATCCCACCATGTGTGTGTGTGTGTGTGTGTGTGTGTGTGTGTGTGTGTGTGTGTGTGTGTGTGTCTAGTAGTCACCAGGTCCTTGGCATCATCTCTGGGGCACTTGAGTGCATGAGAGAAATTGAAGTAAATAGCACTGCCTGCGAGGCACCCTTTGCCTCTGACTCCTAAGTCTACCACCTTCTGTGAGCATCAGGGAAACAGTAACATGCTAACTTGTGAGATTACAGATCAGATAAATCTCATCAAAGTCTCAAGGAGGCTGGCATCATCTACAGGAACAGGAGCAACGGGTGTAAGGAGGTAGCCGTGAAGGCAGGCAGACACAGACATCTATGTGCATATAACTATGTATTGAACGAATACTCCCTAGCTGTGTGCACTGACAGTAGCTAGAGACACTTTTAGAGGTTCCTTCTGTGGTTCTTGTAGCCCCCAGATCTTGATTTATAAGAACTGAACTCCCTTGCAAGGCTCCCAGAGAGACGAATGAGATGAAAGAGTACAAGAGTCTGCAGCAACTTTTGGTGACAGAGCGTGAATGTCAACAAATAATGACTTGAATGTGTGAAAGATTCAGAAGACAATCTGAGCGGTAACAGATGGCCAAACTTACATTATTCTGAATATAACAATATAAATATGTCTTTGGAGGTTTTTAATTACTAATTTAATTTTGTATTTAAGTATGTCTGCTCGCCTCTGTGTTTGTTTGTGAGTATGTCTCTGTGTGTGAATATATGTTTGTGTGTGTCTATGCATATGTATGTGTATGTCTCTGTGTGTGGGTATGGATCTGTATCTGTCTCTGAGTGTGTCTGTGCATGTGTCTGTGTATGTATCTGTATGTATGAGTATGTGTGTGTCTGTGTGCGTGTCTGTGTATATGTCTGTGTGTGTGAGTAGATGTGTCAGTGCATGTGTGAATATGTGTATGTGTGTGTGTGTATGAGTGCATCTGTGTGTATGAGTGTGTGTGCACTTGAGTGTGTGTGTGTGTGTGTGTTTGTGCAGGTGCACATATGTGGCTGCTGTTATTTGTCTTGAGTATATTATTTATTTTAGATATTGCACATCTGTCAGATGAACAGCTGGTAAATACTTTTGCCCATTCTTCAGGTTATCTCTTTAGTTTGTTGACTGTTTTGTTTGCTAAGCAGAGGCATTTTTAGTTTGATATAATTTTATCTCTTAATTTTTTCTTTCCTCTATTTTTTTCAGATTAAAGGGAGAACAGTGGTCGGATGAGATCACTGTGGGCTGTATGAATTTACAGAAATATTATAACAAACCCTATTAACGTGCACAGGTAGTGTGTGCTAGTAAAAGGAACGATGGGAGGGAGCGAGTCTAACCCACCAAAATTAAAAATAAATAAACAAATGATGATACTCATTTCTTACAGAGAAATGATGACTAATGTACACTCAAGGGAGAATGTAAGTAAAAATGTCAATTCTGTGCAAAAACCTTCTATGGAGACTAAACTAGGTGGCTAGACACTGATAAAAAGGGAATTGCATAGAATCCCAGTGTAAATCCATAAAACACTTAGAAGAGACACAGTGAAAGCAGGCATGTGGAGGTAGAGAAAAGTGGCAGACACCTCTTAGCCAAGGGATCATGAAGGAACAGTGACGTGAAATCAGACACCGTTCATTTTGATGCTGGTGCTAATTGCACAAAAGTCACATGACTGTAATTCTGAGGTAGACTGGAAAAAATGATCTTTGCTTTCAAATATGAAGGTCACACCAAAATACCTAAAGAGTGGCTCCAAGCCTAAAGAGACTGAGGAGATAGACTCTGACAGGAAAGGGGCAGACTTGGATGAGTCTTAGCACAACAAACAATTTTCTTGCCCTATTTAAAATAAAAATATCATTAAGTGGGAAATTGATGAGATTTGAATGAAGTCTGTGCATGAGATAATAACATACCAAAGTTCATTTCCTGATTCTGATCACAGGTCTGTGGTTAGACGAGGGAGTATCTGCTTAAGAGAATTCAGGCTTTGGAATTCAACAGTGAAGGGTTGCGGTTCACTGTAAACTGTTCAGGGCAAATTTCCAAACTTTTGCAAAGATGCCATATATCGTACAATATACATGCAGATGTTTACAGATGTGATCTATGCAACGTAGCCCATGCTATACTGCCTATACCTATGTATACCAATTTATTTATCTGTGGAAAGAGAGACTAAAGGAAACACTGTTGGAGGATTTAGTTGATTGTAAAGAGGTTCTTTGTATAATTTTGGAGCTTTTTATTGTGTGAAATTCTTAAATTTTTTGTTTATAAAATGTGAATCCTAGAAAGTTTGATAAATTTTATATTTATTTCCTTGAGACAGCAAAGATTCCAATTAAATAATTGGAATTTAAAAATATATTTTAAAATGGGTTGGTAGGGTCTAGTACTTTAATGTCTTTGAGCTAAAATATGTATAAATGTAATACTAATAAACATGACTTGTTTGCTTCATACTAGTGTTTTTATGTAACAAGCATAAGTTGAATCTTGAAATTTTAAACCTGAAACATTTCCTGTCAGGCATTAGAAGAATGAATAAATAAAATATATGCTCAAACAGAAATGTTTTATTTCAAGTTGATGACTTCCTATACTCATTTTTACAAGTATTTAAAGTAAATATTGAAATAACATATTTCTTTTCAACAAAAGCAAAGTTATTATTATCATCAGAATTTGGTAAATTCCAGAGTGTGAGAGAGAGGGTGGGATCGATTATGACCAGTGATCGATTGTGACCTGTGATTGATTGTGACCTGTGATTGATTGTGACCAGTGATCGATTGTGACCTATGATTGTGACCAGTAATCAAATGTGACCTGTGATCGATTGTGACCAGTGTATACAAACACAGGTTGATGCCTCTTCCTGTGAATGTGGTATCACCAGTAAGCCCTGTAGTCATGAACTCATATAGTCCTTTATATTTCTATAAGCATTAGAGAAGTGGTAGCATATAGTAGTGAACAGTATTCATTGAAGTAGTGTATGCGAGGAGTGTGTGGCCATAGCCCCAAATCATTAATTATGTACTTATAATAAAAAAAACTTCTAAAAATTACTGATCCAAAAATATGACTGATTTGAAAGGTCTGTGACCTTAATTTTTGTAATGGAAAAGGGTTTGTTTTATACAGAATATTTCGATATTTAAAAGTTAAGTGGAGGGCTAGAGAGATGACCCAGTGGTTAAGAACACTGGTTGCTCTTTCAAAGAATCTAGGTTCAATTCGCAGTACACATGTTGGGAGCTGACAATCATCTGTAACTCTGGGGGATCTGACACCTCTGACACATATAGGTGCTTCACACATGCAGGCACATGCCTATCCTTATACAATTAAAATAGATAAATATTTTTGTCCACATTTATATAGGTAGATCTAGGCAGATGTCTTAGTGTTTAGAAGATCATATTCCTCTTGCATAGATCCTGGGTTCAGTTCCCAGTACCCACATATGTTACCTCACAAGTACTACAACTCTAGCTCCATGGGATATGGTTTCCACAGGCACCTGCATACACGTATGAAAATGCACATGAAAGACCACCAGGGTGGGGAAGACACCCACTCAAATCTCAAGACGATGCAACCCCCCAAGAACTTACGAGAAACAGGTCTTGATATAATAAACAAGAGGTGTATTTGAGGAACCAGAGCTCTGGGGACGACACGTATCTCACACAGGAGACAGAGGAGTCGACCCCGAGCCCAATTAGGGGAAGGTATTTATAGGGAAAACTACATAGGTAGTTAGCAACAGTCACACAAAGCAATTTCATTGGTTTGTAACTTGGGCTCAGTCCAACTCTAGGCCACCCTGCTTCTGGGGCAAGCTGACCCTAATTCTCATTTTTCTCAGGACTGTTGAGTCAGGCCTTATCGAGGCCAGATGCTTTGTGGTGGCTATAGCCAGGCTACATCCCTAAAATATGTTAGGTTATTCTTTGCTGTGAGGTGCACTTGTCCTCACAGCAGGGTCAGTGGGGGATAGTTTAAAATCTTTATTCTTTCACACACACACACACACACACACACACACACACACACACACACACACACACCAAATCTTTTAGTAAGAAGTGACCTCTATTAATTGTATCATTTACAGGTAAGATTTTCAGGGCCAAAACATTTTGAAGATAAATCTCTTCCCATTTCCTAGACGTTTTGGCTAATTTCAGTTAATGTTTCTTTAATTGTTATTGTTTCTTTTACTAGTTATAAATGATCATGTCTGATATGATGACTACAACAGAGTCTTAGTGCAAACAGGTGTTTAGCTTCCTTAAATCAATGGAATTTGAGTAGGTGGAATTGGCTTTGCCAGAGGCTGACTTTTAATGAACTAGATTTTGTGTTTAAGAGCGAACATAACCCTTTGGTTCCAGAGACCCTGAGAAGCAAACAGGGTTTCTTTATCCAGGTAGCTGACTTTATTTTTGCATGTTCATTGTAGAAGAGCTACAGAATACACCTGAGTCATCTGCAAAGTTCACTCTGCTGAAATAAATATCCATCAGCACCACAGACTTCACAGTGCGCATTTCTAATTTGAAAATACGGTCTCCCAGGAATGTAATAGTTTTACCTAGTGACAATTTAATCAGTGTGTTTGCTGAGTGTTTCACATTAAAATTCATTCAGATCCAACGAAGAATGGATGCAGAGAATAGATGAGTTTTGGCAATATCTATCTCATCTGTCTATCATATTTCTCTCTCTCTCTCTCTCCCTCTCTCTCTCTCTCTCTCCCTCTCTCTCTCATGCTCAAATTTTTGTTTATGTTTATGCTCTCTGTTTTATGGTGAATGTAGTCTATCAGCTGCTACCTTTCCAGCATGGTCCAGTATGCATTAAACAGATAGATGTGAATCTTTGGGGGCATGCTCATCGAAGAGGTTTTAAATATATTCCGAAGGATGTATTGAATTTGTGCTTTGGGGTTAAATGTTGGAATCATGATGCCTGGGGTTGTTCAGCTTGCTACAAAAAGCACAGACATCATCATGAATCAGGAATGTATTTGGGGCATAGGTAATATGGTTTTCATTGCTTTTAATTTCCCCATAGAAGAACATGTTTTCCTTTCAAAAATGTGTAGTTTTTCTTTTGAAGTGGGAAGGGGGAGGTACACATGCAGTAGCCTGAAGATAATTTTCACCTTCTACAGTAAAGCTCAGAAAAGGTGGATTTCAAAGACCTTTTCGCCTCTATGTGCCACTTCTCTTCCTTCGCCACCACATTTCCTTCCCTACCCTCTTCTCTTCCTTTCTTTTCCTTTCTCTTCTATTTTTTTTCTGTTACAACATCTGATTTTAGTAATATGGTTTTATTCTCATCTCACGATGTAAGTTATGCTTATTACAGTCTGGATTGATCAAAAAAACATACTGGCATATACCAGGAATTAGAACAAACTTTAATCATCAAACAAAACAAAACAAACAAACACTTCTAAGGCTATACAAAGTGAATACATCAAACCATGCAGCTGGAATGCACTTCTGGGGGAAGGTTTTTAATTTGTGTGTGAGACTCTTTAGCTGTAAGTGCACACCAAGTCTGACTGCCATGGAGCAAGCTGGCATCATGTCTGATCTGAATAAACTCTGTCTCAAGGGATACAGGGTTATTCTGCAGAATGCATGTCTTCCAAGCAGAATGAGTCTGGAAGAACTAGGACTCCAAGAGGAGAGAATGAGAGACATAATATCATAAGACACATTCCATTGTCTTAGCAGGCAGGAAAAAGAGAAGATAGAAAGAAGAGAGCTGCATTTGAAGAAGTCAAAACTTTGAACATTGTTCCATGGGCAGCTCGTGGGTCACCCAGGCCCTTCCGTTCTTCCAGGAGAGCTGTCTCTGATAGCAGTAGAGGTCCAATTCTATAGATGCATTGAACTATTTAGCACTTTCTATGTCCAGAGCAGAAAAACTTGCTGGTCAATATTGATGCCAAGAGCTGCAGGGTATATTCCCCTGGTAGAACACTTGACTAGTAAATTAAGGCCCTGGGTTTAATTTCTAGTACTGCAACAAACAGACAATCTCAGTTGACTTGCTGTGTTGCTCTACTCAGCTTTCTTTGGGGATATTCCAACTCTTTCTGAGCTCTTGTCTGAGAGGGTCAAGAGAAATTTAGTTGGGTTGATAACATGGCCATATCAGTACTGCAAAACTAGGTTTATCTGGAGTTGTAAGCAGTGTAGTGACAACTTTACAGACAAGATGTGCCCAGTAGCAAAACAATGGCATGTCTGTTTATGAGAGTAACCAACAGCTCTTGGCTTGGATTGGAAGTCCAGCTCACAAGATAGAATACATTCCTGGTACTGTTAATGCAGTCAAGAACCAAACCAAACCAAACCACCCCACCCCCACCCCTACCCCATCTCTACCACCACCACCACCACCAGCAACAACAACAATAACAACAACAACAACGACCCAACAACATGACTGAGTACATCATCAGATCAAGTGGACTTAATACATCTCTCAACTGTCTGTAACTCCAAGATCTGACACCCTCACACAGATGTACATGTAGGCAAAATACCAATGCACAAAAAGTAAAAAATAAACTATTTTAAAAAAAGAGCTAAAGCCCTGTGGAGGAAGTATGTCACTGTGGATGGAATGGTAGACTTTGGGAGCTTAAGATCTTGTCCTACTCTCAGTTTGCTCTCTGTCTTTCTCATGCTCATGGTTCAAGATGTGAGCACTCTCCATCCAGCTCCTGAAGTCAAGCCTGCTGCCTACTGACACACATCCTTATTATAGCTGACTCATACACCTCTGGAATTGTAAGCCAAATAAAGCCTTTATTCTATAGGTCACCTTGGTCATGGTATCTTGTCAGAACAATATAAAGTAACTAGCTAAACTGACATTGCACCAAACTGTCTTGTAAATATTTATATTTATACCCACAGACACATGCTACTCTCAGCCTTAATCAGAGAAGCCTCTCTGTGTGGCAAAGTGAGGTGAATGTACAACTTATGGATACTCAAGGTGTTGGGAATGAGTAACAATTAAGTCCTCAGTCATCAGCAGGGCATTTATAACCACTGCTAAACACCATCCAGGGAACTTTCTGGAAGAAGGGCCAGAGGAATGTAAGAGACAGAAGATAAGAAGGGACATGAAATATTGTCTTCAGGGCAAGACTTGGACATTGCTACTGCAATCTCACAGCATCTGTGATTGCCTGTACTAGGCTTGCACAAGATTGAGCATATCAACAGTCAACTATGGACTGGGGAGGGGCTCCTGGGCCCTACCACTCCCTGCTGAATTGTGGGCTACTGATGGATTTTGGAGGAGAGATAGTCACTTTCTTTAGTTATATCAGCAATATTTTAAAGAATGTTGTCCAACTTTTAAGATATTAGTTGTTCAGTATCATGACATAAAAAAATGCAGCACCAGACATGGTGGCACACATGGTGGCAGTATTCAGAGGCAGGATATCTATGAGTTTAAGGCCACCCTCACGTATATAGTGAATTTTAGGCCAGCCAGCTCTACTGCAAGTTCCTGTCTCCCAAAAGAAAAATTCTACCAATGCTAATAGGTTCTTATTGGTTGATTGTGTTTCCAGCTGGACAAGCCTGTAAGTGACTAACATCTTCTGTTTATTGGTTTACCTACGACAATGGTAGAGACGTAATAAATTCCTACCTCATGGGGCTATTATGAGGACCAGTGAATCATAATGTATAACACACCGAGAACATCAGTGGCCTACTGCAAAGCAAGTGCCCAGCCAAGCAAATGAGACATATTACCCACATTAATATGTGTGGGTCTAATACATGTGGAGGCCCATATGTCTCCTTTGTCTAAATAAATTGGATCATTCTGAATTTAAAATGGAATTTGATCATCATGTAAGTCTTTATAGTTGGTGAGATGGCTGGAAAAATCATCCCAGCTTATCAAAAAACAAGAAATGCCTTGCGTTTTCTTTTTGAATTCAGGATCAGGAATTTTGAGGTGGAACAATTTTGACATATTGGGGAATAAAAGCAATATACATGTAGAGTTTAGAGGTTTCTTTTTGTTATTATGCAATTCTAGTACAGAGGAGCTGGGAACCACTGATTAAGCAGCAATGAAAATATGCATTTATAAGGATCGGGACTAGGGACCATGATTCTAGAGTTTGGCTAGATAATGTCTGATTAGTGAAGACATGGTTCCTGCAACTTAGAAGTTGAGCAAAACAAGCTTTGCTTTAGGAAATGCCTGGGCAGGTGTGGAGCACAAACATGGAATTGTGGTCAGCAAAGTTATACTCTGTTGTGTAAATTTAAGCCTGGAGGAAGCTTAAAAGTATACAGTGTTAGCATGGGAGAAAGAGCAGAATGTGAGAGCCATGGGCAGAGTGGAGCTGTGACATCCTGTCTTCTGGACATGGGATGGATATTGAAAACAGGAGCTCACAGCAACTCTCACTACAGTTACACAAGACTCACAGAAGATCGAAGCGGTCAGCCCTCCAGCATGGACAGAAGAGGTGCTTCCTGACTGTCTCCAGCTGTTGGCAGTGGGTGGCTCCTGTGGGAGAAGCAGTCTATTTATTTGGGGGATATAGCTGCCAGTAGGTTGCTCATGCCTCAGGAAATGACCTCACATTCATTCATACATGGTCATCACTAATCGAACTGAAGAGGGCTTATTAATTTAAAAAAAAAAAGCACAAAGGAGGACATTACAGACAATCAGAGCTGGCATGGAACTGACCCAGTCCTCTGCACATGCGTCATAGTTTCAGAGCTTGGTGTTCTTGTGGGACTCCTAAGAGTGGGAGTATGGAGTGTCTCTGACTCTTTCCCTTGTTTTAGGGACCCTTTTCCTCCTTTTGTGCTGCCTCTTCCAGCCTCACTATGAAGAAATGCTTAGATTTACTGTAACTTGGTAGTCTGTGGTTGATTGCTGTCTGAGGGAGGCCTGACCTTTTCTGAAGAGAAATGGAGGAGGAGTGGATTGGGGGAGCAGGAGTGAGGTTCAGGTGAGGAACTTGGAGGAGAGAAGGAGGGGAAACTGTGGTCAGGATTTGGAAGACAGACAGACAGAATATGCATAGACATGAACATAGACATAGACATAGACATATAAATGTATATAATGTATGTAGACATAAAGTTAGGATAAAGATGAGAGGGAGGTAGTGAGGACAGGTAAGCTAAACATAAATGTTTTTTCAAAGAAAAACCAAAAAGATTATAAAAATGGAACCCTTGAGTTTGTATAATAATAGAATAGACATGTAACATGTTAGGTAAAGCTTTCCTTATTTGTTCCGCCTTCTCTGAGATGTTCTTTCTGAGTTCACATGTTTAGTGGTTATGCCTGGCTCTATTTTACTGCTTATTACTATAAACAGCATGTGAGAGTTTGCAAAAGACCAGTGAACAAAGAAATGTTTGGAACTCTCTTCAATTGGGAAATTCTCCACCAGGAGCTAACCTAAACCTGGATATATTACCTCATGTCTATAATCCTAAAGGCTGAGGCTGGGGGATTTAACATGAGTTCCAGGCCACCTTGTCCTGTCGGGTGAGATTTTATTTAACCAAATCAAGACCCAAAAGTGGAGGGAAAAAAAAGGAAGGAAGGAAGGAAGGAAGGAAGGAAGGAAGGAAGGAAGGAAGGAGAAAAAGTAAAGGAAAGAGAAAAGGAAAGCAAGCTGAGCTGCAAGGCTGAGACCTGGAACTGCAAACAATTGCTTGTCTGGATGATCTTACTGATGTGGGTATCTTTCCCCTCACTTCTCCAGCAACAGGCTTGACAGATCTTTCCCGGCTTTCTTCATTCCAACTCCTTGTCTAGACCAGATCGGTACAATCTTCATCTGACTTCCCAGCAACTGTGTTCCCTTCCGGGAAGCCTAAACTTCCTTTCTTTATCTGAAGTCAGACTTATCTGTAAGAATCTATTCTACCTCGTTGACCGTTTCTAGGACTCCCCACCTTCAAGCAGAGCCATTTACAATGGCTTATTTTGCCAGGAACTGGTGCTGCTGCATGCCTTTAATCTTAGCATGGCCTGGGGGTGGGGCTGGGGGCGGGGGAGAGGAAGGTGGAACTCTGAGTTTAAGACCAGCCTGGTCTACAGAATGTATTCCAGGACAATCAGAGCTACACAGAGAAACCATGCCTCAAAACAACCAACCAACCAACCAATCAACCAATCAACCAACCAACGAAAACGAAAAGATAGAAGAACAACAAAAACCAATCAGTATTTGCCGCCATCATGTGCACCCCCACACACCTACTCACCACACACACTTGAAAACTGGCTTAAAATCACATCACTAATGGACTCCTCATATCCACCTGAACTAAACAGCACTGTCAACTAGGAAATAAGATCTAGAAATGAAATCAAAGTGTCTCATGTTCAGAAATAACTATTTGACTCTTTTGAGAGTACTTCAAACTGACGTCAAAGTTTTTTTTTTTTTTTTAATACAATTGTGTTGAAGAAGGGGCCTAATACAAAGACTAAAACACTTGAGGATGTTTAGGTATTCTTATAAATATGTTAACATGATAAGATAAAATTTAGTCTTCAAACTTCAGCAGAGCAGTTAAGGTACTGTGTGCCTGCAGATAATCAAACTAAGGCCCACTAATTAAATTGTGCTGTAGCAGATAACGATGCAGCCGCTGAGGCCCAGCCTAGTCTATGATTGTCATAGATCGCTGTTGCTTATGAAGCAGAAGAGCAGTAGCTTTTTGTCTGAACTTTCTCCAAAGCAGAGAGACATTGGTGCATGCACACATTCTTACAGATGCTTGCTAGCACTTTCTAAGCAATTTGAAATGGATAGTTGGGCACACGTAGCCAGCTTTGGATCTTTTCCCTGTCATTACCACCAATGGTGCCCAGACTTGTGAGGTTAAAGTTAGAGCCCCGATGTCCTATCCCCTGATCAGAAAGGTGCATAACCATTGTAGGATACATTTTACTTTTCCTTCACAGACTAATACGGTGCTTATCTGATGTCTAACCCTCAGAAGATAGCTAGACCTTAAGCCATTTCCCAACAAACATCTTTCCCCTAAGTAAATTCACTTCATATAGAGAATGCTGTGTTGAGAGACCTCTTCCAAACACTTCAGTTGTACAAAAATACTCGAGCCTGTCACTGGGAGGCTGAACACAGAGGGAAAAATCAGTCAGACCAAAGTTGGCTAAAGTGTTAAATGACCTCAGTCTTGAACTTTGTATATGATTCTTGTCTTCAACTTTCAATGCTTATTCAACAGTCTGTCAGGTGTATAAATGTATGGGAACTCTAAGGTAGACAGTCTAAGGGATTATTTCCTGAGAACACTAGTTCAAACTTAAACTTGCTTTTAGTTGTTGGTGGAAAGTGGGGTGGCCACTTCCCTTTTGTCTTTTTTTTACATTCCTCTAGCTCTCATAGCCAAATGCTTAAAGACAATTACAAAGTTCACAGTTGACTAGCAGCTGAATCCCCCTGGCAGACTGAAGTCCATAAGAACAGAAAATTTAATCACTTTTCACCCTGTACAATTGGCTTAGCATTTGGCACAGTACCAGGCATGGTGGGAACAATCAGTTACTAAGTGAATGAATGTTAAGATTTCTGTGTCTCATTGAACTGCCTGAGGATCCAGCTATACCTCTCTTGGGCATATACCCAAAAGATGCCTCAACATATAAAAGAGACACGTGCTCCACTATGTTCATCGCAGCCTTATTTATAATAGCCAGAAAATGGAAAGAACCCAGATGCCCTTCAACAGAGGAATGGATACAGAAAATGTGGTACATCTACACAATGGAATATTACTCAGCTATCAAAAACAACGAGTTTATGAAATTCGTAGGCAAATGGTTGGAACTGGAAAATATCATCCTGAGTGAGCTAACCCAATCACAGAAAGACATACATGGTATGCACTCATTGATAAGTGGCTATTAGCCCAAATGCTTGAATTACCCTAGATCCCTAGAACAAACGAAACTCAAGACGGATGATCAAAATGTGAATGCTTCACTCCTTCTTTAAATGAGGAAAAAGAATACCCTTGGCAGGGAAGGGAGAGGCAAAGATTAAAACAGAGACTGAAGGAACACCCATTCAGAGCCTGCCCCACATGTGGCCCATACATATACAGCCACCCAATTAGACAAGATGGATGAAGCAAAGAAGTGCAGACCGACAGGAGCGGGATGTAGATCGCTCCTGAGAGACACAGCCAGAATACAGCAAATATAGAGGCGAATGCCAGCAGCAAACCACTGAACTGAGAATAGGTCCCCTATTGAAGGAATCAGAGAAAGAACTGGAAGAGCTTGAAGGGGCTCGAGACCCCAAAAGTACAACAATGCCAAGCAACCAGAGCTTCCAGGGACTAAGCCACTACCTAAAGACTATACATGGACTGACCCTGGACTCTGACCCCATAGGTAGCAATGAATATCCTAGTAAGAGCACCAGTGGAAGGGGAAGCCCTGGGTCCTGCTAAGACTGAACCCCCAGTGAACTAGTCTATGGGGGGAGGGCGGCAATGGGGGGAGGGTTGGGAGGGGAACTCCCATAAGGAAGGGGAGGGGGGAGGGGGATGTTTGCCCGGAAACCGGGAAAGGGAATAACACTCGAAATGTATATAAGAAATACTCAAGTTAATAAAAAAAAAAAAAACAAAAAAAAACAAAAAAAAAAGAAAATATCTTTTGAAACTGCTACAATGTATAATAAAATTATAGTAAAGCAAAACTTTGAGTGCAAAAAAAAAAAAAAAAAGATTTCTGTGTCTCTGTCTATCCATGTGAACTCCATGATGCTCGACTGTCAGGTTGACACCATTTCCCATGTCCTATCCATCAGAAGTTTGCTTAGCAACTGGCTAAAAAGGGAAGAAACATGCAAGTGTGCAAGGAAGACAGATGAAGAAGCAGTCAGTATTCAGCCAAGCCTTCTTACGAACTGCTAAAATGGAAGAACAAGGAAGTAGGGGTTTCTGGGTAGCTTCCTGATCAAGGACAGTCATTCAGCATGAGGGAGCCCTGAATTCAATCTCTATCACTGTCTAAAAGAAAGAAAAAAAAAACAGAAAGAAAATTATGTCAACAATGACAGTATACATGGTGGTTAGATATGAGCTACGTAAAGAAATACTAGCATATATGAGGACATAGCTAGCTTCAGATAAAAATGGAAAACAGAAGGAGGCAAAAGAAGGAATATCATGGATGGGATAGTGTGAAGACTTTTGTGTTTGGGTTGGCATAATGATAGCTTCATCTTATTCTACTAACACTTATTTCTTTATGTAATTAAATGGAGTAAATGTTACAAGCCAGATCTTGGTGACTGGATTCATCACAGTTATTAAGTTATTTTGCAGTTTTCTGGGAATTCAGATAACAAATATCACATTCCAAATCTTGGGCAGGCCAAATGACAATGCACTACTCCCAGGAAGAATGCAAGACTATCCCCATCCCGCTGAGTGTGGAGGCAGGTTGTGACAATAGAGATGCATGTCCCCTTTCAGAGATAAAGGGAGAGCTTCAAATTCTTTAATTCCAAAGAGCAGCTATAGAGGAACAGTCGAGAATGGTCTCTGAAAGGACCACAAGGGAAATTCCAATTGCCTCAATGATTAGAAGTAAGACTTGAAGTCAAGAAATTCAAAGCCGATTTACAAAGCCGTGCCCTTCACCTTCATTTAAGGACACGTGTGATCACAGCCACACAATCGGACAATCCCAGCAGCCACACAGCACAAAGCTTTTCATTAAGACCACTGAAGGCAGAAAAGAGAACCGCGAGTGGCAATAACAGCCGACTAAATACACCCACAATAAGAAAGATGTCTTGTTAGCAGGAAGAGTTAGGGATGGAGGCTGCTACTGATTTTCAAGTAATTTTTAAAGAACAGCAACAAGGTATCCTTTGCCATGTAAAAGACTGTCTGTATGCCCCATCAGTTTGGCAGAAGACAAAAAATATTTTTAAGAATAACTATTAAAGCAAGAAGCATATGTTCTGAGTAAACTTGGATGGACTGTCTATAATCAGATTTAAGTAAGAATAACTACACCATGTAAGATACTTCATGACACCGGCATGGGGCAAAGGTTGTTTGGAGAAGAACCCTAATTACTGGGAAGCATAATAATAAGTAGATGAACGAGATTACCTCTAAACAAAAGAGCTTCTCCACAGCCAGTGTGAGAATCGACAGAGTAAAAAGCCTATCTAACCAGTGGGAGAAGACACCCTGCACATGTGCCAAGGCCTTAGAATCTAGAGTACAGAAGAAGTCCATACGACATACTAGCAAAATCATATATGCTGATATAAGGAAGGACAGAAGATGTCAAATAACTAAGAGTCACATGGAAAATAAATGATCAAACCGTGAACCAACAGGAAGATGCAAACACTAATCACAACAGTGGCCTTAGTCTAGCTAGAAAACAGTAGTTGAATTGTGTTTCCCTGGTGGCTGAAATGTCGGACACTTTTAAAAATGCTTATTCATAATTTTGTGTTTCTTCTTTGAGAACCGTCTGCTCATTCCCTTGGTCCATTTCTTGGCTGGGATACTTGGGAGTCTTGAGGGTTTACATTTTCAGTTCTTTATGTATTTTGCATATTGGCCCCCTAGGTGAAGAGTAGCTGGCAAGGACACTGCTCCCACTTTATAGCCTCTCTGCCTCTATGGCCTCTGGAAGAGTATTTAGAAGATATACATATATGATCTAAAAACACAATCATACCACTAGTTAATAATAAAAAGGCATTTCAGGTGATTTTTATGCATTAATGTAAAAAGCTCTTTAAAAAAAAAAAACCCAAGGCTGGGGACATGAATCAGTGGTTAGGCACTTGCTATGCAAACATGAAGACCAGGGTTCACATCTTCAGATACTAAGAAGCCAGGTAAGCGTTCCTCTGTAATCCTTACTTTCCTACAGGGAAAAGAAGAAGCAGAGGCAGGAGTATCCCCAGAGGTTCATGGGTCAGCTAGCCTTGAGCACACAGAAGTAGATACCAAGAGATTTTAACTTTTCTTACCCAAGTCAGAATGACTAACGTCAAGAAAACAACTGACAACCAATGCTGGTGAAACTGTGGGTAAAGAGAAGCCCTTTTTCATGACTGATGAGAGTACGAACTTATGTAGTTGCTTTAGAAACCAGTGTAGCCATTTATCAAAAAGCTAAAATTGGAGCTGGCTGTAATTCCTGGGCACATACCCAACAGACTGTGTACCTCTAGCTGAGATACTTGTTCACCCTGTGTTTACTGAGGTTTTATTCATAATAGTTAAGAAGTACAATCAATCTAGATGTCCATCAATAGATGACTGGCTAAGAAAGATGTACAGAGACACAACGAAATTTTATTTAACCATAAAGAAAAATTAAATCATGACATTTTCAGAAAAATATGTGTTAAGGATCACAGACTCACAAACACTGCATTTTTCTCATTCACTGGTGAAATTTAGATTTTAATTGTACATTTGTGTGTGTGTGTATGTGTGTGTGTCTGTGTCTGTGTGTGTGCGCGCGCGCGCGTGTGTGTGTGTTGAAAACATAGAG
The DNA here is from genome assembly GCF_021556685.1 of Rattus norvegicus. Classification (NCBI taxonomy): domain Eukaryota; kingdom Metazoa; phylum Chordata; class Mammalia; order Rodentia; family Muridae; genus Rattus; species Rattus norvegicus. The sequence continues at coordinate 44,125,578 of NC_141534.1, read as the reverse complement.
AAAACATACTTGAGAAAAGAGGTTGTAGTATAGTTCTGGGGAAAGGTTATAAGAATAAAACTCTCTGACACTCTCTTCTGGTGTGTCTGAAGACAGCTTGTGTACTCATATGCATAAAATAAATAAATAAATGTTTTTTTAAAAAGGAATAAAATTCAGATAGTAACAGAATATACAGGTTGGAAGGTAGCTACTGAGGCAGAAGAGGAGAGATAGGCAATGGACAGTGGTACCAGAGGGGAATGGGGGAAGCTAAGACAACAAGTATGAATAAAATACTAAGGCAAAACCTGTTATTTTATATGATAATTAAAAACCCTACCAATTAAAAAAAAGAACAAGTTCTGTAGAAGATGGAGTGAAGGCCAAGTTTTTTGCACACTGTTGATGGGGATATAAATGAATATGTCCATTGCTAATATCAGTATGGGAGATCCTTGGGAAAGTAGAAATAGAATGACCACATGGTCCAGGCATCCTGTTTCTCATAGATTCAAAAGAGATAACGTCAGTGCTCCAGCAAGACATTGAATTGCTGTGGTGATTATAGCACTAGTCACAGCCATAAGGCAGAAACAACCTACACACATGTCAGCTGGTAAATAGGAGAATAAAATCACATGCACACGTATAGGAATAGTCAGACAAGTATATACACTCAAGTCCATATATGTGTGCACATGTGCACATATGCATATGCGGGTGCACTATGCATATGCATGTGTGCACACACACATTTATGTGGACTTTGGAAGGTGTGGGTTCAGTAGCTCTAATGCATTAGGAGGCTGATGGTAAAAGGTAGATAATGGTGTCGGGAAGGGGATGCATAGGAATTCCCTTTACCTCCTGCATTTTGATCCTCAAGTGCTTCTTAGAGAGAATGGTGTGTGCCTTAAGTCCCAGGTACTGAGTAGGCTGGGGCAGGGAGATGCTTCAAACCAAGGAATTCAGTTCTAGTCTAGGCAGCAGAGTGAAATTCTGTCTCAAATAACAGCAGCAGCAATAATGGTAAAATAATGTCGCTACTAAAGGAGGAGGAGGACGAAGAGGAGAGTGAAGAAGAAAAGAGGAAGGAAAACTGTCAGTAACCCAATAATTAATCTCCCTCCTTTGCTTGTTTCCCCATACCTTTGACAGTGAATTAAAACATTCCTTTTAATAATTCCTCCAACACTGATAAATGTGTACCCACAGCACAATGTTTAGGTCATGAGAGCCAGGGAAGCCTACCTTTAGTAGACTTAGAGACTTAGGGAATAGAAAATCCCATCTCTTGTCTAGGGTAGTGTGGTAAGATCATGAATATCCCATGAACTGTGGGACACAGGCCTCCAGGTTTAATCTGTAATGAGACTAAGTACTTAAGTTCTAATAGTGAGATGAATGGGAGTCAGAAGGTGGATGGGATGGTGTAAACAAAGAACTGGGTTTCCAATATGATGGTTTATCATAGGGGTACCCAACAGGTCAGTTTGGTTTGTACGGAGGATGCATAAGAATGGCAGGGAGGAGACAAATAGACATGTGTGTGCGTGCGTGCATGCGTGTGTGTGTGTGTGTGTGTGTGTGTATCTATCTATCTATCTATCTATCTATCTATCTATCTATCTATCTATCTATGCATATGTCCTCTGTGTGTGTGTGTGTGTGTGTGTGTGTGTGTACATGTGTGCACATTTCCCTATGAGGTCCAGAAGTGCCAGATTCTCTGGAACTGGAGCTATAAACAGCTGTGAGCTGCCTGGTATGATTGCAGGGAAATAGAGTCTTCTGTAAGAGTGGCATGTGGTATTAACTGTCAAACCATTGCAGCTTACAGATGGATTATTTTAAAATTTAATTTTATGTGGAAAATGAAAAAGGAAGCATCATTATCATCAAAGATATACCAGTATTCATAGAAAATGTTTTTACCTATTCTAAATGTTAAATTTTCTCAATGTCCCTGATACTGAGACATAATATTCTATTGGAATATTAAACGGTTCAGTGTAAAAGTTACTTTTAAGAATGCAGATGAATACAGTCTTGCTGATGCTTCTGTGTTCTTACCTCAGGCTCCGGTCTCATTCTCTGTTGGGGAGACAACCTTTGTACCCAAGGGACTTTTTTAGTACCTGCAAATGTCACACATAGACCTTTCTCTTTACTTTAAAACCTTCACATAAAATATATTTGGTTAGTAGTTTTCCAAATATAAGAAATGATATAAAAACATCTCTATGTGATGTACTGGTTATATGGATTCATTAAGTAGCTTACTTTTTAATGTAATGAAATAATAATTCTCTGTATGCTTTTGGTAATCATACAGTAGCCAGTGTGTTTCTCTGTGGTGCAATTAGTTTGCTAGAACTAGTGATATGTACTATCTTAGAATCAAATTGTGATTTAGTTATAGACATTTAATTATATTGTATTATAATTTGACAATGATGTCAGGATGATTATTTTTAAAATATTTTACAAATAGTTTTTTTAAAATATATGAGTAAATGAAGCAAATGACTATAATTGTGTGTTTGTGTGTGTGTGTGTTTGTGTGTGTGTGTGTGTGTGTACACATGCACGCACAGGCATGTCATGGTAAATATATGAAGTTCAAAGTTGTACTGTTCTGATTCTAGTTTTATTGTTTAGCTTCAATTGTATTAAGACAGGGTCTCTTGATATCTATTTCTGTGTACTCAAGGCCGGTGGCCCATGAACTTCTGGGGATTCAACCTTGCTGTAGGAACATAGGGACTTCAGAGGAGCACTTACTTGGCTTCTTATGGAATCTGAAGACTCAAACTTTGGTCTTCATGCTTGCACAGCAAGTGCCAAACCACTGATTCATCTCCCTAGCCTCACTTTGTATTCTTTAAAGAGCGTTTTAAAAATTTTCACCACTAGTTTAGCTGCATTGATTTCACTGTTTCCATAAAAATCATCCCAAAATGTCTTTTTATTAGCTAATGGTATAAATATGCTTTCGTATCATCTATTTATGTCATCTGAATATCTTCCAAAGGCCATAGATATATTAAAGGACAAAGCTACAGCAAACTAGTTGCTGTATGAAGCTGAGGCAGGAGTTCAAAGCTTGCCTGAACTATTTAGAAAGGCCCTATATTAACTTAAAAAGAAAATTGGGAATGCCCCAATATCTCCCACCCAATGGGGAAGCGGAATCCTTATAGTCACAACTTGAGTAAAAGGAATGACATGCAGAACATAGAATGAACCACATAAACAACTGTGGGAGTAAGAATAGGAAGGTTAGAAGACAATGAAGACTCCCAGCTCAAAGGACCAGTAAATATCTTCAACAAAATCATAGAAGAAAACTTCCCTAACCTAAAAAAAGAGATACCCATAGGCATACAAGAAGCCTACAGAACTCCAAATAGATTGGACCAGAAAAGAAACACCTCCCGTCACATAATTGTCAAAACACCAAACGCACAAAATAAAGAAAGAATATTAAAAGCAGTAAGGGAAAAAGGTCAAGTAACATATAAAGGCAGACCTATCAGAATCACACCAGACTTTTCGCCAGAAACTATGAAGGCCAGAAGATCCTGGACTGATGTCATACAGACCCTAAGAGAACACAAATGCCAGCCCAGGTTACTGTATCCTGCAAAACTCTCAATTAACATAGATGGAAAACCAAGATATTCCATGACAAAACCAAATTTACACAATATCTTTCTACAAATCCAGCACTACAAAGGATAATAAAAGGTAAAGCGCAACATAAGGAGGCAAGCTATACCCTAGAAGAAGCAAGAAATTAATCGTCTTGGCAACAAAACAAAGAGAAGAAAAGCACACAAACATAACCTCACATCCAAATATGAATATAACAGGAAGCAATAATCACTATTCCTTAATATCTCTAAACATCAATGGCCTCAACTCCCCAATAAAAAGACATAGATTAACAAACTGGATACGCAACGAGGACCCTGCATTCTGCTGCCTACAGGAAACACACCTCAGAGACAAAGACAGACACTACCTCAGAGTAAAAGGCTGGAAAACAACTTTCCAAGCAAATGGTCGGAAGAAGCAAGCTGCAGTAGCCATTCTAATATCCAATAAAATCAATTTTCAACTAAAAGTCATCAAAAAAGATAAGGAAGGACACTTCATATTCATCAAAGGAAAAATCAACCAAGATGAACTCTCAATCCTAAATATCTATGCCCCAAATACAAGGGCATCTACATACGTAAAAGAAACCTTACTAAAGCTCAAAACACACATTGCACCTCACACAATAATAGTAGGAGATTTCAACACCCCACTCTCATCAATGCACAGATCATGGAAACAGAAATTAAACAGAGACGTAGACAGACTAAGAGAAGTCATGAGCCAAATGGACTTAACAGATATTTATAGAACATTCTATCCTAAAGCAAAAGGATATACCTTCTTCTCAGCTCCTCATGGTACTTTCTCCAAAATTGACCATATAATTGGTCAAAAAACAGGCCTCAACAGGTACAGAAAGATAGAAATAATCCCATGCGTGCTATCGGACCACCACGGCCTAAAACTGGTCTTCAATAACAATCAGGGAAGAATGCCCACATATACGTGGAAATTGAACAATGCTCTACTCAATGATAACCTAGTCAAGGAAGAAATAAAGAAAGAAATTAAAAACTTTTTAGAATTTAATGAAAATGAAGGTACAACATACCCAAACTTATGGGACACAATGAAAGCTGTGCTAAGAGGAAAACTCATAGCGCTGAGTGCCTGCAGAAAGAAACAGGAAAGAGCATATGTCAGCAGCTTGACAGCACACCTAAAAGCTCTAGAACAAAAAGAAGCAAATACACCCAGGAGGAGTAGAAGGCAGGAAATAATCAAACTCAGAGCTGAAATCAACCAAGTAGAAACAAAAAGGACCATAGAAAGAATCAACAGAACCAAAAGTTGGTTCTTTGAGAAAATCAACAAGATAGATAAACCCTTAACCAGACTAACGAGAGGACACAGAGAGTGCGTCCAAATTAACAAAATCAGAAATGAAAAGGGAGACATAACTACAGATTCAGAGGAAATTCAAAAAATCATCAGATCTTACTATAAAAACCTATATTCAACAAAATTTGAAAATCTTCAGGAAATGGACAATTTCCTAGACAGATACCAGGTATCGAAGTTAAATCAGGAACAGATAAACCAGTTAAACAACCCCATAACTCCTAAGGAAATAGAAGCAGTCATTAAAGGTCTCCCAACCAAAAAGAGCCCAGGTCCAGACGGGTTTAGTGCAGAATTCTATCAAACCTTCATAGAAGACCTCATACCAATATTATCCAAACTATTCCACAAAATTGAAACAGATGGAGCACTACCGAATTCCTTCTATGAAGCCACAATTACTCTTATACCTAAACCACACAAAGACCCAACAAAGAAAGAGAATTTCAGACCAGTTTCCCTTATGAATATCGACGCAAAAATACTCAATAAAATTCTGGCAAACCGAATCCAAGAGCACACCAAAACAATCATCCACCATGATCAAGTAGGCTTCATCCCAGGCATGCAGGGATGTTTTAATATACGGAAAACCATCAACGTGATCCATTATATAAACAAACTGAAAGAACAAAACCACATGATCATTTCATTAGATGCTGAGAAAGCATTTGACAAAATTCAACACCCCTTCATGGTAAAAGTCCTGGAAAGAATAGGAATTCAAGGCCTATACCTAAACATAGTAAAAGCCATATACAGCAAACCAGAGCTAACATTAAACTAAATGGAGAGAAACTTGACGCAATCCCACTAAAATCAGGGACTAGACAAGGCTGCCCACTCTCTCCCTACTTATTCATTATAGTTCTTGAAGTTCTAGCCAGAGCAATCAGACAACAAAAGGAGGTCAGGGGGATACAGATCAGAAAAGAAGAAGTCAAAATATCACTATTTGCAGATGATATGATAGTATATTTAAGTGATCCTAAAAGTTCCACCAGAGAACTACTAAAGCTAATAAACAACTTCAGCAAAATGGCTGGGTATAAAATTAACTCAAATAAATCAGTAGCCTTCCTCTACACAAAAGAGAAACAAGCCAAGAAAGAAATTAGGGAAAGGACACCCTTCATAATAGACAAAAGAATATAAAGTACCTCGGTGTGACTTTAACCAAGCAAGTAAAAGATTTGTACAATAAGAACTTCAAGACACTGAAGAAAGAAATTGAAGAAGACCTCAGAAGATGGAAATATCTCCCATGCTCATGGATTGGCAGGATTAATATAGTAAAAATGGCCATTTTACCAAAAGCGATCTACAGATTCAATGCAATTCCCATCAAAATACAAATCCAATTCTTCAAAGAGTTAGACAGAACAATTTGCAAATTCATCTGGAATAACAAAAAACCCAGGATAGCTAAAACTATCCTCAACAATAAAAGGACTTCAGGGGGAATCACTATCCCTGAACTCAAGCAGTATTACAGAGCAATAGTGATAAAAACTGCATGGTATTGGTACAGAGACAGACAGATAGACCAATGGAATAGAAATGTAGACCCAGAAATGAACCCACACACCTATGGTCACTTGATTTTTTAACAAAGGAGCCAAAACCATCCAATGGAAAAAAGATAGCATTTTCAGCAAATGGTGCTGGTTCAACTGGAGGTCAACATGTAGAAGAATGCAGATCGATCCATGCTTATCACCCTGTACAAAGCTTAAGTCCAAGTGGATCAAGGACCTCCACATCAAACCAGACACACTCAAACTAATAGAAGAAAAACTAGGGAAGCATCTGGAACACATGGGCACTGGAAAAAATTTCCTGAACAAAACACCAATGGCTTATGCTCTAAGATCAAAAATCGACAAATGGGATCTCATAAAATTGCAAAGCTTCTGTAAGGCAAAGGACACTGTGGTTAGGACAAAACGGCAACCAACAGATTGGGAAAAGATCTTTACCAATCCTACAACAGATAGAGGCCTTATATCCAAAATATACAAAGAACTCAAGAAGTTAGACCGCAGGGAGACAAATAACCCTATTAAAAATGGGGTTCAGAGCTAAACAAACAAATCACAGCTGAGGAATGCTGAATGGCTGAGAAACACCTAAAGAAATGTTCAACATCTTTAGTCATAAAGGAAATGCAAATCAAAACAACCCTGAGATTTCACCTCACACCAGTGAGAATGGCTAAGATCAAAAACTCAGGTGATGACCCGCCGGATCCAGGCCCGCAGCAGCTCTCTGCTCCCAGACCCGGTGAGAGAGAGACCCAACCGCCTGGTCAGGTGGGCACTCCTGAGGCTGCAGAGCGGAAGAGACCACCAACACTACTCACCCCTGCCCACATCCCTGGCCCAAGAGGAAACTGTATAAGGCCTCTGGGCTCCCGTGGGGGAGGGCCCAGGAGCGGCAGGACACCTGCCTGAGACACCGCAGGAACCTGAAAGAAACAGACCGGATAAACAGTTCTCTGCACCCAAATCCCGTGGGAGGGAGAGCTAAACCTTCAGAGAGGCAGACAAGCCTGGGAAACCAGAAGAGTCTGCTCCCTGCACACACATCTCGGACGCCAGAGGAAAAAGCCAAAGACCATCTGGAACCCTGGTGCACTGAAGCTCCTGGAAGGGGCGGCACAGGTCTTCCTGGTTGCTGCTGCTGCAGAGAGCCCCTGGGCAGCACCCCACGAGCGAACCTGAGCCTCGGGACCACAGGTAAGACCAAATTTTCTGCTGCAAGAAAGCTGCCTGGTGAACTCAAGACACAGGCCCACAGGAACAGCTGAAGACCTGTAGAGAGGAAAAACTACACGCCCGAAAGCAGAGCACACTGTCCCCATAACTGACTGAAAGAGAGGAAAACAGGTCTACAGCACTCCTGACACACAGGCTTATAGGACAGTCTAGCCACTGTCAGAAATAGCAGAACAAAGTAACACTAGAGATAATCTGATGGCGAGAGGCAAGCACAGGAACCCAAGCAACAGAAACCAAGACTACATGCTATCATCGGAGCCCAATTCTCCCACCAAAACAAACATGGAATATCCAAACACACCAGAAAAGCAAGATCTAGTTTCAAAATCATATTTGATCATGATGCTGGAGGACTTCAAGAAAGACATGAACACACTTAGGGAAACACAGGAAAACATTAATAAACAAGTAGAAGCCTACAGAGAGGAATCGCAAAAATCCCTGAAAGAATTCCAGGAAAACACAATCAAACAGTTGAAGGAATTAAAAATGGAAATAGAAGCAATCAAGAAAGAACACATGGAAACAACCCTGTATATAGAAAACCAAAAGAAGAGACAAGGAGCTGTAGATACAAGCTTCACCAACAGAATACAAGAGATGGAAGAGAGAATCTCAGGAGCAGAAGATTCCATAGAAATCATTGACTCAACTGTCAAAGATAATGTAAAGCGGAAAAAGCTACTGGTCCAAAACATACAGGAAATCCAGGACTCAATGAGAAGATCAAACCTAAGGATAATAGGTATAGAAGAGAGTGAAGACTCCCAGCTCAAAGAACCAGTAAATATCTTCAACAAAATCATAGAAGAAAACTTCCCTAACCTAAAAAAAGAGATACCCATAGACATACAAGAAGCCTACAGAACTCCAAATAGATTGGACCAGAAAAGAAACACCTCCCGTCACATAATTGTCAAAACACCAAAAGCACAAAATAAAGAAAGAATATTAAAAGCAGTAAGGGAAAAAGGTCAAGTAACATATAAAGGGAGACCTATCAGAATCACACCAGACTTCTCGCCAGAAACTATGAAGGCCAGAAGATCCTGGACTGATGTCATATAGACCCTAAGAGAACACAAATGCCAGCCCAGGTTACTGTATCCAGCAAAACTCTCAATTAACATTGATGGAGAAACCAAGATATTCCATGACAAAACCAAATTTACACAATATCTTTCTACAAATCCAGCACTACAAAGGATAATAAAAGGTAAAGCGCAACATAAGGAGGCAAGCTATACCCTAGAAGAAGCAAGAAACTAATCGTCTTGGCAACAAAACAAAGAGAATGAAAGCACACAAACATAACCTCACATGCAAATATGAATATAAAGGGAAACAATAATCACTATTCCTTAATATCTCTCAATATCAATGGCCTCAACTCCCCAATAAAAAGACATAGATTAACAAACTGGAAACACAATGAGGACCCTGCATTCTGCTGCCTACAGGAAACACACCTCAGAGACAAAGACAGACACTACGTCAGAGTGAAAGGCTGGAAAACAACTTTCCAAGCAAATGGTCAGAAGAAGCAAGCTGGAGTAGCCATTCTAATATCAAATAAAATCAATTTCCAACTAAAAGTCATCAAAAAAGATAAGGAAGGACACTTCATATTCATCAAAGGAAAAATCCACCAAGATGAACTCTCAATCCTAAATATCTATGCCCCAAATACAAGGGCAACTACATACGTAAAAGAAACCTTACTAAAGCTCAAAACACACATTGCACCTCACACAATAATAGTGGGAGATTTCAACACCCCACTCTCATCAATGGACAGATCATGGAAACAGAAATTAAACAGTGATGTCGACAGACTAAGAGAAGTCATGAGCCAAATGGACTTAACGGATATTTATAGAACATTCTATCCTAAAGCAAAAGGATATACCTTCTTCTCAGCTCCTCATGGTACTTTCTCCAAAATTGACCATATAATTGGTCAAAAAACGGGCCTCAACAGGTACAGAAAGATAGAAATAATCCCATGCGTGCTATCGGACCACCACGGCCTAAAACTGGTCTTCAATAACAATAAGGGAAGAATGCCCACATATACGTGGAAATTGAACAATGCTCTACTCAATGATAACCTGGTCAAGGAAGAAATAAAGAAAGAAATTAAAAACTTTTTAGAATTTAATGAAAATGAAGATTCAACATACTCAAACTTATGGGACACAATGAAAGCTGTGCTAAGAGGAAAACTCATAGCGCTGAGTGCCTGCAGAAAGAAACAGGAAAGAGCATATGTCAGCAGCTTGACAGCACACCTAAAAGCTCTAGAACAAAAAGAAGCAAATACACCCAGGAGGAGTAGAAGGCAGGAAATAATCAAACTCAGAGCTGAAATCAACCAAGTAGAAACAAAAAGGACCATAGAAAGAATCAACAGAACCAAAAGTTGGTTCTTTGAGAAAATCAACAAGATAGATAAACCCTTAGCCAGACTAACGAGAGGACACAGAGAGTGTGTCCAAATTAACAAAATCAGAAATGAAAAGGGAGACATAACTACAGATTCAGAGGAAATTCAAAAAATCATCAGATCTTACTATAAAAACCTATATTCAACAAAATTTGAAAATCTTCAGGAAATGGACAATTTCCTAGACAGATACCAGGTATCGAAGTTAAATCGGGAACAGATAAACCAGTTAAACAACCCCATAACTCCTAAGGAAATAGAAGCAGTCATTAAAGGTCTCCCAACCAAAAAGACCCAGGTCCAGACGGGTTTAGTGCAGAATTCTATCAAACCTTCATAGAAGACCTCATACCAATATTATCCAAACTATTCCACAAAATTGAAACAGATGGAGCCCTACCGAATTCCTTCTACGAAGCCACAATTACTCTTATACCTAAACCACACAAAGACATAACAAAGAAAGAGAACTTCAGACCAATTTCCCTTATGAATATCGACGCAAAAATACTCAATAAAATTCTGGCAAACCGAATTCAAGAGCACATCAAAACAATCATCCACCATGATCAAGTAGGCTTCATCCCAGGCATGCAGGGATGGTTTAATATACGGAAAACCATCAACGTGATCCATTATATAAACAAACTGAAAGAACAGAACCACATGATCATTTCATTAGATGCTGAGAAAGCATTTGACAAAATTCAACACCCCTTCATGATAAAAGTCCTGGAAAGAATAGGAATTCAAGGCCCATACCTAAACATAGTAAAAGCCATATACAGCAAACCAGTTGCTAACATTAAACTAAATGGAGAGAAACTTGAAGCAATCCCACTAAAATCAGGGACTAGACAAGGCTGCCCACTCTCTCCCTACTTATTCAATATAGTTCTTGAAGTTCTAGCCAGAGCAATCAGACAACAAAAGGAGATCAAGGGGATACAGATCGGAAAAGAAGAGGTCAAAATATCACTATTTGCAGATGACATGATAGTATATTTAAGTGATCCCAAAAGTTCCACCAGAGAACTACTAAAGCTGATAAACAACTTCAGCAAAGTGGCTGGGTATAAAATTAACTCAAATAAATCAGTTGCCTTCCTCTACACAAAAGAGAAACAAGCCGAGAAAGAAATTAGGGAAAGGACACCCTTCATAAGAGACCCAAATAATATAAAGTACCTCGGTGTG